>NC_091989.1:120674564-120987507 GCF_044704955.1 Pristiophorus japonicus
AGTGATCTTCAATCAAAACTACCAAAAATGGATTATCTGGTCATTTATTAGTTTACCATTTGTGGCACATTGTTATGCACAAATTGGTTGCCATAATAAGGGACTTCACTTCAAAAAGAAATACATTAAGGACAAAATAGAAATAATAATTTGAAGAGGCTGACCGACATCAAGTTGTCAGCCTTGGCTCAGCGGTAGCACTCATGCCTCGGAGCAAGATTGTGGGTTGAAGTTCTGCTCCAGAGACTGGAGCATAAAATCTAGGCTGACACTTCAGTGGAGTACTGTACTGTCGGAGATGCCGTCTTTTAGATGAGATATTAAACCCGTCTGCCCCCTTCAGTGGGCATAATCAATGCCATGACACTAGTCGAAGAGCAGGAGAGATCTGAGTGTTCTGGTCAATATTTACCCCTCAACCAACATCACAGATTATCTGGTCATTATCTCATTACTGTTTGTGGGACCTTGCTGTGCATAAATTTCCTGTTGCGTTTCCCTACATTGTGACTGAATACACTTCAAAAGTACTTAATTGGCTGTAAGTGCTTTGGGACTTAGTCGTAAAAGGTGCTATAAAAGTTTTTTTTCTTTTCTTATTGGCTTAGCAGCTATCTCAGATGATTGGAAACTTGGGGCTCAATTTCCCCCCCGCCCCCAAAGTGATTTACACCAAAAAAAAATGGTGCCAGTTAAAAAATTAAAGTTTCCCCAAGGAATCTGCGTCAGCGTAACAGTTAGTTACGATTTTTTAAACTTAGTTTTTTGTGCGTCATGGGGGCGTAACATGATTTCTGTGCCAGTTGTCATCAATTATAGAAGTTTGGCCAAAAAAGATTTTTCCTAGGTTGGCTTATCTGACCTTTCCTGAAAAACCTTCTGAGAGTTAAGAAAAAGCAGCGCACATTTGAAAAAAATTAGCGCAGAAAGATGCCATTGTTTTTCAGCGAAGTTTGAGGGAGTTAAGAAAACAAAATATACATAAGATTATTCTTTTAACCTTATAACACAGTAAATGGAAGTTTGCTGGAATTTTATAACTTTTCATATTCTTTCAACTGACACGCCACCACCGAACATTTGCAAAGAGGACTGGAGAGAGTCAGAGCCTCGGCCGGCAGAATCGGTCCTGCGCCCGGACACTGGCTCAGGTGCAAAAGAAGCTTGGGGAGGTGTGGGGGGGGGGGGAATGGGAGAAAGGAGGTGGGGTGCTGTGGAAGGTGATCAGAAGGCATCACAAGACAGCACTATCCATCAAATCAAGCCCGGATGGGTGGGGCAGCTATGGAAGGCATCACAAGACTGCACTATACATCAAATGTAGCCCAGGGGGTTGGGACGAGGGACTGCCAGATCACTGTGCCTGCTCAGATCTGGATGTGGTCCATACAGACCTGTGGAGAGAGAGAGAACAAAAAACCTTGCCTGCCCTGCCTGCCGTTTTGAGCTTCTTGCAAAAGGTAAAATTTAAGCATGGGGGCAATACTGACAATGCCATACCTTGTGCAAGCCTTTTGCATGATGGTGCCGCAGAGGAGACAATTGATTCGACGTCATCGCATGAGAAACCTCAGAGCCCATAGGGTAATGGGCAGAAGGCCTTACCCACATTTGGTATATCGAGACAGGCGTTCGTACCTGCAGACTGTGTCGGAAGACGATGTTTGCACAAAAGTTGTAACTGAGACTGAGAGTTGGTGAAAGCAGACCTGCAACCTAGAAGTGTCAGGAGGACTGCTTTGTCAGTTGAAGTGAAGTTTACAACTGCACTTTCCTTCTATACATCCGGATCGTTCCAAGTTACAACTGTGGATATGTGCACCATTTCTCAACATGCACCACATGTCTACATTCAGCAGGTGACAGCTGCACTATATACCCAGAGGAATGATTACATAGTTGCCCATGACCGCCCAGGCAATGAATGACAGGACTGTGGGCTTCTCCAAGATTGCTGGCTTCCCAAAGGTACAGGGCTGCATTAATTGTACCCACATCGCCTTGCGGGCACCTTTGGAGGATTCAGAGATGAACAGGAACAGAAAAGGCTTCCATTCCATTAATGTGCAGCTTGTGTGCAACGACATGCATTGCAGCATGTCAGTTGATGCAAGTTACCCTGGAAGCACCCATGATGCATTCATCCTACACAAGAGTGTTATATCTGCCATGTTTCAGCTGCAGCCAAAAGGGCAAAGCTGGCTACTGGGAGACAAAGGGTACGGCCTCGCCACCTGGTTCACGACGCCACTACACGTAACCCGGACGGAAGCTGACCGGAAATACAACTTGTCGCACATTGCGATGCGCAGCACAATAGAAAGGACCATTAGCATCTTGAAACAGCATTTGATGCCTGGACCATTCCGGAGACTACTTGCAATACTCCCCTGAAATTGTCAGTCAGTTCACTGTTGTGTGCTGCATGCCTTAGCCATCATGACGCAGCAGCAGATGGTAGAAGACGACCCATCTGAGGAGAGAGTGGCTAATGATAAATATGAGGAAGATGCAGATGACAAGGAGGAGAAGGAGGACGACGCAGGGTTTCTCGGGTTAGTACCAAGCTTATTCTTTCCAACATCTCGGGTAGTGTGCACCTGTTGATGGTGGGGGGGCGGGGGGGGCAGGTGGCAATGTGGAAGGCCTGGCTTGGGGCTCTTCAGATGCTAGTCTGGAGATTGGAGTGGGAGAGTTGATTCTGCCAATGGGCGTGGGGTTTGGGTGTGTTCCCTTATTGCAACAGCCAACTCCAAAATTCCCTCCCTCATGTGCACTGACATGGTTTCAGCTGACAGATATTCCCTCACTCACGTTCAGACATTGAGTGTTGTTATATCTCCCGACAGTCCTAAAACCTCATCACCCACCCCACTGATGGCGCCCAGGAATGATCGTGCAAGGTCAATGCTCTCCGCACTCTGCCATCAAGTGAACCACATTTATTAGATCCTCCACCTCAGGAGAGCACGGTCAAGCTCTCCTTTCACTCCTTACCCTGGGTATGGCTCGCAGCATCCCAGTGGGACCCGCAACTTCAGATGGTGGGGCCCTGGGTGTGCCTCTCTGCACCCCACTGGAATCCCAAGCCTTGGAGTGTGGAAAACCATGGAATGTCCCACCAACACTCAAACCACTAGTCAGGGAAGGGGCTGGCACCTCAATGGGTGGCACCTGCCCCTCCTCCAAAGTCAAATAGTAGGGGCTTTATCCATCCCCTCCCACTATCCCTCACCCCATGCTCTTGGTCTGGAAGGTGGAATTGGAAGAGGTTCTCCTCTTCAGGCTCTTCCTAGTCTGAATTGGCCTCAAGTTTTGCAAAATGTAACAGATCAGACAAATGGTTAGCAGCAGAGGAGGGGGCAGGGTGGCATGAGTAGGCTCACACAGCACAGACACAGCAGTCTGATTTGAAGGACCACAGCGAATGATAGCACATTGCATCAACCAAAGCGTAGCTGACCAAGACATCCCCATGAACTGAAGCATGGCTAGACCATGCAGTATTTAACATTTAGGAAAGCCAGACTGTGGAATTTGCAGGATTTGCCCTTTCCCTCGAATGTGGGCCCAGCTTGTGCAGTGGTGGTTGCTTTTCTCCAGGGAGGACCCATCAAAGCAGCGATCCTCTCTTCCAAGGGTGTCAACGGATGCAGCTTTGCCATGCTTCCTCCTGTTCGAGTTCTCTCTTTTGTTATGTGCCACCTTCCTCTGCAAAGATTCAAATATAACTTTTTAAAGAGAGGGTGTCTTTCTGCTGGGTGGGACATATATAGATGGTCACATTTACAATTGTAATTCCATTGAAAAACGGAAATATTACTTACACTAACTACTTGACCAAGGTCCTGCCATTTCTTTTTGCACTGGCCTCCAGACCTTTGGGTGATCACCATTGCACAGTAATCTTGTGCAAGTTAGTTCCAGCGTTTCTTCATTTCTTTGGGTGGAACTTGTGTGACCTCTGCTGGTGTCCAGCTCCTGCCATCTGCCCTCAATCACAATAACTAGTGCCTCCACTTCATCCTGTAAGAAATTCATGGTCCTGGCACCTCGTTGTATCTTTTATTGCAGCTCCGATTTTTCGATTGATAATTACAGTTCTCACACACAACTGGCTCTTTAAAAGTGGCCGATTGCAGACCAGGAGCTGTACTGTGCATGCATGCCCATAGGAAGCATGTCAAAACATCCTTTTTTCCCCCCCCACGCATGCACAGCATCGTTTTTTCAGCACAGACAGTAGCCTCCACCCCACCCCGAAGCTACTGGACAGGCTGCGTGGCGCTAATTTTGAAAAACACAGCAAGGAAACTTAGTATATTTATTTTTGTAATAGTTCTGGCCTAGAAAAATGTGCTTAACTATACACACACACACAGTATGGAAATCCTATTTTTTTTTTTTAAAAGTGAGAAATTTTGATGTCCTATATTCACATGGAAATAAAAGGTTACTAAACAATGACATGAATCACTTCATTTGTTCCACATGATCACATAGCTCTGACATATCCAACATGTTTATTTTCAAATCTTGCCCATTTAAATGCATAACGTTATAAACAGCATTGTACCTCATTAATGCTGTTGTCCCGCTAGCCTTGTGGCACGTGTCAATGATAATCGAGAGAAAGAAAATGCTACCACAGCATAGCACTGCCAGTCTACAAGATCAGGTTGCAACAACTGCAGTACAATAGGAGCATTTACATTTTAATTGCATATCTAGAATTAATGATGTTGCATTTACTGAACACAAAAAAATCCTTAGTTTTATAGGATCATATTAGTAGGATAATTTAACCATTTAAATGCATCAGTTTTGACTACCAGCACAGCCACTGTGCTATTTGTAAATATAGCGATCAGTTTGAATGAAACCAACATCTTGTACATTCCTGCCCTGGTTATACTGGGATTTTCATGCCAGATTGTTGTAGCATTGATGTAAAGTAAAACTCCAAACACATGGAAGAATACAAACTACCACAGACCTCTTTATAGAGCCCTTCCCAACATGGTGTCGTAATACCAGTGGTCCACACAATACAGCATAATCAAATGCATTATTAGAATACAGGCATGTCCATATACTTCAAAGTTATCATAATTATGGGATGCATTTGGAGACATTGTTGACCAAAACAAAGGTGCTATATAAATTCAAGTAATATTTTTACAAGTATTTTAATACATCCATTTATACCAACTTTCTAATCACTCAGACAAAATCCTTGGGTGGACAGATGAGCCCACAGGTAACAGGTAATATTCCAGCCAAAATGTGCTGGCTCCTTGTGCTTAGGCAGATTGCAGAGGAAGCCAGAGCAACAAATATAGCATAGCTGGTGCAACTTAGGGACAATGTTCAGCACAGAGGGTTGGGACTCACATCATTAGGGAGAAATGGAAAATCTATTATCTTGTGATACAATCCTCCTTTCAGCAAGTCCAGTCCTATCAAGTGTCAGTTACTTGAGTGAGGCTACCACAAGACAAGTTTGTTTAATCCCTTCACACCAATGGCTTGAACTAAAAAAAAATTGTTCTAAATATTCTTTCCTTTTTTGGTTCCGCATGAACCCTCTGCTGCTCTCCTTTAGTATCATGAACCATTTTGTAGCTGAAAGGGGGAAGAGGTGGCCTGTGCCAAAGGATCACTGGAGCGTGCTAACAAAAGGTTTACAAGAGTAAAACAAGACAACTTATTCCTGATTTCCCCCTCTTTCCTCCCACCTTCCCAAAAAAATAATCAGGAAAGAATACCTCACCTCCACTTCTCAGCCACCAAGATCAAGACAATTGGTGCCAATGAACTACTCTTGACAGCACGCTTCAGCACAAAAATCTTGCATCCCAAAATTTGAATTATTTCTTACGAGCATCTTCAAACCAGGCTATAGGCACAAGCAGTAGAGTGTTGAAACACAAAACAGTCCAAAAAAAAAAGGTGGTTGTTTGCACTACAGTTTATGCCAGCTACCAGAAACTAGTTGAGCAAGAAGAAAACATTTATACAAGCACATCATATTTTTATCTGGAGACTGGGTCTTTTTAAAACGATGTAATGAAATTACAACAGAACAGGATTTTAGTAAGGGTGACTGGGCAATGGAAACTGGATTTTTGGTTTTGCAGTTTTTGGGGTGAAAACTGAGGCGGGGTGGGAAAGTTCCCAGCTGGGGAACGTCTGCGCTCTGGGGAGAAATTTGTGTCATCTGGGCCCTGCGCCAGGGGTGCAGCGCGAAGGGAGGAGTTGTACAATTTGTGTGGTGCAAAAATGGGAACCTCACTAAAGTGCGGGCCGGGAGCGCTCCAAAAGAGGCCTTTGGGGGAGGGGGGTGTGGTGCGGAAACAATCACAAAAACATTCTAAAAACATTGCCCACGCCACCACAACACAAACTGCTAACAAAAAAAACCCACTATCTTAACTTTTCAGCACTTCATTTACCTCACCGCCGCCGGCATGGCTGGACTGCTCTGTTTTACCTGCTGGTCATCGCGGGGCACGCTTCAGGGCGTACGGGTCGGATGAGAGTAAAAATTGGTGCCAAATTTGCACGAGAGGCATTGCACACCAGGCGCAGCTCTTCCCGGCGATGCCTCCAAGTGCTGTCGCAAAACGCGACCCAAAGCTCCCGACTGGACGCAGAAGACCTTGCCGCCCCATTTCGCAACACTCCAGGGTGAGACTCTGAGCACAAAGGACCCGAAAATCCAGCCGTATGGGTAGTGTTAAAGAACAAAAAGGATGCAAGACTCTGGTAGGAGTTATCTACAGGCCTTCTGATAGTAATGATGCAGTGGGCTTGGGGTCAGGAAAGAGAAAGGGAATAAATATGGAGATTAGGAATGCATATAGCAAAAACAATGGTTAAAATGGGATGTTTTACTTTTCAGATGGAAGAAGCAGAAGCAGAAGAGGCAACGAATTTTTAGAATGTATTCAGGATAGTTGTCTAGAACATTGGCCTTGAATTTGCGGTCAGCAGTAAAGTGATAGCGATCGCCGCTGACCTAGAAGAAAGCTGCCCACAAAGATCTCACGATCTCTGTGGCGAAAGCTTTAGCTTTCCCAACCTTAATTTGATTGTAGCGGTCAAAAGGGGATCTCCAGCATAGAACAGTGATGTCATCAAGCTATCTAAGCAGCCAATCATACTGAAGTAGACAGCAAACCATAAAATAAAAAGCACCAATCATCAATTGACTTTTAAAACAGAGTGAAAGAAAGATTAGGGCATACACATGGCATTAAGGTAGAAGCTGAAATATCAGAAACTTTAAAATAATGGAGAAATTTGGCATTCCACAAATATAATTTTTTTTTTTCAGGGCTAGAATGGTTGTTCAGGTAGTCAATACACCATTAAAACCCCAATTCCACCTATTCCAACACAGCTTAACTTTTTAATGAGATGTTTAACAGTGAAATTAAAAGCAGAAATTTGAGCCAGTTCAACTGATTTCCCCAATTGACAGCTCTGGGGAGATCCACACCATAGCCAGTGGTGGAGCAGGGAATAACTGAACACAATTTCAGGCTTTCCGTGTTTATCTGCCCTTGCGCTAAATCCTGAAGTTATGGTCAGTTTCAGAGGGGTAATGACGGCGAATGCTGGAGGTTTCACTGTCATTACCACTCCAAAATCTGGGCCAATATGTTTTGTAATACTGACAATGGAACCGACCATACTGGATGATGTGTACCAAACCAGAATTAGTTAACAATCTGACGGTAGGAGATCATCTTGGAGTGATCATAATGATTGAGTTTGATATTCGGTTTGTGAAGGAGTAGGGGGTTTGAAAAGGAGGAGCGAGAGCGAGTCACAAATCATTGTTTTAAAATTTAATTAAGGCAAACTTTGAAGGAGCGGGAATGAATTAACCACGGTAAGTTGGGCTGAATGTTTGTAGGTTCAGCCATTAACCAAACAGTAGGAATTATTCGAAGTATTTGATACAATACAAGACCAGTATATGCCCCTAAAAAAGCAAAGGTACAACGTGCAGTTAAGTAACCGTGGACAGCAAATGAGGCAAGAGACAGTATCATGCTTAAAAACAAGGCTTACACAAATACAAGGAAAAGTAGAAAACCAGCGAACTGAGTGCTATAAAAAGCAACAAAGTGATATAAAGAAAGTAATGAGATTTTTTTAAAAGCCTTGATATCCCTTGCAAGTTTAACAGCAAGGTTTTATGAATATATTGAGAAAGTGGCAACAGGGAATGTGGGGTCATTAAAGACAGATGTAAGCAAGGCGGTCATGGATAATAAGAAAATGGCAGATTCATTAAATACTTCTGTATCCGTTTTTCCAGAGTGGAGAAAGAGGACGAATACCAGTGGTATAAGGGAACCCAACAATAAGTCAAGGGGAGGTACTTAGTGGATTTAACACAAGTTTAAAAAAAAAAGGAAAAAAACAATGAGACTTAAGTTAGACAAATCTTCAGGACTAAGGTACTAAAAGAAATAAGTTTGGAAATTATAGATGCAGCAGTCAAGCAGAGTCAGCATGGTTTTATGAAAGGGAAATCATGCTTGACAAATTTGCTCGAGTTCTTTGAGGATGTACCGAGCAGAGTGGATAAAGGGGAACCAGTTGATGTGTATTTGGGTTTCCAGAAAGCATTCGATAAGGTGCCATATAAAAGGTTACTGCACAAGATAAAAGTTCACAGGGTTGGCGGTAATATATTAGCACGGACAGAGGATTGGCTAACAGAAAACAGAGTCGGGATAAATGGTTAATTTTCAGGCTGGCAAACAGTAACTAGTGGGGTGCCGCAGGGATCAGTGCTGGGGCCTCAACTATTTATATGACTAGGATGAAGGGACAGAGTATAACGTCACCAAATTTGCTGATGATACAAAGATGGGTGGGAAAGCAAATTATGAGGAGCCCTTAAGTACTCTGAGATGCAGACTATCAGCCTTCAATCCCATCAATTTCCCACCTAATAATGATTTCCTTGAGTTTTCTTTATTAAGATGGAGAGTGACAGTTAATTCAGAGACTAGGGTCCTGAAATTGGGGAAGATAACTTCAATGGTATGAGACGTGAATTGGCTAGAATAGACTGGCGAGTGATACTTAAAGGGTTGACGGTGGATAGGCAATGGCAAACATTTAAAGATCACATGGATGAACTTCAACAATTGTACATCCCTGTCTGGAGTAAAAATAAAACAGGGAAGGTGGCTCAACCGTGGCTAACAAGGGAAATTAGGGATAGTGTTAAATCCAAGGAAGAGGCATATAAATTGGCCAGAAAAAGCAACAAACCTGAGGACTGGGAGAATGTTGTAATACAGCAGAGGAGGACAAAGGGTTTAATTAGGAGGGGGAAAAATAGGAGTATGAGAGGAAGCTTGCTGGGAACATAAAAACTGACTGCAAAAGCTTCTATAGATATGTGGAGAAAAAGATTAGTGAAGACTAATGTACGTCCCTTGCAGTCAGAATCAGGTGAATTTATAATGGGGAACAAAGAAATGGCGGACCAGTTAAACAAATACTTTGCTTCAGTTTTCACGAAGGAAAACACAAATAACCTTCCGGAAATACTAGGGGACCGAGGGTCTAGGTGAGAAGGAGGAACTGAAGGATATCCTTATAAAGCAGGAAATTGTGTTAGGGAAATTGATGGGATTGAAGGCCAATAAATCCCCAGGGCCCGATAGTCTGCATCCCAGAGTACTTAAGGAGGTGGTCATAGAAATAGTGGATGCATTGGTGATCATTTTCCAACAGTCCATCAATTCTGGATCAGTTCCTATGGGCTGGAGTGTAGCTAATGTAACACCACATTTTTTTTTTTTTTTTAAAAAGGAGGGAAAGAAAACAGGTAATTATGGACCGGTTAGCCTGACATCAGTAGTGGGGAAAATGTTGGAATCAATTATTAAAGATGAAATAGCAGCACATTTGGAAAGCAGTGACAGGATTGGTCCAAGTCAGCATGGATTTATGAAGGGGAAATCATGCTCGACAAATCT
Source organism: Pristiophorus japonicus (assembly GCF_044704955.1). Taxonomy (NCBI): domain Eukaryota; kingdom Metazoa; phylum Chordata; class Chondrichthyes; family Pristiophoridae; genus Pristiophorus; species Pristiophorus japonicus. The sequence continues at coordinate 120,684,578 of NC_091989.1, forward strand.
TCTGGAATTTTTTTTGAGGATGGACAAGGGAGAACCAGTGGATGTGGTGTATTTGGACTTTCAAAAGGCTTTTGACAAGGTCCCACACAAGAGATTGATGTGCAAAATCAAAGCACATGTTATTGGGGGTAATGTACTGACAAGGATAGAGAACTGGTTGACAGACAGGAAGCAGACGGGATAAACTGGTCCTTTTCAGATTGGCAGGCATTGACTAGTGGAGTACCGCAGGGCTCAGTGCTGGGACCCCAGCTATTTACAATATACATTAATGATTTAGATGAAGGAATTGAATGTAATATCTCCAAGTTTGCAGACGACACTAAACTGGGTGGCGGTGTGAGCTGTGAGGAGGACGCTAAAAGGCTACAGGGTGACTTGGACAGGTTAGGTGAGTGGGCAAATACATGGCAGATGCAATATAATGTGGATAAATGTGAGGTTATCCACTTTGGGGGCAAAACACAAAGGCAGATTATTATCTGAATGGCAGCGGATTAGGAAAGGGGGAGGTGCAACGAGACCTGGGTGTCATGGTTCATCAGTCATTGAAAGTTGGCATGCAGTACAGCAGGCGGTGAAGGTGGCAAATGGCATATTGGCCTTCATAGCTAGGGGATTGGAGTATAGGAGCAGGGAGGTCTTACTGCAATTGTACAGGGCCTTGGTGAGGCCTCACCTGGAATATTGTGTTCAGTTTTGGTCTCCTAATCTGAGGAAGAACGTTCTTGCTATTGAGGGAGTGCAGCGAAGGTTCACCAGACTGATTCCTGGGATGGCAGGACTGACACATGAGGAGAGACTGGATCAACTGGGCCTTTATACACTGGAGTTTAGAAGGATGAGAGGGGATCTCATAGAAACTTACAAGATTCTGACAGGACTGGACAGGTTAAATGCGGGAAGAATGGGGACGTCCAAAACCAGGGGGCACAGTCTTAGGATAAGGGGTAGGCCATTTAGGACTGAGATGAGGAGAAACTTCTTCACTCAGTTATAAACCTGTGGAATTCCCTACCACAGAAAGTTGTTGAATATATCCAATGAACTGGCATCAAGAGGGAGTTAGATATGGCCCTTACGGTTAAAAGGGATCAAGGGGTATGGAGAGAAAGCAGGAAAGGGGCACTGAAGGAATGATCAGCCATGATCTTATTGAATGGTGGTGCAGGCTCGAAGGGCAGAATGGCCTACTCCTGCACCTATTTTCTATGTTTCTATGAACAGCTATGATGTTCAAAACCAGTGTCCTGCTGCTCAGCAAAGCACACTGTTGTCTTAAAAGGATCATGCTTTATCATAATATAGTTAAACATATTGGCCCCGAAACATTTGGCTTCCCGCGGGCATTTTAGAAAAAGCTGGTGCCCACGTTGGACATTCTAATGCTGTGGCCTCCTTCGACTGCAAGTCGCAGCGCGTGCAAGTTGACGCGTGCGCGGGCCTCAAGCTGGACTCACGTGGCTCTGGGCTGCCAATCAGGTAAAGTATCATAGTAATAGGAGTTCCGTAGGGTCCTAAACTCCTATTACTATGATTGTGATAGACCCAAAACATAGCCCCAAACACCCAAAACAGTAATCAATAGAAAATAATTAAACTACATTCATTTAAATTAAAGTTATTAAAGTCTTTTTAAAAAAAAACAGGAAATTTTAAGTTTGTTTAAATAAACTTACCATTGTGGGGAGGGTTTTAATGATATGTTTTAATAACTTTTTTTTTAAGATGTCTTTTTTTAAAAAAACACATGCACCTGTAAAAGTAGGCCACGTGCCTGCTTTTTCAGGCACATTTTTTTGAGGACTTTTGTAAGCGTAAATATCAGAAATTTACACTTGTAAGTGTCCTCGTACCTGATCTGGCTACGATCGGTCAAGCCAGAAACTTGACAGATCAGAAATGCCGGTTTCCAGTGCATGCGCACTGCGCACTGGAAACCAGCAAATCCCGATGCCTTCCCAGGTCCGTCGGAACTCTGTACAGATCCGGGGAGACCGGAATTTCAGGGCCATTACCTTTTACAGGGTAGGTTGTTCATTTTTAGCCAATTGTTAAAGCATTTTTCACCTTTTAAAAAGAAAAAGAAAAATACCATTTTCTCATGCCTACAACACAAATATTTCAAACATATGTAAAAGGAAGCAAGATTTTTAATTTTAGTACATTGTAGCATCCAGATTTAATTTAGATCCTTGGCATCTTTTAAAGTGGTCATCATCATCATCATAGGCAGTCCCTCGGAATCGAGGAAGACTTGCTTTCACTCTAAAAAGGAGTTCTTAGATGGCTGAACAGTCCAATTAAAGAGCCATTGTCCCAGGCACAGATTGGACAGATAGTCGTTGAAGGTAAGGGAGGGTGGGACAGATTTGCCGCATGCTCTTTCCGCGGCCTGCACTTGTTTTCTGTATGCTCTCAGGGATGAGACTATGTGCTCAGCGCCCTCCCCGGATGCACTTCCTCCATATAGGGCAGTCTTTGGCCAGGGACTCCCAGATGTCAGTGGGGATGTTGCACTTTATCAGGGAGGCTTTGAGGGTGTCCTTGTAACGTTTCCTCTGCCCACCTTTGGCATTTTTGCTGTGAAGGAATCCAGAGTAGAGCGCTTGCTTTGAGTGTCTCGTGTCTGGCATGCGGACAATGTGGTCTGCCCAGCAGAGATGATCAAGTGCTTCAATGCTGGGGATGTTGGCCTGATCAAGGACGCCAACGTTGATGTGTCGGTCCTCCCAGGGGATCTGTAAGATCTTGGAGACATCATTGGTGGTATTTCTCCAGCGACTTGGTGTCTACTGTAGATGGTCCATGTCTCAGCCATACAGGAGGGCAGGTATTACTATAGCCCTGTAGACCATAAGCTACTGGTAGCAGATTTGAGGGCCTGGTCTTCGAACACACTTTTCCTCAGCGTTGAATCTCATCATCAATGTCTGCTCTTGTTGTGGTGGCTGGTGTGCAACGGCCACCACACGTTTAAAAAAAAATCCACGCACAGGCATCTTCCACCCTTCAAGATGTAGTTCGGGATCTGGAGTATTAGGTCTTTCATTGAAACAACTGTGAACACATCCCTTTTTGGCATGGAAGCAAGTCATCCTCACTTCAAGGGACTGCCTAGGATGATGATGTTGATAAGAGGCTCCTGAGGTATGGGAAATGGTCCACGTTGTCCAGGGCCATGCCGTGGATCTTGATGACTGGGTACTAAAATACACACAATATATATAATTTCTCTCCCCATATCCACTGAACCTTCCACTTTCTTTTGAAGGAATTCCAAATATCTGCATGGATATACATTTTTTTCCAAGTTAGGTACCCTCACAGCAGGAGTGCAAGAGCTTTTTCCAGATCACAAAGTTAAACACAGTTCTGCTGCCAGGACCCTGGCATAGAGCTGTGCTTCTCACTTTACCCATTAACCAAACTGTTCAGTAGTCCACAGCTGGAGACAACACTGAAGAAACACAAGGCAAATACTTCAATTGTTCAGTGAGGAGCAACAGCTGTACACCAGATGCTTAGGTTTTTGTGAGGCTGACAGGCTGCCGTTTAACCTAGGCCAGTACTCTGGAAAAAGCTTCAGTAGACTATTAATGCCTGGAAAGGATAGACAATCTAAAATGAATTGACAGATCAACCAGGATCTTATTGAATGGCGCAGCAGGCTCAAGGGGCCATATGGCCTACTCCTATTTCTTATGTTTTTAATGACATCAAGAATAATGCTGTTCACATTTATAATACAACTGTATTGTTTAGATGCTGAGCAGTTGTCAGCAGAAGAGGTTTCATAAATGTGGATTACATCATGTATCATGATAAAGTTTCACTTGAGAACACCAGAGTGTTGAAAGCATTACACCGCCAAACAATCCACTTTTACTTGCTTACCAGATGGAAGTGACAGCATTTGTACTTACTTAACTAAAAAAAGTAATTGAGTTTCCTTCCAAATCAAAGAATGCTTCATTCCCTTTAATGTCTGCCAAACTCGAGGGGGAACACTTTGGTACCGTTCTGCATTGCACTTAAAATATTGTGTCACTTACACCAAAATCAAACTTGTAATTTCTCCAATTATTATGTAGGAAGAGGAATATGGGCTCAAACATAGTAATAAGAAACAAAAATATATGATGCCACCTTGGCAGGCTTCCAATTTAATAAATTGTTTTAAATTATAATTCGTATGACAATCTTGAATAGTAATGGCTTGTATAATTGAACTTAATGACCAACTTGATAAATTGCTGGTTGCGTGAAAAAAATAGCAAGTCCGATTCTGTGAATACAATTTTGGCTGTTCGCCTGTCGACTTTATATTTAACACTCAAGTGTTATAAATGGCCAATTCTATTATTGCCCTATAAATCTGCAACTTTCACATGGGATCATATCAAATAAATACATTTTCTCCCAGCTTAATCATTTGTCATACATGGGAGTGATTATTACAACTGTTTATTTCCACTATCAGATGTGCTGAAAATGAATAATGATCCCAAAAGTGGAATGTCCTTCATATATCCGTGTTTGTCCACTGAGTAGCTAACCTACATAGACCAACAAGGTGCCAGGTTTGATCACACTGTGCAGTGTTAGCTGAACTCAGTTGTGATAATAAAGCTACAACTGGCTTTAATGTTACCAGTTTAAGGAAGGGAACATGTCAAAAATCAAATCACTATCCAGTAACCCAAGGATCAGGAGTACAAGTAAAGGGACGACAGGACAGGATCTAGCTTAGCTGTACACCATACACCATCAAGGAGCAACCAAGCTCTAGGAAAGAATCAGTCTTCAGGAGGAGGAAGAAAATAAATTCGAAATAAGAGGTCCTTTCATTCAATTTCCATTGGCCGCTTTTAAATCAAAACTGGCATACAAATTTATTTTTTTATCCAATCTGAAATAAAAACATTTTTAATTTAAATTAAAGAATGCAACATTAATGTGGCTCAAGGTGAATGCAATTTTGGTTCACATGCAGACAAAATGTTAAAAAGATGAGGCACTCTTGTGATCTTGTGTCAGCCGTCACGTGCATACCCTATTTGAATTGCTCCAATCAGGTTTCCAGCCCCCTCAGAGCACCACAATAACCCAAACATTCTGCACGAACGTGACCGGGGTGCATCATCCACCCTATCCTTCTCAACTGTAGAATTGAAGTTTGTGGAGGGTAGGAGGCTGGGAGGCTGGCCAAGAGAGTTCTATTTGACCCAGAGCCAAGTTTCTGATCCCATATTCTATTCAGCACAAAGACCATGTTAGATTGTGTGCCTGCCTCCACTTTTACCTTAGCCTAACTACTGGTAAAACCATCTTATGTCTTTTGTTACATCCAAACTACTTATTCCAATGATTTATTGGCCGGCCTTCCATCTTCCACACTCCATAAAGTCCTTCCCTGCACTGTCTTGCTTGCCCATCTCCAGTTCTTGCTGACCCAAGTTCCTGATTCCCCTACAGCTCAAATTTAAAATTCTCCACCCAAAAAAAAAAAATCACTCCATGGCCTCACACCTCCCTATCTCCAACTTCACCATTACAACCCAAATCTCTGTTCCTCTGACTCAGGACTCTTGTGCATACCCCTCTTTTTCCACCCCAATGTTGACAGCCTTGTCTTCAGCTACAAAACTCAAATTCCCTCCCGATGCCCCCTTCATCTCCTCCTTCTTAAAACCCATCTCTTTGACCAAGCTTTTGGTCACCCTTCCCAATATCTCCTTTCTTTGGCTTAGTGTCCATTTTTATCCCCTCATGGCATTGATGTTCCTTGGGCCATTTTTCTAAAGTGCTATATAAAATTACAAAATTATTTTGAAATAGTACTGAACCTTTTGGGAAGGCTACAGTATTGTTAGAAAAGGTAAATAGTGTACATTTAAATTTGTGAGCAACAGACAAGGAGCAAAGCATTTTTTTTTTAATCTTAAATATTGCACTTAGTTGGATGCAAATTTAAGTAGTGCTTCCCAACATTTGTGGCCTGGTTGAAATGGACAACCTTTATTTATTGTCTAGACCCACTGCTCTTAATATTTGTTTGGTAGCCCTTGACGACATGGGTTGTTGAATTCATGCTTTGTGTATAGCCCGCACTATTAAATTAGTCTAATGCAAGTGCACTCCGATCAATAAACTGAGCCCTGGGGAGGATTCAGCACATCTCCTAAACCTAGAGGAAATGGTGCTAATGGTTTCCAATATACTTCAGCCTGCAAGAAATACCTTTTTTTTTTGATGGATGGATTGAACTCTTTGCTTTATCCAAGCAGTAAACAGTAATTGAGAAAACCTCACCACCCAATGCGACTAGTAGTTCGTTATGAGATGCCCAAGTGAATTTTGTGCATCCCACAGCAGTGAAGCAGAAATCTGCAGACAAGCACTGCAGGAATCTGCAGTCCTTTTGGTCCATAAAGTTTATCTTTTAGCAAAAAGGTACTGTACATCTATTGTAAATATATTTCAAATTTCAGAGGGGGTCAGAGATATCCATGCATTAAATCTTTCATTTTTACTTTGCAATTCAAGGGTTGGGTTGCATTTTGAAGACTTGTACAATTGCTTTAAGAAAAAATGTTAATGTACAAATGGTAACAGATTATGTATACTTGTGCCTCGACATTGTTACTATTTTTTCTCCTTTATCCTTTCTGCAGCAGAGATTAAAGTAGATATGTTGCTTTATGGCCAACATACCAGCTACCAGGAAGCACACACACACACAGCTCCAGCCTAGGTTTGAAGTGTTATGGTTACTGGTGTTGCAAATGGAAAGATGCCTCCATGTATAATTTTCCATCCTTTGTGCAGAGGATGCCTGGCCTCAGTTTTGACTACAATGTTGAGGAAACTAAGTTTGGGGTGAGGAGAAAAGTAGGGAAATGGCAAGTGGAAAATAGATGGCAAAAAGGAATGAATATTGAACCTGCATGCTGGTAAAATGATCAATTTACGAGATATTTATAAACGAATACAAAATTGCACAGTCAAAAATCGTACCTTGCTCCAAAATGGGGGAAATAAAACAACGCATGAAACTGCCACAATAGCTTTCATTATCAGCTACATCTAATCTTTCTCAATGACAGAACCTCATTGTTACGAGTTTTCACAGTATTGCCATTCCAGGAACTAAAACTGTCCCAAAAAATTACCACTTCCTAGAAGAGCACCATACTTTTTTTTTTTAAAAAAAAAGGTAACAATGCTCTGCATTATTTAGAAACCACAGCAGGTTTTTTGTTGGTTGTCGTCATGTATTCAACTATCATTGTAACCCATGTATAAGCTGACCTAAGTTGTACACCTTGAGAACATTGACCACAAGGGGCAAACTTGAGAGAGACACTCCTAACCTGGACTTTCAGGTATAAAAGGGGAAGCCCCACCCACCTTCATCACTTGAGGTCTTGGTAATAAAGGTAACTGGTCAGTGACCTTCTCTCAAGTATGAGCCTCGTGTGCATTTATACTGCATAGTAAGGACATATCATTGACGACGATAAACTGGGATTTAAGCCACGCAAGCATGGCCACTAGCAGCACAGAAGAGAGGTACTGTGTTGGTGATGATTGGGACGACTTTATTGAGAGACTACAGCAAAGTTTTGTCACTAAGGAATGGTTGGGACAGGATTCGGCCGACAAATGCAGGGCTCATCTGATGGTTTGTGGATACAGAACGTACTCCATGAAGCCAGAGAAGCCGGCGGACAAGACATTCGAAGAGCTCAGTAAGTTGATCGGGGAACACCTTAAACCAGCGAGCAGCATGCACATGGCGAGACACCGGTTTTACACGCACCGGCGGCAAGAAGGGAAAAGCGTTTCAGACTTTGTGGCAGATCTCTGAAGACTGGCGAGCCTATGTAAGTTCACAGATGCATGCAGAGCGGAGATGCTGAGAGACTTTTTTTGTTATTGAGGGCATCAGGCACGCTGGGGTTTTCAGGAAACTGATTGAGACCAAAGACTTGACCTTGGAAGCGGCAGCTCAGATAGTCCAGACAATTATCTCAGGGGAGAAAGAGACCAGAATGATTTATGGCAGCAATCTTAGCTCAAATGTGGCAAATGATCAGGGAGTCAACATTGTTAACGCAGCACACAGTTCTCTAGGCAGACAAGGGCAATCGGTCCCAGCATGTAGTCGAATCCAAAGGGGGAATTCAACAGAGACAATGGCTAGCTGAATGGCGATTCATGCCATCGCAATGGACAATGCGGCCATCAACACCTGTTAATGGTGCACTTAAGGACAGTTACAGAGACAGTCAGAGATGATCGACTGGTATTGGACCTTTTGTTTCCAACAACGGGGCCTCCAGCTTATGCTGGAGGTGTGGAGGCAAACATCCAGCCAGAGCTTGCAGGTATCAGCAATATACCTGCAGAAACTGCAACGCCAGCGGTATGTGCAGGAAGCCTGCAGCCAGATTGATGTACAAGGAGGATGGGCCCGATGTAAGCCCTACGAGGCCAAATGAATACTGGGGGAAATCGCTGGAATCTGAAGTTCAGAGAGTTGATGTGGAACACATATACAATTCATACATCAGGACGCCACCAATAATGATTAAAGTGCTCCTCAATGGCATCCCAGTATTAATGGAGCTAGACATGGGGGCCAGCCAGTCCCTGATGAGTATCAAACAGTTCAACAAGTTGTGGGTGTCCAAGGCCAGGAGGCCAAAATTATCGCCGATTGACACACAGCTACGGACATATACAAAAGGAGATCATTCTGGTGCTAGGCAGCGCCACGGTAGTCGTGACCCACAAAGGTTCGGAGAACAAGTTGCCACTCTGGATTGTCCCAGGGGATGGTCCCGCACTACTGGGGGAGGTGTTGGCTTGCTGTCATGAACTGGAAATGGGGCGATGTCAATGCAATTTCTTCTGTGGAGCGAATATCATGCTCACAGGTCCTGGACAAATTTGACTCACTCTTTCAACCCGGCATCGGCACTTTCATGGGGACCAAGGTAGTGATTCACATAAACCCGGTCGGCAAGCCAGTACACCACAAGACCAGAGCGGTGCCGTACATGGTGCGGGAAAAGATAGAATGAGAATTGGACCGCCTGCTGAGGGAAGGCATCATCTCGCCATTCGAATTCAGTGACTGGGCGAGCCCGATTGTACCGGTGCTCAAGGCGGATGGGTCAGTCAGGATATGTGGCGATTACAAGGCCACCATCAATCAGGTGTCATTCCAAGACCAGTAGCCGCTACCAAGAGCGGAGGACCTCTTTGCGACGCTATCCGGTGGCAAACATTTTTCAAAATTGGATCTGACCTCAGCTTACATGACCCAGGAGCTGGCGAGTGAGTCGAAGAAGCTGACTACCATCACGACACACAAGGGGTTGTTTGAATATAACAGATGTCCGTTCAGGATTCGTTCGGCTGCCGTGATCTTTCAGCGAAATATGGAAAGCCTCCTCAAGTCTATTCCAAGGATGGTGGTTTTTCAAGTCGACATCCTCATCACGGGTCGCGATATTGAAGAACACCTCTACAACCTGGAGGAGGTGCTACGCAGACTGAACCGGGTAGGGCTACGACTGAAAAAGGCGAAATGCGTCCTCTTAGCTCCAGAGGTAGAATTCCTGGGGAGGAGGGTAGCAGCATCCAAAACAGAAGCGATCCAGAGAGCACCCAGACCCCGTAACACGACGGAGCTGCGTTCGTTCCTGAACTATTTTGGTAACTTTCTTCCCAAATTGAGCACGCAGTTAGAGCTGTTACACGTGCTCCTACGCAAAGGTCGCGATTGGGTCTGGGGGGACAGCCAACAAAGGGCTTTTGATGGAGCATAACAAATTGCGTGCTCTAACGATTAACATTATATGACCCGTGTAAGAAGCTTGTTTTAACGTGCGATGAGTCATCCTATGGGGTCGGGTGTGTGTTGCAGCATGTGAATGCCAATGGTCAGTTACAGCTGGTAGCTTATGCCACCAGAAGTCTGTCCCAGGTAGAAAGGGGCTACAGGATGGTAGAAAAGGAAGCGCTAGCATGTGTATATGCAGTAAAAAATTTAAAAAAATGCACCAGTACCTGTTTGGCAGGAAATTTGAGATGGAGATAGATCACAAACCCCCAACGTCCCTTTTGGCCGACAACAAGGCCATAAATGCGAATGCATCGGCCCGCATACAGAGGTGGGCACTTAAGTTAGCCGCCTATGACTACACAATTTGGCACAGACCGGGCACTGAAAACTGCACCGATGCACTCAGCAGGCTCCCACTAGCCACCACTGAGAGGGCAACTGAGCATGATGCTGAGATGGTCATGGCTGTTGAAGCTTTCAAAAGCAAAGGCTCACCTGTGACAGCCCCGTCAGATTAAAGTTTGGACAAATAAAGACCCGCTACTATCTTTAGTTAAGAAATGTGTCCTGAATGGGAACTGGGCAGCCACATACAGGGCATGCCCTGAGGAATTTAAACTGTTTCATAGGCGCAAGGATGAACTCTCAATTCAGGCTGATTGCCTACTGTGGGGAAACCAAGTAGTCATGTCCCAGATGGGCAGAGGTGTTTATCAGAGAACTTCACAATGAGCACCCGGGCATTGTCATGATGAAGGCAATTGCCAGGTCACACGTTTGGTGGCCAGGGATAGATGCAGACCTGGAACTTTGTTCTCGCAGGTGCAACACGTGTGCTCAGCTGGGCAACGCATCCCAGGAAGCCCCCCTTAGCCCCTGATCCTGGCCTGCCAAGCCATGGTCACGCATCCATGTGGACTACGCAGGTCCTTTCATGGGAAAAATGTTTTTGGTTGTAGTAGACGCCTACTCCAAAATGGATTGAGTGCGCCATTTTAAATTCAAGCACATCCTCTGCCACGGTGGAAAGTCTACGGGCAATGTTCACCGCCCATGGTCTACGGGATGTCTTGGTCAGCGACAATGGCCCGTGCTTCACAAGCACTGAATTCCAGGACTTCATGGCAGGCAATGGAATCAACCATGTCAGAACAGCACCATTCAAGCCAGCCTCAAACAGCCTGGCAGAACGAGCAGTGCAACTAATCAAACAGGGCATGCTCAGAATCCAAGGGGGTTCCCTACAAAGCCGCTTATCACACCTCCTATTGGCCAATAGATCCCGACCACAGTTGTTCACAGGGGTTCCACCCGCAGAGCTGCTAATGAAAAGGACGCTCAAAATCAGGTTATCCCTTATACACCCCACTATGAAAGAAATTGTTGAGAGCAGGCGTCAGTCACAATGTGCCTACCATGACAGGAATGCGAGGGCGCGATGTATTGATGTCAATGACCCCGTTTTTGTCCTTAATTACGCTGCAGGGCCCAAATGGCTTGCAGGCACTGTGATTGCCAAAGAGGGAAATAGGGTTTTGGTAGTTAAACTTACCAATGGACAAATCTGCTGCAAACACATGGATCAAACTAAAAAGGAGGTTCAGCAACCCCATAGAAGCAGAGGAAGAACACGACGTAGAGTTTACTCCACCACAGGTGACCGAACACCGGAACCAAGTGGAGGAGAGCCCAGTCACTGTGGGCAATCCGGACAGGCCTGAGGCACCCCAAACAGCAGACACTCAGGCCAGCGCCCAACAACCGGAGCCCCAACTCAGGTGCTCTACAAGGGTGCGTAAACCACCAGAGAGACTCAAGCTGTGAGCCCAATAAGACTTCGGGCAGGGGGGGGGGCGGGGGTGGGGGAGGGGGAGGTGATGTCATGTATTCAACTATCATTGTAACCCATGTGTAAGCTGACCCAAGTTATACACCTTGAGAACATTGACCACAAGGGGGTGAACTTGTGGGAGACACTCCTAACCTGGACTCTCAGGTATAAAAGGGGAAAGGGGAAGTTCCACCCACCTTCATCACTTGAGATCTTGGTAATAAAGGTAACTGGTCACAGAGTGGCCTTCTCTCAAGTATGGGCCTCATGTGCATTTATACTGTATAGTAAGGACATATCAGTTGTGGGTGGAATCCAAGTGGAGAATACCACATCTACCTGGTGGGGGTGAGAGGGAAATGAAAAAAAGTCACAATGGGTTGTACCCAATCAACTTTCAACACTCAGCTACAGCAGCACAGATGACCACCCATGAAGCCAGAGGCCTTCCTCTCAGCAGCAGAGGAGAGGGTTAGACAGACTGGAATTCTTAATTTACAGGGGGAGGGGAAAAAAGGTAGTTATCAGTTTAAAGAAAAGGTTCTTCGTAATATCTGTTGGGCGAGAGTAAGAGCTAAGTGTAGGAAGTGGGCACTTGCCCGGCATTAACTTTCACTAGAAAAGATGAGTTTTCAGACTACACAAAGATGCTTTATGCTCACACTACTTACTGGGAGGTGACCATTGCAGACCTGCCACAAAGCAACTTTAGATTTTTTTTAATTAAAAAGTTGAAGAAACACAGTAGCACATCCCTTTCTTTAATTAGAGCAGATCTGCTGAAGGCCAAATAAAATGACTCCCGAGATGTATTACAAGTATCCCTATTTACTGCCAATATCTTACTTCAAAAAGAAAATACAATTTTCTTCTGGTTATGCTTGCTTAATATTTTGTACTTTTCTCTGAAAAGGCACTGATGGTGCTTTCATACAATTTAATTTGAGTGAGGAACAAAGTGTTATACCAGATATAGACCAAAATAGTGCCAACCCAAAACATTTGGAAAGTGTGATTAAATGCAGTTCAGTGAATAAAATGTCTTAAAATCCACTAGGAACAAACAAATCTTCTCCCACACCTTAAATGGAGACATTTCTGAAGACTAAGAATCCTGGAGTGGCATGAGAGAATTAATAGGTTTTAGCCAATAGAAAAAAATGTTGACCAACCTGAATGATAATTAATAAAATGAGCCCATTGAGTTTAAACATGTAGGGGTAATCTTCTCTGTCTGACCCCCTCCCCTGGACAACCTGACTGACCTTTCTCTCCCCCTCCCCCCCTTCCTTCCCAATGACAGATCCCTGGATGGGGCCGGGAGCCACAGGTCTATCTGCCCAACAGCCAGCCGAGCCTTAACCTGGCTGGCTGTGGCCAGGAAACTGAATTTAAAAAAAATCAGGTCCCACCATTAAATTCAGCAGGACCTCCAAGAAACCCACCACTATCCTTCCAGTCATCATCAGGATCATAATCAGATTGCCCATCGGAAACTAAATATTTGCATTGTCCATAAAAACCACCACTCACATCCAGTCACCTGCAACTAAAAGTAGTTTAGAGAGAGTAATTTGGAGTTATGTATAATTAGAGGCTTTTCCCTTTAAAATCAACATCATTTCTTCAGCCAATAATGAAGGAATCTCTTTTCATGTTATGAGTATTTATATTGGAATGACTCAATTGATTTGGAGTTACAATAGACTGTAAAACCACAGCACTCTAATGCTTAGACCACACAATATTTTTTGGATTCAGGTAATTTTCTCCACTTGTGTGACGTAGAAGATCACAATGTACAGATGAGCCTCCTGAGAATTGAGTCAATAATGGGAGGAGATCATCACCTTCAGTGACATTTGTTACAATAGTTAAAATGACAATTTGAATCACAGTTTTAGGCCCTACCCAAAAAAAGTGTTCAAGTTTCTAAATGTCACAAACAATTTAAATAAAAGCATTGCTTTCTCAGTAACTGACTGTGGTTGTCACTAGGTGAAGTAATTAATACTATTATTCTTAAACAAAATTTGGCAATAGAACAAGAGCACGTGCTTAATAAAGGGTGCAGTTACACAAGGTCAGTGCTGGTGCAAAGCAGGTCAGCTTAGCGCCAATACTAAACTTGTATAAATGTAAAAGATGTTATGGTCTAACTTGAATGTAAAGCTAAGCATAGATACATTCCTCCGGGTACTTTAACTCAATTTAGTTCATGTGCCATTTACAACACAAGTGTTGTGCCTTGGTTAGCTCAAGACTCAACAATTCCAATACTCATGGCCAGCATCCCATCTTGCACCCACCCCGTAACCTCGAGCTCATCCAAAACTCTGCTTCCTGCATCCGAACTTGCATCGTCCCCATCACCTCTGTGCTCCCTGGTCGCAATTCAAATCCCTCCATGGCCTCGCCCCTCACATCTGTTACCTCCTCCAACCCCACAACCCTCCAAGATTAGCTGCATGTTTTTTTTAAAAAAAGCACAGTATCCTTCCCAAACATGGTTTAACAAAATTTCTAGTTCACAGGGGTTAGTTACCTATGTTTTGTGAATTGGCTTCGCATTAGTGTTGATATACAAAGTTCTTATTGTAAATTGCAGCCTGTGTTTGATGTATAAATTTCACTATTATTTGTCAGACATCGATGTGATTTCATGGCTAACTGATGTATCTGAAAATGTCCGGTGACTTTTTCTAAAGCTGCAAAATGTGACCAAAGAAAAATATAATGGAAAATCAAAATTTTCTTCAAATAACTTAACGTGCGATCAGTTTACATTTGAGAAAGCACCTCTTGGCACTCTGCCACCGAAGACGAGTGCCAGCTCATTTAGTATACAGGGTAGTTGGAATAGGACTGTTTGTAGTGATGCTACATCATTGCAGCACAAGTCAGACTGGCAAGTTACAGAAACTATCCTAATTTGATTTCAAGTTTAAGCAATTCAGTAATTCCGGTTGGTATATTTAGCATAAAATATCAGATGTATAAATAAAATAAATAAAAAATAAATAAAATAAAAGACACAATTATAGCTCCAAGTGGTATAACAGTGTACCCTTAATAATCCAGTCAGTTCTGAGATAATAAATTGAACTTTTAATTATTTTAATTAAGCAATGAAAACAACATACCAACTAGTGCAAAAAAAAATTTGAGTTGAGCAATTCTAAATGGAATGGATCAAGTTCCAGGTGCCAAGTTAGCTGACTGCAAACAAGACAGCATTGGCCTCAATACTGCCAAGTCAAGAGGTACAGGGTGAAAAATGCTGAGATTCTCATCCGGGTTCACGATGCACTGACCCCCTACTGGAAGCATACATGAATATCAGAAGGGTGCAGACAGTTGAGTGAAGGACTAGAGTTGGCTGCATCTATATCCTAACAGAAAATGGAATATGCAAAACTTTGTGCAGTTATGCATGCATTACAACTGAAGGTACTGTACATCTTGGTTAAAATTATTTGACATTTAATTGTCAGGTAAAATTGTAAACTTTGATAAGATAAGTCAATAAAGCAATTCTATTTTTGACTTGTTTGATCAAAAAGGATTAATAGGCAACCCCAGCTCTGTACACCAACACTACCTGCAGTCTCTAATTCTACACAGTGAATTAAGCTGCTGAGTCTCTGGTGCACTTTCCTGGAGGTGGTATAATGTATCAGCTATTGTTCTCATTGAGGAAGCTATCAAATGTAAATACTTAGACAGGTCAAGTGCAGATGAGATGAAGTCATGTGCCTTCTCTTCATTTAGCAAAGGACAATAAGCACCTAAAACAGCTTGCCTGCCCTCAGACAGTTATAGTCCACGAGTCCAATTCCATTTGGAAATATTGACTTGCCGTGTGAGGATTTGCTATTAGGTGAGGCATAAACATTAATGATTATAAATGAAATTGCGTGCACCCCCTCAGAGTCAGGGTTAAATTATTGTTCAAGAACTCTGGACTAACCCATCATGTGCACTAAACACTCAATAAGGATGTCATTTCAGAAAGCATAATTAATCTTGTCATGATGGCAGGATTGCTACTTAACAGGAAATGATCACCCTCTGCTTGGAGAGTCAAAACAGCTAACACTGATCTCCGATCGCAGGAGATGTGGAAGTGGATACATTCAATGTTTGGTCTTTTCTAGAATGTCAGGGGTTCTTTTATAAAAAAAAAAAGAGTATTTTTAACAAGATAAGTTAGAAAGCTAGATTTGGCAATTGTTAAACAAATCCAAGAGTAACTGGCTAAATTTATATAGCTTTTTAGCTAAATAACAAAGTTTTCATGACTGGAAATAAAACCATTTTTGATATGGAATTGGCTGTTTTAAGATGAAGTATTTACATCTTGTCATTTTCAAATTCTACATGAGCTTCATACACGAGTTTTATTTACAACTCCCAAGAGCTTTGTTAGTTAACATTAGTGAACAACTTGCATAGCACCTTTAATGCTTTTCTAATTTAAAAGGCACTATATAAATGGAAGTCATTCAATGCATACCAGCCAGTGTGTAAAAAAAAAAGAGAATGGAAATGGATGTTGCTTGAGGGGGCAACCCAGTCTGTAAAAATTACATCATGATGCATATATTTGGTACCAGCTAAGATTTCCTACATTCACCACAAGCCAACAGCACACCTTTGGCCCACATATAGCTTTGCAAAACACTGGCAAATCAGTGACATTTCAAAGTGCACACCTTGCACACAATCCTATTTTAGCACCTTTCCATTTCCTGTTTAATGGAATGTAGTTTAGCCTCTGGCTAGAGGGCAACAATTCTCCCGCAAAAGGATTATATGCATGACACAAAAGGGCAAGTATTTACATTCTAAATAGTGAAACTGTGAAGTCATACTGATGCGATAACCACAGCTGGAAAACTGCATTTTCTGTACCAAGGTGACTCCCAACCCAACAGAATTTTACACTACAAGGGCAATCATGAGCCCACTGCCTCGGTAGCTCCTTAACAATGAAAAGTAAAACTAATACTGATAGAAGGCAAGCTCATAAGATACCTAGGAGGTACTATATAGCTGTATTCACAAGGGGAAAGAAATTGGATCAAATTAAAAATAAACTAGTTTGCCTTCCTCCCCTATTAGTGGGTGGGATGAAATTTGAGGGTTGGTGGGACAACACAGGACAAATTCTAAATACACAAGAGGTTGGAAAAGCTGGGGTTGATGGTGCAGTGTCGGAGTGCATCTAAATTAACTTGGAGTGATACAAGCAGTAATAAGCAGTGATGTTTAATGAAAAATAACACACATCTACAGATAAATAGATCTCCCTCAGAGCATTGCTCAAACATTTAAAAACAAAATTGTACAACTTTTTGCAAAATATTCTGTTCTCTCCACATGCTGACTGACTTGCTGAGAGTCACCAACATTTTCTGTTTAGGACTGTTGAGGGTTAGTTTCTCTCCCCTTCCCCTCAAACCAAAATCTCGCTGAAAAATAAACCACTAAAGAACTGACCATTCATGAAAACCTCATCCCATGGACACTGGGGACAATCTTGTAATTCATACTTCCTGATTACCACTCTATACCAGTCACCTTTCATACAGGACTTTTTGGCAGCCAGCAACATGAATGCTGCCATGTTTTTTTTTGGGGGGGGGGGGGGGGCAGGCAGGGTTTGCTGTAGGAATTAATATTTCCTACATCATACATTCTGAAATATGCAAGATTACTAATATAAAAGATGGAGTAGCAAATTTTAGTTCTAATAAAACCATTCTTTACATATTTAACAGTATTAGATCACAGTACCCCAAACCAAAACAGCTTTTAAAACAGTTTACACAAAGCAATGCTAAAGTTACTTCTATACTATTTTTGCAGCAGTGTAGAACTGACCTGTGCAGTTACATGGTCAATGTGACAATCTAAATATCCATTTTTATTTGGTAGGGGGCTCATTTTCCTGGAAGCAAAATTGGATTGTATTCCTAATTTTCACAGTCTGTCAGGCACAATTTTTCCCCCCTCGCTTGAGCATTGATGCAATTAAATCCAGACTTGTTCCACTATAATGGTTCCTTCTGCTTCCGATATATCCTTAACCAGCAAAAATTAACCATCTAAATTTTGCAGCTAGCAATTTGAAACAGCATGTCAGCATTAGTTGGTTGCCAGCTGCTCATTGATTCCTGGATCCAATTCATATTAAGTGTGTCAGTACAAGTCAGGCTTTCGGTAGGCTGACAATGAAGGTCCATAGGCTGAAATCCATTTCACATGTGCCAAAACCTAGATCCTGGCAAGAACTGGCACCCTCTTTCCTTTGATGTGTTTCAACACCACCACCAGTTTGGGGGGGGGATGGATATTCCACATTATCTTGTTAATTAATCTGCTCGGATTAAAGACAGACAATCAGAATCTCATTAGAAATTCTCCAGAGGCAACACAAATTTTACCCACCACAAAAAAAAAGTGGATATATTCCATTACTATTTCACTCAACCAAAACTCTACAGTGCCACTACCAAAAGTTTCACCATCTTGCCAAGACGTATCGAATGCCATTATATACCACAATGACAGTATACTACCAGCTTCCAATTCCCATAAAATCTCTCAAGGGCACGTCAATTACATCAACTGTTTGACAATTCCACAAAACTGGTACAAAGATCCAATATACATGCACAATGTCAAATCTGTGCCAAGATTGGTTCGAATTGAAACATTTTTATTTAGGTAAATTAGTTTGGAATAATATGAATTTTACTAGTACAATCAACATTTTGTAGTAACAGAACACAATGAGCTTAGACTAGTCTAATTTATGTAGAAACCAGCAATGACTCATTCATTCCAGCATGAATTATTTTGTGACTGATAGGAACCATAAAACTGCTCTTACAGAACAGATTTCAGCATGCCATTAATCCTCAAATTGTAATACAAGGGCATGATAGTATCACAAAGGACTAATAGTGCCAGAGGATTGGCAGGTAGCTAACATAATACCTATGGACTGGAGGGTAGCTAATGTAACTCCACTTTTTTTTTAAAAAAAGGAGGGGGAAAGAGAGAGAAATAAGGGAATTATCAACCGGTCAGCCGGACATCGGTGGGTGGGGAAAATGTTGGAATCAATTATTAAAGATGTAATAGCAGTGCATTTGGAAAGCAGTGACAGGATCAGTCCAAGTCAGCATGGATTTATGAAAGGGAAATCATGTTGACAAATATCTTCTAGAATTTTGTGAGGATGCAACTTGTAGAGTGGACAAGGAAGCGCCAGTAGATTTTCGACAAGGTCCCACATAAGAGATCAGTGTGCAAAATTCAAGCACATGGTATTAGGGGTAATGTACTGATGTGGATAGAGAACTGGTTGGTAGACAGGAAGCAGAGAGTAGGAATAAACGGAGCCTTTTCAGAATGGCAGACAGTGACTAGTGGGGTACCGCAAGGTTCAGTGCTGGGACCCCAGCTATTTACAATATACATTAATGATTTAGACAAAGGAATTGAATGTAATATCTCCAAGTTTGCAGATGACACTAAGCTGGGTGGCAGTGTGAGCTGTGAGGAGGATGCCAAGAAGCTGCAGGGTGACTTGGACAGGTTAGGTGAGTGGGCAAATACATGGCAGATGCAGTATAATGTGGATAAATATGAGGTTATCCACTTTGGTGGTAAAAACAGGAGGGCTGATTATCTGAATGGTGACAGATTGGTAAAGGGGGAGGTGCAACGAGACCTGGGTGTCATGATACATCAGTCATTGAAGGTTGGCATACAGGTGCAGTAGGCGGTGAAGAGGCAAATGGCATGTTGGCTTTCATAGAGAGGATTCGAGTATAGGAGCAGGGAGGTCTTACTACAGTTGTACAGAGCCTTGGTAAGGCCACATCTTGAATATGGTGTACAGTTTTGGTCTCCTAATCTGAGGAAGGACATTCTTGCTATTGAGGGAGTGCAGTGAAGGTTCACCAGACTGATTCCTGGGATAACAGGACTGACACATGAAGAAAGACTGGATCGACTAGGCTTATATTCACTGGGATTTAGAAGAATAATGAGGGGGGAATCTCATAGAAACATGTAAAATTGATGAGTTTAGACAGGTTAGACGCAGGAAGAATGTTCCCGATGTTGGGGAAGTCCAGAACCGGGGTCACAATCTAAGGATAAGGGGTAAGCCATTTAGGACCAAGATGAGGAGAAACTTCTTCACTCAGAGTTGTGGCCATGTGGAATTCTCTACCACAGAAAGTTGTTGGGGCCAGTTCATTAGATATATTCAAAAGGGAGTTAGATGTGGCCCTCACAGCTAAAAGGGATGCAGGGGTATGGAGAGAAAGCAGGAATGGGGTACTGAAATGCATGATCAGCCACGATCATATTGAATGGTGGTGCAGGCTCGAAGGGCTGAATGGTCTACTCCTGCACATATTTTCTATGTTTCTATATTTAAGAACGGAGATAGAATATGTCCAGGGAACTATAGACTAGTCAGCTTATCAGTGGTAGGAAGAAATAATGGAATCCCTACTAGAGAGAAAAGAGAAGAACATCTCAAAGCCGAAAATATAATGAGAGTCAGCATATATTTCAAAAAGGGAAAGTCTTGCTTGACCAACCTCATTGAATTTTTGAGAAGGTAACAGAATAGACAAGGATAATTCAGTAGATGAAATGTATCCAGATTTTCAAAAGGACTTTGATAAGGTACCATGTAATAGATTACTGAATAAGGTCAGAGAATGTGATGTCAAGGGACAAGTAGCAGAATGGTTAGCTAGCTGGCTTCAAGACAGAAAGCATAAAGCATAGAGTAGGGGTAAAGGGTCGCAATTCACAGTGGCAGAAACCGGGTAGTGATGTTCCACAAGGATCAGTGCTACAACCACGGTTGTTCACAATTTATATTAACGATTTAGACTTTGGAATGAAAAACACAATTTCTAAATTTGCAGATGACACCAAATTGGGGGGGGAAGAATAGTTAATACGAAGGAGGACAGCAACAAATTACAAGAAGACATTAACGAACTTGCAGAATGCGCATATAATTGGCAAATGAATTTCAACACATAAATGTGAGGTTTTACATTTTGGTAGGAAGAATAGGGAGGTCACTTAAGTACTTGGAGGGCAAGAGTCTGGGTGGGTTAGAGAAGCAAAGGGGAGGCTAGATAAGCATGAGGGGGAAAGGAAGAGAGAGTTTATGCTGAGATTCAGATGAGGAAAGACAAGGAAGCTCAAGTAGAGCATAAACAAACATTGACATGGACTGGTTGGGCTGAATGGCCTGCTTGTGTGCCGTATACCCTATGCAATGCTATATAATCGTCTCTTCTCATTAGGTAAAACACATATTTTTGTGGACTATCACTAGCCAATTAGATTTGATGCCTTTGGTATTTACCTGCTAAAACATACAGAATTTGCTTCACAAGTCAATGTGCTGTGGATGTCAGTCTATTTCCAGGCCTGCCCTATATTATTATGGGGATGCTATCTTAAAAAAATAGGATGCAAGAAAATAGGATTTGAAAGACTACATTTGATGGTAAATAGGATTAGGATTCTTGCTAAACTCCCCAGTTTATGCATACAGAGTTGTGAAAACCAGAGACCTGCACAATGTTGCACAGTAGCCAGCCTCCAAAGCAAAAGTGGATGCAGATGGCAAAGTAAATTTGGTAGAGTACAACATGTAGGTCACTCATATCCATTGGAGTACATAGAAACAGAAATTTACAGCGCAGAAGGCGGCCATTTCAGCCCATCGTGGCCACGCCAGTCGACAGAGCCGCACGACTCCTGGTCAACAGCCTTGAAGGTTACATATAAACCAATGAACAATGACGGAAAGGCAAAGAGCACCCAGCCCAACTCACACAACTGCAAAACCCCTTGTACTGAAACATTCTACACTCCGCCCCAACAGGAGCCAAGTAATCTCCTGGGAGGTGCAAAAACCTGATAAAACCCAGGCCAATTTAGAGAGAAAGAAAATCTGGGAAAATTCCTCTCCGACCCATTCAGGCGATCAAAACTAGTCCAAGAGATCACCCTAGCCATATTAGATTCCCTGCAGTACTTACCATTATATCTGCACCGGCCAACAAAAGGTAATCCAGTCTAATCCCAATTACCAGCTCTGGGTCCATAACCCTGCAGGTTACTGCACACTAAGTGCCCATCCAATCTTCTCAAAAGTGGCGAGGGTTTCTGCATCCACCACTCAAGTTCCAGATCCCCACAACCCTCTGCGTAAAGTCGTCCTCCCTCAAATCCCCTCTAAACCTTCCAACCACCTTAAAAACTATGCCCCCTCGTAATAGAGCCCTCCACCAATGTAAATAAGCCCTTACTACCCATTACGTCCAGGCCGCTCAATATTTTGTACATCTCAATGAGGTCTCCTCTCAACCGCCTCTATTCCAATGAGAACAAATCCAGCCTATCCAATCTGTCCTCATAACTAAGATTCTCCATTCCAGGCAGCATCCTAGTAAATCTCCTCTGCACCCTCTAGTGCAATCACGTCCTTCCTATAATACGGCAACACAGTACTCCAGCTGTGGCCTAATCAAAGTATTATACAATTTAAGCATAACCTCCCTGCTCTTATATTCTATGCCTCGGCCAATAAAAGCAAGCATTCCGTATGCCTTCTTAATCACCTTATCCAGCTGGCCTGCTACTTTCAGGGATCTGCGGACAAGCACTCCAAGGTCCCTTTGTCCATCTACACTATTAAATGGCCTACCGCTTAATGTGTATACCCTTTCCTTATTAGCCCTCCCCAAAGTGCATCACCTCACACTTCTGAATTAAATTCCATTTACCACTACTCTGCCCACCTGACCAGTAGATTGATATTATCCTACAGCCCCTGATGTTCCTCTTCATTATCAACCACACAGCCAATTTTAGTGTCATCTGCAAACTTCTTAATCATACTCCCTATATTCAAATCTAAATCATTAATATATACCACAAAAAGCAAGGGACCCAGTACGGAGCTCTGCAGAACCCCACGAGAAACATCCTTCTAGGTCACATATACATCCATCAACCATTACCCTTTGCTTCCTACCTCTAAGCCAATTTTAGATCCAACTTGTCATTTTGCCCTGGATCCCATGGGCTTTAACCTTCGTGACCAGTCTACCATGTGGGACCTTATCAAAAGCTTTGCTAAAATCCATATACACTACATTGTACGCACTACCCTCATTGACCCTCTGGTATCGCCTCAAAAATTCAATCGGTTAGTCAAACACGATCTTCCCTTAACAAGTCCGTGCTGACTGCCCCTAATTAATCCTCGCCTTTCCAAATGTAGATTTAGCCTGTCTGAAGATTTTTTGTAATAATTTTCCCACCACTGAGGTTAGGCTGACAGGCTTGTAATTATTCAGCCTAACCCTTTCTCCCTTCTTAAACAGTCCTCCAATCCTCTGGCACCATGCCCAAATCCAAAGAGGACTGGAAAATGACGGTCAAGGCCTCTGCTATTTCCTCTTACTTCGCTCAACAGCCTGGGATGCATTTCATCCGGGCCTGGGAACTTATCTACTTTGAAAGCTGCTAAACCCCTTAATACTTCCTCTCACTATTTATTTCATCCAGAAAATCACACTCCTCCCTGATAGCAGTATCTGCATTGCCCCTTTCCTTTGTGAAAACAGATGCAAAGTATTCGTTAAGAACCTTAGCAATATCTTCCGCCCCCACACAAAGATTACCCTCATGGTCTCTTAACAGGCCCTACCCCTTTACTCATTTATAGAATATCGTAGGTTTTTCCTTAATTTTACTAGCCAAGAATTTCTCGAGTCTCCTGTAACCCAAGCTCTACCATAAAAGTTCCTGGTGTTAATAAATTCACATTCATTTAGCTTCTGTATTTACACAGGATTCATCCAGCTTAGAACAGAGTCAACTATACAAAACAATGCTTCACCGAAGAGAGCCATTTTATGTTTAACGAATTTGTTTGAATACAAAAAGCAAAATTCATCTGGGATTTAAAATATTCTTAACATCTCCAGTTGAGCCTGTTCCACCAGTCAGATCATGACAGTTCTGTACCTCAATTTCATTTACCCGACTTTGCTTCATATCCCTCAAAAATTCCAACTAACCCAGCATCCACAGCCTTGAGAGAGAGAGAGAGAGAGAGAGAGAGAGAGAGAGAGAGAGAGGAGAAAGATCCAAATTTCCACTACCCTTTATGTGGGAAAGCACTTCCCAATTTCATTTTGAAATGACTGTGCTCTAATTTTAAGATTATGCTCCCATATCATTGACAACATATTTATAGAACGCCTCCAACTTAGTAAAACGTCCCACAATGTTTCTCAAGACAAATATCTATCTACCCAATCAAATTTATCTATCATTCTAAACATCTCTAGAGCACTCTTCAACATTCTAAGCTCAAGGGAATACAAACCAAGTTTTAAACAATCTGTCCTTAATTAGCCTGGTATCATTCTTTTGATTATGCACTGCAACTTCTATACATCTTTCAGAGCTGCAGTACCCAAATCTGAATGCAGTTCTCTAGATGGGGTCTGACAAAGGCTCTGTATAATTGAAGTATGATGATTCACTTATGCATTCCAACCTCAACTTAGTATCATCTGCAAACTTGGATTTCTAACACTATTGCTTCATCCAACTCATTAATCCTCATTTTTGAATTACAATCCCCTTGAGATATAGGCCAAACTCCATTGGACTTTGATTATTTTTTGTAACTGCAGTAGCTTTTAGTGATGTGTACATGAACATCCCTTTGTTCATATATCCTTTGCTCCTCCTAGTCTATTGCCATTAATATTCTGATTGGTCAGTTCCAAAGTGGATTACCTCACATTGAACTCAGTCTACCATAGTTTTGCCTACTTAGTCTGTTTATGTCCCATTGTAACTTCTTGCTCCCATTCACACAACGTACTGTGCCTCCCAACTTGGTGTCATCTGCAAACCTAGATATACAACTCATTAATATGCATCATGAAAAGATGAAAAGCTAGACCCCTATACAGATTTCTGGGGGAGCACCACTCATCACATCTCACCAGAAAACAATTTATCCCTACTTTGGCCTCCCAAGCCATGTCACAATGTAACTTTCAATATTTACTCAGTCTAGCATGGAACCTTATCAAATGTCTTCTGGAAAGTCCATAGACAACATCTGTTGACACAAGAACATTAAAAAAATAGGAGCGGTAGGCCATTTGGCCCCTTGAGCCTGCTCCGCCATTCAATAAGATCATGGCTGATCTGATCATGGACTCAGCTCCATTTCCATGCCCACTCCCCATAACCCTTTACTCCCTTATCGCTCAAAAATCTGTATCTCTGCCTTCAATGACCCAGCCCCCACAGCACTCTAGGGCAGAGAATTTCTTAGATTTACAACCCTCAGAGGAAATTCGTCCTCATCTCAGTTTTAAATGGGCGACTTCGTATTCTAAGACTATGTCCCCTAGTTTTGGTTCCCCCCCCCACCCCCCCACCCCCGAGTGGAAATATTCTGTCTGCATCCACTTTGTCGAGGCCCCTCATTATTTTATATGTTTCAATGAGATCACCTCTCATTCTTCTGAACTCCAATGTGTATAGGCCCAACCTTTTCTCATAAGTCAACCCCCTCATCTCCAGAATCAACCTAGTGAACCTTCTCTGAACAGCCTCCAATGCAAGTATATCCTTCCTTAAATACAGAGACCAAAACTGTACACCGTACTCCAGGTGTGGCCTCACCAATACCTTGTAGAGTTATAGCAGGACTTCTCTGCTTTTATATTCAATCCCTTTGCAATGAAGGCCAACATTCTATTTGCCTTCCTGATTACTTGCTGTACCTGCATACTAACTGTTTCATGCACTCCCCTATCCATCACGCTAGTGACCGCCTGAATAAAATTCAACTATAATTAGTCAGTAAGACATGACCTACCCTTCACAACTCTCAAGGTGCAGTGTAACTTGAAGTTGCTTTTATATTGGGATAAGTGCCATGCTAATGCAGTCAGCATCCCCAAAGTAATCTTGTCAGATTTGCCAAGATCAGCATCTTAAAGACTTGCTTTAAAAAAAAAATAAAGTCTTGCCAGCAGTCAGTCTTAGCAAAGTTGACATATAAAAACAGAAAATGCTGTAAATCTCAGCAGGTCAGGCAGCATCTGTGGCGAGAAAGCAGAGTTAATGTTTCGGGTCGATGGCCCTTCGTCAGAACTGGAGTGTTCGGAAAGAACAGATTCTTAAGCATTGAAAGGGGGAGGGGAAGAACAAAGAACAAAGGGGAAGGTCTGCAATAGGTTGGAAAACAGGAGAGATGAGACACAAAAAGGGATGATGGCCCAAATTCAAATGATAATGCCAGGAGTTAGAAAAACATTAGTCAGTCAAGATAGGGTGTGAATGGTGGTGCCATTAGAGACAAGGAGAAGGAAAAAAAAAGGGAGCGAGAGCAGCTCTGAAGTGGGGGAAGGGAGCCAAAGTTTGGCAGCAGTTACACTCAAATTGTTGAACTCAATGTTGAGTCCAGAAGGCTGTAAAGTGCCTAAACGAAAGATGAAGTGCTGTTCCTCGAGCTTGTGTTGAGCTTCGTTGGAACAGTGTAGGAGACCGAGGACAGAGGGGTCAGAGTGGGAATGGAGTGGAGAATTAAAGGTGACCGGAAGCTCAGTCACACTTGTGGACTGAACGAAGGTGCTCCGCAAAGCTTGATCTCCCCAATGTAGAGGAGACCACATTATGAGCAGCAAATACAGTGTACTAAATTGAAAAGAATTACAAGTAAATCACTTTCACCTGGAAGTAGTAATTGGGGCCCTGTATAGTGGGAAAGGGAGGAGGTAAAAGGGCAGGTGTTGCATCTCCTGCATTTGCACAAAAAGGTGCTGTGGGAAGGGGAGGGGGTGACTGCAGAATGGACCAGGGTGTCATGGAGGGAGTGGTCCCTTCAGAATGCTGAGAGGGGAAGATGTGATTGATGGTGGGATCATGCTGGAGGTGGCGGAAATGGCAAAAAGGATGATCCGCTGAACATGGAGGCTGGTGGGGTGAAAGGCGTGGACAAGGGGAACCCAGTCATGGTTCTGGGAGGAAGGAGAAGGGGTGAGAGCAGAGGTGTGGGAAATAGAACGGACATGTTTGGGTCTGCCAATGTCTGCACAAGACCCATGCATATGGATCCAGTAGCACCAACACCGCTCAGGATAAAAGCAGCTCTGGTCTGCCTGACTCCTAACCATGAAAAGAAACCCTACCCTGGAGATTACAGCAGTCAAGTAGAGAAATTCTACAAGGGACTTGCACTCCCAAACGTAAACCTAACGAACAGATTTTCTGCATGTGGTTTTGAAGCAATTGTACGTACAGCACAGCCATCCCTTCACTTAGGAAAGGACGTTACAAGATCTCAAGACTTGCTTGACAATTATCACAGACATGGGTCTTTCATCCCCCCCCACCAACCACATATTGAATTAGCTAAAATATCAGTTTATCGATAAACCAATTGGAACCGGTTTTACAGCTCAGTTGAAATATTTGCCGAGATAATAGGAATTAGACACCTCAGATCACTTTTCCCAGTTCTGACGAAAAGGTCAGCAAGTTGAAATGTTAACTTGGTTTCCCTCTCCACAGATGCTGTCTGACCTGCTGGGTATTTCCAGCATTTTGTGTTTTTACTTCAGATCACTTCTCAGTCAGAATTCAACAATACAACTTTTATGCAGTAGCTCAGAAGGTAGTTTACACTAAACTGATCTTGCATAATATTGTAGTGCTCCAAGCCAACTACAGCACACAAAATGAGTTAAAAAAACATTTGACTCTTCAAATTTGAAGACATGATAAAAATCCACACGAGTTAAGTGCAACAGATATGCTGAAGTTAGATGAATCAATTGTCCATCTAATATCCAAGAGAAATAAAGACACACAAATTAACATCTACCCTAGAAATGCCAACACATTGTGCAAAAATGCAAAGTGGGGATGCGATCTTAAGATACCAATAGATGACTCAGGAGTTCATTCAGTGAGTAACTGGACCCTAGAAATCAAGGTCCCACATTCAGGTGAACAAAAAGCAAAACACAGCAGATGCTGGAAATCCAAAAGAAAATCCTGATAAGAGCTCTCCAATAGCATTAGTATTATTCAACTAGCTTAATGCATATATGGTCTCTAATATATACCAATTTCACTGGTCTGCCTGCCCATTAGATCAACTAAATCAAATCCTGTCACTTCAGTGCGGGTAAGTGATATAATTTACAAGCCGCTCATGATCATGTAGTGTATCGGGTAGCATTTACATGGACAGTTTTACAACAATAGCAGTATATTTAAAACATACTCCACACAGTCAGAGTTTTATGTACAAAGCGTTGGCAGGAAGGGTTGAGAAATCTGTTTGTGGACACAAAGGAATCACATTGTGGAACACTAACCCTCATTGACAGGTCAGCAAATCCAAATAAACCTCTAAATCCAGCAAGAGACCAACTACTTACACAGCAAGTGATGTCAAAATTTACACTGTGCTCCATTAAAACCTCCATGTAAGCAGATCTTTTGCTTCCCACTTGCAAATGTACCTCAAATAGAAGGGTTAACCACCAAATTTGCTAGTTTAAAAATAATTACTGATTAATTAGTTGACCAGCAGCGACATTCCTAAAACACTGACCCAAGAGACCAGACTCGGAATACAAGCCATGATTTACATTCATACTCTATTTTCTCCTGGAGGAAACGTGTCATTCTTGGCCAAACAGTTGTAAGGAAGTGAGAAACTGGTGGACGTGGTCTCCTGTTGCAAGAACCAAAGGGTGACATTAACCAGTTCTATGGACCTGTCCATGCATTGGACAGTTCAAATTTGGTCATTCATCTAGGTTGTAAATTGGCTCGGGGGGGGGGGGGGAGAAAGAGGGAGGAAAGAGGATACAAGCATTGCTACATTTAATCCTGTAGACAAGAAAGTCAGCTGAACACAATGAATCATTTTGCTGACCAGAATTTGATGTATACAGCATTGCTACCAGCTAGCTAATTGAAGTACTATAAAAGACAGAGTCCTATCCACTTTTAAAAGGTCAGAGGTCACCAAGCTAGTGGCACATTGCATCAGCAAGCATTCAATTTGATCGCCTACATTTCCTAAAAGCTAGAGACAATTGCTTCGTGACTGTGGCTGACTGCTACACTTCGCAATTTACTCCTTATTCCAGAAATAGATCAATAATTTGCATTTATATGGCATCTATTGACACAGTAATAGAAAAAAATCCCAAAGCACTTTACACAATAAATCAGCAAGCTACATTAATGAACCCAGATCCATTATTTATTTAATTGTTCCAACTTGCTATGATTTCCCAAATTGTGCCAAACATCTTGTAAATGTTACACTTTAGCTCTCATTAAATTTGCCCAAAAATGCATCATAATAAACTTTTCCAACAAGTAAAAGGAAAAGCTATGATTTTAATGGAAGTTATTAAACACTATCTAGGATTTAGTCACCATGACACAAACACAGTATTAAAATGGTAAAAGTGGGTACAGCTGAAGCCAACTAGAACATTTATATAAAACTACTCATTTAAAAAGAATGTCTGAGGATTTCACAAGGTGGTGAACATGGAGCAGGAAAGCTCACATAGATGGATGGTGTATGAACTTGACAGTAGTGATTTATTGTGGTACAGGTAGCATTTTGGCATCACCACTGGTACTCCATGTGGAGGTTTTGGACTGACGAAGAATACTGGGGTACAGCTGCAGTAGTTCTGTTTTCCCAAAAAACTTGCAAGCCCAGGTTTAAGGGGAAGTGTGTTAGATGCAACTGTTTAGAATTGAGAAGCCCTGTTCACTCCACATTTAAAATTGAAAATACAGCCTGCAGAACAAGGGGTAGGGGCTGGTAAGGACAGTATTTTTTGCCATTTTCTTTTGTTTGCAAGGTTTACATGGTTAATATACCTTTTTAAAAGACATTTGCTGTGAAGGCACATTAAACTCCAGTTTACTCATTCAAGTCAACATTTGTTCTCCTTGGCTTTTCTAATTGCATGATCACATGGGGGGTGGGGGCTCATTACTCACCTAGTTAGCACAACCATGTTAATACATAGAAACCAATGACCTTCAAGTTAACCCTTTCTAGCCAGTTTTGCATTGTCCCAGAAAATCCTCAATATATATACTTCAGATAGTAGAAACCAGTCCACAAAATTAACTCAAATCGACACTGAATACATGGATGCTGTATTGGATTTAAGAGATCTCTATTGTATATCTTTATCAGCATTGCTCATCTATAGCCAAACTTCTTGAATATCTGCCCCTGCATTCTTGAATCTTGGCTGCATGCCATTTGCTTACTTACCAGGAAAGCACTGCAACAATAAACAGTCTCATTTAAAAACAGAAAAACTACTTGTAATGTGTTAGGTTAAATCAATCAAATCATCATCAATAAGTTAACTCAGTCAGTGACTGCACCAAGTCTGACAACATTACAAAATCCATCTTCAGTCAGAGCAGCATCTTTAAATACTGTTAGAATATGGTTCAGCAGTCCTGGAAAATGGTCACATTTTACTTGTTCTGGTCATAAAGCATGAAATGTCTCCCCCAAGAGAAATATGCAAAATCTCCTCTATCCAAACAGTTGATGCTCTTGAGCCATTAAGCACCATAATGTAGTATGATATTTTCTATCCTACTCATGTCAAACCTTAATTTAAAACATTTTGTAATTGAATTTGCCTTCAGTTGTGAGTTCTGTTATTTTGACAACAGCAACAGGGCAAAGATATAAAATACAAATCATGGTTTCTAGTGGAATTGTAGCTACAACTCAAATTGACAATTGCCAATTTATTTAAACTATTATTAAAAAGGGGCACAATCACAAAAACCTGTAAATTAACCACAAAAAAACCCATTAAAAACAAACCATAATAAATCTAATTAAAATTCTACTCCCAGGGGTGATGAAGCTCTCCAGTCATGGAAGGCCTCGAACGTACCTTGGCCCTCAGAACAAGATGCCATTCAATTACCCTTAAGCATTCAAAATACCTAATTAAATGATTAAATAACCTCCACTGAGCACACACAACCACTCTCAATTTATGGGTTGCAAGGAAAATGCTCTTTCTTGGCTCGTGAAGCCACCTTGGCATATTGTTGCACACAAACTAAACATAGAGAATAGGTGTAGGAGTAGACCATTCGGCCCTTCGAGCCTGCACCGCCATGCAATATGATCATGGCTGATCATGCAACCTCAGTACCCCACCCCACTGATCCCTTTAGCCGTAAGGGCCACATCTAACTCCCTTTTGAATATGTCCAACGAACTGGACTCAAGAACTTTCTGTGGCAGAGAATGACAGGTTCACAAATCTCTGGGTGAAAAAGTTTCTCCTCATCTCGGTCCTATATGGCTTACCCCTTACTTTAGACTGTGACCCCTGGTTCTGGACTTCCCCAACATCGGGAACATTCCACCTGCATCCAACCTGTCCAGTCCCGTCAAAATTTTATGTTTCTATGAGAGCCCCTCTCATTCTTCTAAATTCAAGTGAGTATAAACCTAGCCGATCAAGTCTTTCCTCATAGGTCAGTCCTGCCATCCCAGGAATCAGTCTGGCGAACCTTCGCTGCACTCCCTCAAGCACGTCCTTCCTCAGATTACAAGACCAAAACTGCACACAATATTCAAAGTGTGGTCTCACCAAGGCCCTGTACAGCTGCAGTAAGACCTCCCTGCTCCTATACTCAAATCCTCTTGCTATGAAGGCTAACATGCCATTTGCTTTCTTCACCGCCTGCTGTACCTGCTTGCCTACCTTCAATGACTGATTTACAGAGACACCCAGGTCTCTTTGCACCTCCCTTTTTACTAATCTGTCACCATTCAGATAATAATCTGCCTGCCTGTTTATGCCACCAAAGTGGATAACCTCACACTTATCCACATTACACTGCACCTGCCATACATTTGTCCATTCACCTAACCTGTCCAAGTCCCCCTGCAGCCTTTTAGCATTCTCCTCGCAGCTCGCACTGCCACCCAGCTTAGTGTCATCTGCAAACTTGGAGATATTATCTTCAATTCCTTCGTATAAATCATTAATGTATATTGTAAATAGCTGGGGTCCCAACAGTGAACCCTGCGGCATCCAATTAGTCACTGCCTGCCATTCTGAAAAGGATCAGTTTATTCCCACTCTTTGCTTTCTGTCTGCCAACCAGTTCCCTATCCACGTCAATACATTACCCCCAATACCACGTGCCTTAATTTTGCACACTAATCTCTTGTGTGGGACCTTGTCAAAAGCCTTTTGAAAGTCCAAATACACCACATCTACTGGTTCTCCCTTATCCACTACTACTTACATCCTCAACAAATTCTAGAAGATTTGTCAAGCATGATTTCCCTTTCATAAAAATCCATGCTGACTTGGACCGATCCGGTCACTGCTTTCCAGATGCGCTGCTATTACATCTTTAATAATTGATTCCAGCATTTTCCCCACCACCGATGTCAGGCTAACCAATCTATAATTCCCAGTTTTCTCTCTCCCTCCTTTTTTTTAAAAAAAAAGTGGGGTTACATTAGCTACCCTCCAATCCAAAAGGAACTGATCCAGAGTCCATGGAATGTTGGAAAATGACCAATGCATCTATTTCCAGGGCCACTTCCTTAAGTACTCTGGGATGCAGACTATCAGGTCCTGGGGATTTATTGCCCTTCAGTCCTTTCAATTACCCGAACACCATTTCCTGAATGATGAGGATTTCCCTCAGTTCCCCCTTCTCGCTAGCCCCTCGGTCCCCTAGTATTTTCGGGAGGTTATTTGTGTCTTCCTTAGTGAAGACAGAACCAAAATATTTGTTCAATTTGTCTGCCATTTCCTTGTTCCCCATTATGAATTCACCTGATTCTGACTGCAAGGGACTAATCTTTTTCTCTTCACATATCTATAGAAGCTTTTGCAGTCAGTTTTTATGTTCCCTGCAAGCTTCCTCTCATACTCTATTTTCCCCCTCCTAATTAAACCCTTTGTCCTCCTCTGCTGAATTCTAAATTTCTACCAGTCCTCAGGTTTGCTGCTTTTTCTGGCCAATTTATATGCCTCTTCCTTGGATTCAACACTTTCCCCAATTTCCCTTGTTAGCCACCTTCCCTTTTTTATTCTTACGCCACACAGGGATGTACAATTGTTGTAGTTCATCCATGTTATATTTAAATGTCTGACATTGATACTTAAAGGGTTGACAGTGGATAGGCATTCTCCAGTCTATCCTAGCCAATTCACGTCTCATACGGTCGAAGATTCCTTTCTTTAAGTTCAGGACCCTAGTCTCTGAATTAATTGTGTCACTCTCCATCTTAAAAGAATTCTACCATATTATATTCACTCTTCCCCAAGGGACCCCGCACGACCAGATTTCTAATTAATCCTCTCTCATTACACAACACCCAGTCTAGGATAGCCTGCTCTCTAGTTGGTTCCTCGACATATTCGTCTAGAAAACTATCCCTTATACACTCCAGGAAATCCTCCTCCACAGTATTGCTACCAGTTTGGTTAGCCCAATCAATATGTAGATGAAAGTCACCCATCATAACTGCTGTACCCGTATTGCACACATCCCTAATTTCCTGTTTGATGCCATCCCCAACCTCCCTACTACTGTTTTGTGGTCTGTACACAACTCCCCTCGAACATTTTCTGCCCTTTGGTGTTTCGCAGCTCTACCCATATAGATTCCACATCATCCACGCTTATATCCTTCCTTGCTATTGCGTTAATCTCCTTTAACCAGTAATGCTACCCCACCTCCTTTTCCTTCCTGTCTTTCCTAAATGTTGAATACCCCTGGATGTTGAGTTCCCAGCCTTGGTTACTCTGGAGCCATGTCTCCGTAATCCCAATTGCATCATACTCGTTAACAGCTATCTGCGCAGTCAATTCGTCCACCTTATTACAAATGTTCCTCACATTGAGACTCAGAACCTTCAGGCTTGTTTTTTTTTTTTAAAAACTGTCCTTTTTGAATTATGTTGTAATGTGGCCCTTTTTGA
This sequence comes from Pristiophorus japonicus, assembly GCF_044704955.1. Lineage (NCBI taxonomy): Eukaryota > Metazoa > Chordata > Chondrichthyes > Pristiophoridae > Pristiophorus > Pristiophorus japonicus. The sequence goes on from NC_091989.1 coordinate 120,718,409, forward strand.
TTTTTGCCCTGGATTTCTCTGCCCTCCACCCGTTTGCTTCTGCCCCCTTTTTACTTCCTTCTGTCTCCCTGCATAGATTCCCATCCCCCTGCCATTTTAGTTTAAACCCTCCCCAACAGCTCTAGCAAACACTCCTCCGAGGACATCGGTTCCGGTCCTGCCCAGGTGCAGACGTCCAGTTTGTACTGGTCCCACCTCCCCCAGAACCGGTTCCAATGTTCCAGGAATTTGAATCCCTCCCCCTTGCACCATTCCTCAAGCCACATATTAATTTGAGCTATCCTGCAATTCCTACTCTGACTAGCATGTGGCACTGGTAGCAATCCTGAGATTACTACCTTTGAGGTCCTACTTTTTAAATTTAACTCCTAGCTCCCTAAATTCAGCTTGTAGGACCTCATCCCGTTTTATTACCTATATATACAATGACAGCTGGTAATCAAAGAACAACTATGTTTGTGCATACAATAACTTCTCAATTGTGCTGTTTTGGGTTTGTGTTGCATCGTTAAGGCCCAATAGGCCACACCATTAACCTACCACATTTGTTTGGAGCACATTGCCAACCACTGATCCAAGGCACTTGAAAGCTGCAAACCCCCACAGTTTTGTTCTCCACTTTTAAATATCAATATAGGGGGGGGGGGGGGGGGAGGAAGAGAGATCTTTTACAGTAATGTGTTTAATGGTTTGTAGCCCAATTTGAAGTTTTGATTTGTGTTCCATCAGCCATCTCATTCACTCTCTACAAACTCCACAATGAGCAGGAGGGGAAAGTGAAAATTTCAGTTGTGTATCAGCACATTACAAAGGCAAGAATCCTTTCTCCATGAAGACTAGTATTTAACTTTCAATATGGGGTGAGCATTTGGGTACCTTTGCAATAGCTTGGTGAGAATGGGCACAGAAGGAGCATTATTGGTTCAAAGTGCTCTCCTTAGTCTTACCAGGAACCAGCAACCCTGTACAGTCACTGCCCCAGCCTCAAAATAAAAACAAACTTCAACCCATGAAACTTAGTCAATAAATGTGACGAAGAACCGAGCGTTTAGTTCATGTCTCACAAAATCTACTTTACAGCCATTTTTATCCCAAGTCTGGCACCGGCAGCAGTGAGTCACTGCGTCTTGTTTGTGCTAAATATAAGATACAGCCAGAGTGAATAATGGAGAAATCTTTGGTTAAAAATAGTACCACACACTAACGCTATTCGTTTTTCTGGTTCTTTCAAACAGTCAGGATAAACTGGATTCCTTGCATAGCTAAGACCTTTATGCCCACCGGCAGAGCCCGGATGCGGGTTACAAGGTTCCCTGAGTATTTAAGATGAAAGGTGATTAAGGCACATTACAATAGGGCACTCTCACCAGCCGTGGTGTCAACTCGTTTTCTAAAACATTTAGCCCACTATCAGATTCCGCGTCACTCTCGCCTAAAATCTTGAAAGGGCAAATTCTTTTTACGCGAAACACCTCTGACGATCAGCGTTGCGATGAAAGGTTGCCGTTTGCCAGGTTTTGGACTTACCCCGTCTCTGGATGATGACTCGCAGTAGAGGGTTGGCAGACGACACTGCTTTGTGATAATTGTCATCGTTGTTGATGGGCAGCAGGTCCCCGTGGATGTCGGTGTATCCCAATAACACGTCCACGTAGGGGATCTGATGGACAGCTTGAATCAGCTGGTAAAATTCCTGAAAACCTCCAACATTTGAACGTTTTAAAGCAAATCTTCTAAATTCAGCATCAAACTGCGAAAAAAATAAATTGGGAAAATGAAGAGTTTGCAGCACCTGCACGTTAGTAGCCAGCTTTCTAATTCATTAAAAATACAAATTACACTAACCGAATGCTCCAAAATACGGTTTGAAAAATGCAATGTATATTTTGTACAGGGCAATCATTCCTAGGAGCAAACCCCTGCCTGTCAAACTCTTTGTAATGCGTAATATCATTAAATATGGCTCCAATATTAACAGCCAATAACGTGAATTATGATGGCGAGAAATTGGCACCATCGCTCAGAGTGTGTCGGTCGAGGAAGCAAAAGAATTGGCTGAAAACCAAGAGCCGCAGCAATATAATCCGCCAGACTCTAACCATTGCAAACGCCTTGGATTTTTTCTTCAGGAAGGTGAGGTTTGTTTACATGAATAGCGGATCAATTCGCTCCCAGGAGCAGCACGTCCCAAGCAGCCGTGGTCCGTGCGCAGTTGCGAACATGACACACACATATATAGTCCGTGGTAAACATCCAGAGAGCAGCGATCGGTGGAACCGAGACCCGTTTTGTTGCATTGTTACATAACCTGAACCACCTTACATCACTGCAACAACAAAAATCCCACGGTGATATAAAAGGTTGGCTATAGGAAGCCAGTTTCGCATGGAGGGAAATACTGAACTTACATAAGAAATCAAGTAATAAGCAAATTTTACCTTGCTTTTCACTTCGACAATATTGTCCACAGTTCTGGCGGGTGTCCTGTGGTGTTTGGACATGGTCTCACTGCGTTTCCCGCGGTAGCTGTGAACCATGTACTGCTGAGCCTCCGCTGCAGGTAGCTGCACTATTACCGTATAGAACTGACTTCTGCGAGCGAGCACCACTTGTCCACTGCCCGGCTCTACGTCACTGCGCGATGACGACTCCCGCCTCCTCAAATTCATGAATGGCTGCTTGTGGTGGTGGGGGCGGGGCCGGGACAGGTATCATTATGACGTAATCTGGAATGTTGCTGTCAAGTTACGATGGCAACAGTAGAACGCGATTGTAACCAGTTCAAAAGAATGATTTTCAGATTACTCAGTTGCAGGTAGTGTGAAGAATGGAGCTGTGTGCGATCCGCGTTCAAATCATTTTAGAAACGACGCAAATAAACATCAGAAGAGAACCTGCATTTATATGTCACGATTTTCTGAAACGTTTCACACCGCTTCACATACAATGAGTTACATGAAGTGCAGAGATTGTTAAGGCAAGTGTGACCTGCCATGTTTGAACAAAGCAAGATGCCACATAGCAATGTGATGAATGCACACAATCTAATTTTGGTGATGCTGAATAGATACTTTGCCTCCTGAAGAGGCAACAAAGAGGAAGTTACAACAGTAGAAGAAGTCAAGATAGAAAGAAAGGAGATACTAGCCAAACCTAGGGAGAACAAAATTCCCGGTCCAGATGGACTGCACACATGAATACTCAAGGAAACTAGGAGGGAGATAACAGAGGCACTAATATGCACATATAAAAATTCAAAGAAAAAGAAATAGTGCCAGAGGACTGGCCATCAGCAAATGTAATTCCTTCTTCAAAAAGTGAGATAAAGCTAATCCAGGGAACTATAGATCAGTTAGCTCAATGTACATCGGAAACATAGCAAATAGGTGCAGGAGTAGGCCAATTGGCCCTTCGAGCCTGCACCACCATTCAATAAGATCATGGCTAATCATTCCCTCAGTACCCCTTTCCTGCTTTCTCTCCATACCCCTGGATCCCCTTAGCCGTAAGGGTCACATCTAACTCCCTCTTGAATATATCTAATGAACTGGCATCAACAACTCTCTGCGGCAGAGAATTCCACAGGTTAACAACTCTCTGCTTGAAGAAGTTTCTCCTCATCTCAGTCCTAAATGGTCGACCCCTTATCCTAAGACTATGGCCCCTGGTGAAAGATACTAAAATCATTGCTAAATGATCAGATAACAGAACGTCAAGAGACTGAGTATAATAAAAAGTAGTCAGTATGGATTTCGAAAAGGAAGACCATGTTTAACCAACTTCACTGAATTCTTTAACAAAGGAGCAGAAACAGTAGACAAGGGCAAAGCGGTAGATGTGTAATATATGGACTTTCAGAGGCATTTGATAAGGTGCCACATAAGAGTCAGGGATCAGGTAGAAGAATGGATTGAAAGATGGCAATAAAACATAAAAAAAGGGTGGGAGTTAAGGGAAGTTTCTTAGACTGGCAGAAAGTGGAAAAAGGTATCCCCCAGGGATCCTTGTTGGGACCACTGTTATTCACCATGTACACAAATGATTTAGACCCAGAAATTGGAGGTATGGTGTTGAAATTTGCAATTAGGGATATAGCTAACAGGGAGGTAGAGTGCACCAAAATGCAGGAAGACTTAAACAGGCTTGCAGAGTGGGTGGATGAATAGTAAATGTAATTCAATATAACAAAGGGAAAGGTGGTTCATTTTAGTAGGAGGAGTAATGAGGCCATTTATTTATTTGAAGGCAAGAAACTAAAACAACAACGTGCATTTATAGTCCCTTTAACGTAGTAAAATTACCTTTATACAGTCCCTTTAATGTAGTAAAGTGCTTCACAGGAGTGTTATCAAACAAAATTTGACACAAAGCCACTTAAGATGAGGTAGGTTTTAAGAAGCATCTTAAAAGAGGAAAGAGAGATAGAGAGGTGGAGAGCTTTAGAGAGGGAATTTCAGAGTTTAGGGCCCAGGTAGCTGAAGGTAGAGCTGCCAATGGTGGAGCGATTAAAATTGGGGATGTGTAAGAGGCCAGAATTGGAAGAGCACCTGATGTTTGGGAGGTTATAGGGCTGGAGGAGGTTACAGAGATAGGGAGGGGTGAGACCATAGAAGGATTTTAAAACAAGGATGAGAATTTTTAAATCCAGGCGTTGCTCAACCGGAAGCCAACCGGAGGACAGCAAGCACAGGATGATGGGTGAATGATGATGGGACTTGGTGCAAGTTAGGACATGAGCAGCCTAGTTTTGAATGAACTCAAGTTTATGGAATGTGGAAGATGGGAGGACGGTCAGGAGAGCATTGAAACAGATAAGCCTATAGATAACAAAAGCATGGATAAGGGTTTCAGCAGATGAGCTGAGGCAGAGGCGGAGTTGGGCGATGTTACAGAGGTGGATGTAAGTGCGGATATGTGGCCGGAGTCTCACCTTGGGGTCAAATACGATACCAAAGTTGCGAACAGCCTCAGACAGTTGCCAGGGGGAGGGATGGAATCGGTGGTTAGGGAACAAAGTTTGTGGCGGGGACCAAAGGCAATGTCTTCCCAATATTTTGTTGGAGGATATTTCTGCTCATCCAGTACTGGGCAAGCAGTCTGAAAATGTAGAGACAGTGGAGGGGTCAGGAGAGGTAGTGGTGAGGTAGAGCTGCATGTTGTCAACATATATGTGGAACCTAACATTGTATTTTCCGATGATGTCACCAAGGGGCAGCATGTAGATGAGAAATGGGAGGGGGCCAAGGATAGATCCTTGGGGGGCTCCAGAGGTAATGATGCGGGAGCGGGAAGAGAAGCCATTGCAGGTGATTCTTTGGCTATGACTGGATAGATAAGAATGGAACCAGGCAAGTGGAGTCCTACCCAGCTGAATGACAGAGGAGGCGCTGGAGCAGGATGAAGTGGTCAGCCGTGTCAAAGGCTGCAGACAGGTCAAGAAGGATGAAAAGGGATAGTTTACTATGATCACAGCCACATAGGATGTCATTTGTGACGTTGATAAAAGCCATTTCAATACTGTGGCAATGGCAGAAACCTTATTTGAGGGATTCAAACATTGAGCTGTGGGAAAGATAGGCATGGATTTGGGAGACAGCAGCACATTCAAGGAATTTGGAGAGGAAAGGGAGATTGGAGATAGGGTGGTAGTTTGCAAGGATAGTGGGGTCAAGTTTTTTTTTGAGGAGGGGGTAATGACAGAAAATTTGAAGGAGAGGAGGACAGTACCTGAGGCGAGAGAAAGGTTAACAATATCTGCTATCATGGGGGCATGGAAGAGAAGTTGGGTGGTCAGCAGTTTGGTATAGGGTCAAGAGAGCAGGAGGTGGATCTCATGGACAAAATGAGCTCGGAGAGGGCAGGAAGGAGAAACGAGAGAAACTAAAGAAAGATGTGAGCTCAGAGCTAGGAAAGGGGGACGTTTGGCCCAGTGGGCTAAGGCAAGGGAGGGAAGCGGCAGAGGCAGCAGAATGGATGGTCTCAATTTTAGTGACAAAGAAATCCATGAGCCTTCTTTGGAGGTGAGGGTGGAGGAGGTAGGGGGAAAGGGGTTTAAAATGACGGTTTGTAATGCAAAAAAGAAGCCGGGGGTTATCTTTGCAATCCAGGATGATCCTGGAATAGTGAGCAGTTTTGGCAGAGGAGAGCTGGACCCAATAGTGGTTTATGTGATCCAGCCAGGTCTGAAGATGAATGGCTAAACCAGTTGTCCGCCATAAACGTTCAAGTCTGCATTCTTTGGACTTAAGGGAGCGGAGATGAGGGCCATACCGGGGGAATGATCAGGGTGAACAAGAGTAATGGTTTTAATGGAGACCAAGGCATCAAAGGTGGAGGTGGGGGTGTGATTGAGCAGTTTGGTAGCTGCAGAATTTTGGAAGTGAATCGAGGATCAAAAGCTAGACAGTTGGGATTTTGAAAGTTCAGTTGTAAGTGAATTGGGAGAGAGTTTTTCCAGGGCCAGACAGAGGAAAAAGTAGAGTTGGAAGGGGGAAGGGGATGTGGATGGAGAGCAATAGGAGATTGATCAGAGATGGCCTTATCTGTGATTGACACGATGGGAGTAGTGAAGCCAAGGGAGTAGCTGTGAATATGGGTAGGGGAGTTTATATGGAGGGTGAGATTAAGGGAGGAAAGGAGGGCAGTGAACTCAGGAGAGAGAGCATGGGGTAGAGGAGCACAGAGATATGGGAATACAGATGCATACATTGCTAAGGGTAGTAAAATAAGTTGATAAGGGCATATAGAGTGAAAACAAAGTACTGGGGTTCATTTCTAGAGGAATAGAATACGCAAGCAGAGAAGTAATGTTAAATTTATATAGGACCTTGGTTAGACCACATGGATTAATGTGTGCATTTCTGATCTCTATACTATGAAAACAGGAGAAGGAGCAGAAATGATTTACAAGGATGTTACCAGAATTGAGAGGATGCAACTATCAGGAAAGATTAAGCAGGCTGGAGTTTTTTTCTGCAAAAGAAAAACTAAGAGGAGACCTAATAGAGATCTTTCAAATTATAACGGGATTTGATAAGGTGGATGTGAAATAAACTGTTTCCACGTGTGGGTAAATCCAGAACAAGAGCATTCATAAATATAAGATGCCACTAGCAGATCAAATAAAGAATTTAGGAGGAATTTCTTTAGTGTGAATGGTGAGACTGTGCAACTCGTTGCCACATGGAGTGATTGAAGTAGATACCATAAATGCATTTAAGGCAAGGCTTGATGCATACATGAGGGCAAAGGGAATAGAGGGTAATGGGGGCAGAGTGGGAAGAGGCAATTAGAGTGGAAGGAGGCTCGTGTGGAGCATAAATACTGGCATACGCCTGCTGGGCCGAACGGCCTGTTTCTGTGCTGTATATTTTATGTAATTCTATGATGTTGGTTGAAAGAGAAAGCATGACCAGGATACCAGGAGAATTCCCAGTCCTTCATTGATTAGCACCATGGGATCTTTAATGTCTACCTATATAAGCAAACAGTAATTAATTTTAATGTCTTAGTCATAGGGCAGGACCTCCAGAAATTCAGGATCCCCTCAGTACACTATTTGAGTGCCAGGTCACATTAAGTGCTTAAGTCTTGAGTAATGCTGAAACACAGTTTTCTGACTCAGAGGCATTGTGTGCTACCATCTGAATCACACTGCTTCCCAGTGTTTTTTCAAAGGCTCATTCTCTATCTGACTGTAAACAATAATAACTTGCATTTCTATAACACTCATGTGCAGAAGGTCACCTCAACATATTTTACAGGATGTGGACAAAAAGTAGACATTGAGGAGGAGGGGAAACAGAAAAAGATGGGTTGGGAGGGGTAAAGATGCCGGAGAACTTTAAGGAGGCCTTTAAATGCAGGAAAGGAAATAACAAAAGGTAAGCGAATTCCAAAGGAACGGGGCATCCATGGTGAAGCAGAGGGAATGGGGAATAAGAAGTACAGAGTGTAACTGGATGTACTTTAGGGTGGGGCGAGGCCATGGAGGGATTTGAAGGCAAGGATAGGATTTAAAAGTAAATTTACAGGGCACGGGAAGCCAGTAACGTCTCATGAGGACAGGTGTGGCAGGGGTGTGATCTACCATGTTTTAGTTGAAGTTTGGGAGACTCAATATTGTTGACAGGTGTGCAAACTAAACGATTCTCTAAAGTTGGCCTATCCCCAGCAAATATGGTATCGCCACTTCTCCTGGGCAGTGGCAATATATTATTACATGTGCTCTTTGGCAATGCTGAACAAACCATTGAAAACAAGTAACAAAGCTAATAAAAATTGAAATACGCAGCACTACTGATGGCCTGAGGGGTAAATGCACTGTGTGATGCTGTGACATACAGATTAGTAGGTATGATTCTTGCTCTGTGCTGAGTTAGCTGATGTTAGCCAGGGCAGCAGTTGGGATCCTGCAATTGATCTCAGCCCCTTGGGCCAGATAAGGGAACAATTAAAGAGAATTCCTACTTCTGATCACTATCCAATGATCTCTGTTAGAAAATGTGCATATGTGGAGATCAAGTGAGGATAGGACTGGGCTTGTGTGTATTGCTCTCCATAGTTAAATAGCCAGCTAATACTATCTAGGCTTAAACATAAACAATCTCCTGTGTGAGGTACCAGAGAGGGCTGTTGAAACTCATGAGACCAAACCCCATTGAGAGTCAGGCCCTGCAGAAGAGAAGGGAGAATACTGAGGAAAGATGCCAATTAAAATAAATATATTTGATGGTCCGGTAGGGAAGCCTATTATCTCTCTGCCATCCATGCACTGGCGGCCTCAGGCTCAAATGACAACGTCATCTGGCATCTATACTGAGCCTTTTTCACTACTGGCTAACTTCTGTCAGGTCATCTGCATAGTACCAAATAGAGGTGAAGCGGCTAGTTGATGAGATTTAAAATCAACAAATGATACGCGCATCAAACTTCAGTAATTCCTGCCAGAAAGTCACAGAGCAGCAGTGGTGATTAGTTTCAGTATAGAAAGGGGTTACCAAATATCCATGTTACCGTTAATAAAACCAAAGCCAAAAGAAAAAGAAAGAACGTATATGTCTATAGCACTTTTCAGGACCTCAGGACGTCCCAAAGTGCTTCACAACCAATTAAGAGGTTTTGTGGCTGAACAGTATTAGGAGAGGAAAGGCGGCAACAGAGACACAGGAGGCTTGATTATTGTGGTTTTATGTTGTGGGTTAAGCTGACAGAGATCCATCAGCGCTGCTCTCTCAATTTCTCATAACTGAATGCACAAGATCCATGGCACAGAAATCGTTGTGCTGCCAGTATGATGCTTGAGGTCCTGTTGATCTCTTCCACTTTATGAAAGTAACATTCTTTATCCATTTTATAATCTTGGTAGGAATGCTGTACTGTGATAATCTGCTTTCGAGGTAAGCATTTTGAATAGTTGGCCATTCTGCTATTTATCTCATTAAAACAAAACTTGTAAAGGAATCAACACCAAGTTAGTCTCTACCTTGATGCCCATCTGAATCAAACATCTACCTCACTTGTGCCCATTTCTCAGACTGCAACTCAATCATTGTCAGAAACAAAAAAAACCCTGCAATTTTTGTTGATAGCACACTACATTTGCTTTATCCAATACTTTATTCAAATGCAGTTTCAGGTGGCACTTTCCTTAAAGTGTCTTGTTGTAGAAGTATTATTTTTATTATCTGATCTGGTAATCTTTCTTTTTCCTGATCTGGTAATTGCGGCCTCAGCAAAGCCCTTCAGAGTGTTGTAATCCGGGGCTATCTCCATACCTAACTCTGGGCCGTGGTGTGCAACCTTGTATATTGAGGCCTTTCCTGATCCTGCAGTCATTTCTGCATGGATTAATATGGCTAGCCTGGAAAGCCAACGTTTCTTTGTTTGAGGATTAAACCAATGTCAAATTTAATATGGTCAATACATTGACTGTAGGTCACATGGTTGATGCTTTGACGAAAAATGTAGCAAAACGGGATGCACTCTGCATGAGAGTCTGCTCAGCAATATGTCGTTTTACATTTTGTATTGAAATTCAATGCACTATCTTGTATAAAAATCAGAGAAAACAGCCCTAAAAATAAAGTAAAATCACCATAATTTCTGAAACCAAATCATGCTGTTTATCTGTCGATGTGGTAGAACAGATCACAATGCATTTGATGCTGATGCTGGTAAAATAAGAACTGAAGAGTAGCTCAGAAGGGGACAGCCCTACCAATGTAATTAGGGAAGATCACATAGCCAATGCATAGAAAATCTTTACAGGGACCGCTGACCCTATTATTTTCCACTTGGAGGTTGAACAATCTGAGCCACAGACTTCTCTACAAACAGTTCAATCGTTTTGTTATTTGATTCTGTGATTTGGTTGACAGGAGCTGCTGGGTGATGTTTATCTTTCCTTCCAAAAATAGTGTCAGCCTTGGCTCAGTTGGTAGCACTGTCACCTCTAACTCAGAAGGTTGCCGGTTCAAGTCCAGAGATGTCAGCACATCATTTCAGTTGACACTTCAGTGCAGTACTGAGAGAGCGCTGCACTGCCAGAGGTGCCATCTTTCGGATGAGATCTTAAACCGAGATCCTGTCTGCCCTTTCGGGTAGATGTAAAAGATTCCATGGCACTATTCGAAGAAGAGCATGGGAGTTCTCCCTGTTGTCTTGGCCAATATTTATCCCTCAATCAATATCACTAAAAAAGATTATCTGGTCATTATTGCTGTTTGTGGAACCTTGCTGTGCATAAATGAGCTGCCGTATTTCCTACAGTACAAGAGTGATTGACTACCCCTCAAAAGTACTTAATTGGCTGTAAAATGTTTTGGGACATCCTGAGGTTTTGAAAGGTGGTATATAAATACAAGTTATTTAAAAAAAAATAGAGCGCATTCACCTTCACCTGACTGAGAAGTGAAAAAACAAAAATTCACGAGAGAACTGCTTATACACAATATTTCGTGTTGCCTCTGGAAAGCTCCCAACGCCCCCCCCCCCCCCCCCAATGTGGACTGGAAGCTCACCCACATTATGTACATGAATCTGATCGCACAAAGGGTCAGCACACCGGTCAAGCAGGTGCTGATAACACACCACTCAACTAATATCTGACGAGAGGCCCAAATTGGAACATGTACCTCGGTGCATTGGTGCATCTGCACACATTACCACAAAATAGGGAAGTGTAGGACTGAATCTTGCATTCCACTGAGGTCCTGGTCTCATTCACTTGACTACTACTCATTTACTTCCCTTACCCACATCCTCTCCACCTGCAAGTTGGAAGAGAAAATTGAGGCAAACTGATTAGCAGGCTGCTGTTGCATGGTTTGGTATTGACAGAGCCAATGGTCTGTTGGATGCAGGAGATTCATTCCTAGTGACAGCTGAACAGGGAGAAAAAAGGGAAAATAGATGGACTTTCTTTTTTTTAAAACTCTGCCCAGAACATGAACAAAACGCATATTATGTTTACCAGATTAACAAAAATATTTGTAACCTGAGCAGAAATAACCCAAGGAGTCCTTGTGCATGAATCCCAAAAAGTTAGTTTGCAGGTGCAGCAGGTAATCAGGAAGGCAAATGGAATGTTGGCCTTCATTGCGAGAGGGATGGAGTACAAAAGCAGGGAGGTCCTGCTGCAACTGTAAAGGGTATTGGTGAGGCCGCACCTGGAGTACTGAGTGCAGTTTTGGTCACCTTATTTAAGGAAGAATATACTAGCTTTGGAAGGGGTACAGAGACGATTCACTAGGTTGATTCTGGAGATGAGGGGGTTACCTTATGATGATAGATTGAGTAGACTGGGTCTTTACTCGTTGGAGTTCAGAAGGATGAGGGGTGATCTTATAGAAACATTTAAAATAATGAAGGGGATAGACAGGATAGAGGCAGAGAGGTTGTTTCCACTGGTCGGGGAGACTAGAACTAGGGGGCACAGCCTCAAAATACGGGGGAGCCAATTTAAAACCGAGTTGAGAAGGAATTTCTTCTCCCAAAGGGTTGTGAATCTGTGGAATTCTCTGCCCAAGGAAGCAGTTGAGGCTAGCTCATTCAATATATTCAAATCACAGATAGATAGATTTTTAACCAATAAGGGAATTAAGGGTTATGGGGAGCGGACGGGTAAGTGGAGCTGAGTCCACGGCCAGATCAGCCGTGATCTTATTGGGTGGCGGAGCAGGCTCGAGGGACTAGATGGCCTACTCCTGTTCCTAATTCTTATGTTCTTATGTTATTATGTTCTTATTAATGTTGGGGAAGTCCAGAACCAGGGGTCACAGTCTAAGGATAAGGGGTAAGCCATTTAGGACCGAGATGAGGAGAAACTTCTTCACCCAGAGAGTGGTGAACCTGTGGAATTTTCTAGCACAGAAAGTTGTTGAGGCCAATTCACTAAATATATTCAAAAAGGAGTTAGATGTAGTCCTTACTACTAGGGGGATCAAGGGTATGGCGAGAAAGCAGGAATGGGGTAGTGAAGTTGCATGTTCAGCCATGAACTCATTGAATGGCGGTGCAGGCTCGAAGGGCCAAATGGCCTACTCCTGCACCTATTTTCTATGTTTCTATGTGTCTATTTTAAGATTATTTTGGTTTATCATCAAGTTCTGTAAGGCACTCATCATCATATACAGTCCCTCGGAATCAAGGAAGACTTGCTTCCACTCTAAAAATGAGTCCTTAGGGGCTGAACAGTCCAATACGAGAACTACAGTCCCTGTCACAGGTGGGACAGATAGTTGTTGAGGGAATGGGTGGGTGGGACTGGTTTGCTGCACGCCATTTCCAATGCCTGCGCTTGATTTCTGCATGCTCTCGGCGATGAGACTCGAGGTGCTCAGCGCCCTCCCGGATGCACTTCCTCCACTGAGGGCGGTCTTTGGCCAGGGATTCCCAGGTGTCAGTGGGGATGTTGCACTTTATCAGGGAGGCTTCGAGGGTGCCTTGTAATGTTTCCTCTGCCCACCTTTGGCTCGTTTGCCGTGAAGCGCATGCGAACAATGTGGCCTGCCCAGCGGAGCTGATCAAGTGTGGCCAGTACTTCAATGCTGGGGCTGTTGGCCTGATCGAGGACGCTAACGTTGGTGTATCTGTCCTTCCAGGGGATTTGCAGGATCTTGCGGAGACATCGTTGGTGGTATTTCTCCAGCGACCTGAGGTGCCTACTGTACATGGTCCATGTCTCTGAGCTGTGCAGGAGGGCAGGTATTACTACAGCCCTGTCGACCATGAGCTTGATGGCAGATTTGAAGGCCTGGTCTTCGAACACTCTTTTCCTCAGGTGGCCGAAGGCTGCACTGGTGCACTGGAGGCAGTGTTGAATCTTGTCGTCAATGTCTGCTCTTATTGATAAGAGGCCCCCGAGGTATGGGAAATGGTCTACGTTGTCGAGGGCCGCGCCGTGGATCTTCATGACTGGGGAGCAGTGCTGTGCGGCAGGGATAGGTTGGTGGAGGACCTTTGTCTTACCTGTTCAACCTTTGTCGTCTCCAGGCCAGGTCCAAGACCACCCCAACCTCTGTCGGCGAGCTACAGTGCGCGGATGATGCCTGCGTCCGCGCACATACAGAGGCTGAACTCCAAGTCATAGTCAACGTATTCACTGAGGCGTACGAAAGCATGGGCCTCGGCTTTGAGGATGTACCATTTAATGAAAGAGTGCTCAAAATGTTTTGGGCCTCATATCAATGCAAATCACATCACAATGCATCATTGTTCTCTGTCTTTTCACTCTACCTAAGCAAAAAATAAACATTGGCAAACACTTTACCATGAAGGTTGTGTCCCTTTAAGAGCCTAAGCTAAGCAAACAACAAAGGAGGAAATAGTGGCTTTAGAACCAGACTGACCAGTGATTATCACATGCTCACATATTACGTCAATTCTCAACCTGAAAAGCTGCAGTTCATCTAATCTAAAGGATGATTCACTCACCCACTCATTTGTTCATTCATTCGTTCTTATTCAGCTTATTAAAGCTCCCTGGTTGATGAAAACGCCGTAAAATCAAAGAGAATGTAAAATAAATGTTTGACCTCAATTAAGGGATTTCTGTCAAACAGAAACAGTGTTCAAGTCATGCATTCCAACCCAGAATTCATCACCCAGCCCAGCATTCCCAAGGTAAAATACGCATTCTCTGAGGAAGTGTGTTTTCCTGCCCTGAATAAATAAAATTTGCACTACATTCTGTTTAAAGCTTCAGTGACAATTGTTACCAATATTCTTTGCCGCAGTGTTTTGCTGGGAACTAAAGGGAAAAGTATCCAAGCTTTGCACTAGCAGCAACTTGGAGCAGCAAACGTAGCTCTCACCAAAATCACACTGGCCAGATCTCATGGGATTTCCCAAGGATAGCCACAGTGGATGTTGGGGGGTGGGATGTGGAGGGGGACAAGCAGAAAGGGGCATGGAAGCTGAAGCAGGTATTTAAAGGGATGCTTCACTTTTGCTAGTCACCCAAGGAGAAGGCACAAATCACCTATTTGCTCAGGCATGTTTAGAAGTGCTTGGCATCCCAAGGCATCTTCTTCACAGAAAAGGTGGCTGACTCTGGTGTCCATTATGCCCCCGAATAATGAATTGTAAATTGGTTCTGCCTGATTTTTATCCATTATGTGACAAATTCCCTGGTTGGATCTGGTACAAGCAATGGAAGCTCCTGTGGAAAACAGGTGGGAACTTCATTACTGCAAGCACAAAGCAGCACGGAAGCCCCTCGCCTCCCAACATGATCTCATGGTGTGTTGAATACCAAATCCAATGCATGCTGAGGAAATCTAGGTCTGGATATTTCGTCCACTCACCCGCAAATGAATGCTGAAGTGGTGAGTGTGGGCAGAAACTGGCTTAGCATTATGCTCCCAAATGTAGGGTGCCCTCCAGACATCTGGCAACAATTCAGTGAAAGGATTTAAATGCGGGCAGGATGACAAAATCCACAAGATTTCCTTTTATCTTGCCCTTCCATGCATCACTCACAAGGCCCATCAGTACTTAAAGGCACCTATTCCTCCGGAGTGAAGCAGTTGGGCGAGGCTGGGAGAGGTCTAGAAGGAGTCTCAATTACCTAATTCCCTTTAGGGTGCCAGTGAAAATAATTTTACCTCTGGACATTCCTCTGTACTTGGCCTTCCTCAATGAGGAGGAGCAAAAAGGCCAGAGAAGAGTCTGTCTGCATTGGAGCTATTCAGCCAACAGAAAGAAAAAAAGAAAGACTTGCATTTATATAGCGCCTTTCACAACCACCGAACGTTCCAAAGAGCTTTACAGCCGACGAAGCATTTTTTGAAGTGTTTTAATGTAGGAAAAAGAGTATTAGAGCATGCAACTTTTGCTTCCAACTTTATGTGGCGCGATGCCTGAGCAGACTCTGATTTCCAAAGGAAGTGCTCAATGGGTTATGCAGGATCCCAGAACCAGACCATTACTATGTGCAATTTCTTAGCACCCATAGCTGTTACAATTTTATGGCTATTATGCAAAACTGGTTATGACTACAGTATATTTTGTCCAAATGTAAAAGATACAAAGTTGAAATTTTCAGTTTATTTAAAGAGTATTAAGGGAAGAGAAATGGTTTGTTAATTTTCTAATTCTGTCTTTAAAAAGAATGAAAACAAGTTTGGTAACTGTTACAAGAAACGTGTAAACTGGATTGCTACAAGTGAGATATAATATACAGGCAATTAGAACACATCCTCATTCAACTTCAATAATTATAAATTTGGAAACTAGAGTAAATACTCCCTACCTAGATCAACATAGTTAAGAGGAGTTTGTGTGTGTCAGATAATATATTTTACATTAAGCAATACAAGTTTCATTTCAGGGTATATTATACCTGACAAGTGAATAATTTACCATGTACACAATGGTAACCACATGATTCCTGTTCATTATCATTTAATTATGTAAAACTGAATGCGTTCACAATGGGTTAATGAGTTTTCATTTAGGTTTGTTCAGGTAAGGAGCCGCCATGTTGTGCCACTCAGGAACGTTTGCGCTGCTGCAAACTGTACATCTGCGACAATCTGAGTTCTCACAGTGTAGAGTTTACGCATTTTATCTTGGCTTTTATTAAGATTGCAATTTTAAAAACTTTCTCCCCCCTTTGCCCCTTCCTTCCTTTCTCGAAGATGCTGACTCCTTGCTGGGTTATGGGTCCTAGAGTGCCAGGTTACTTATCCAAGTGTTTGTTACTCTCGTGTCAACCTGTACAGTGAGGCTGGGATTTCCTGCCCTTCTTCTGCCAACTATTCTGTGGAACTGGGGTGGACAAAGGCGAGAAATGGGCTGGGCTTTGCCACTTACCCCCCCCGCCCCCTGCATTTTTACCTCTCCCCAATATCCCACAGACTGGGACAAGCAGCATACAATACCAATTTCAATGGCTGTAATGCTCACCCTAACTTTCAATATGCGCTTCTAACATCTAAGGCTGCCTGCTGGGAGTGCAAAGTCAGAAAATTCCCCCTGGACGGGCTCATGTGGAGAAAAACACCTGCAGAGATGTGATGGGCTAAATAGATTGGATCTGTGCTGTAACATTCTATGAAATTACTCTTGAGCTTTTATGTACTGAGTGGGACACTTCAGGAAAGCTGAAGTGCCTGGTCAATAATCTATTATTGCTGTTCCATTCACTATAATGTGCTATGGAAAACCTTTAAGTGCTTAATCTGACCAGGCAGTCCAATAACTAGATATTCATGTCAAATATTAATGGCATTTCAACTGCTGGGGGAATAATATGTCAAGTTCCCAGGGTTAACAGTTATAGATATAATATAAAAATACTATTTTTAAAATAACTATATTTCATATTTGTTTCAACACATAGAATCTTTGCATGCTGTACTAATTTGGGAAAATAAAAACCATTGCCATGAGTTTTACATAAAAGACCACATATTTTACAAGAACAAAGCAAAATATCAAAGGCACTAATGAGCCAGAAAATAAATTAATCTTCTTCAACAGAAGTCTAAAAGACAAGGGAGAGACTGCACTGTAAACCAACAAATATATCACTGCCAACTGCCGCTAAACTAATTCGGCAGTTTCTGCCCACATAAATATCTTTTAAAAAATGGAATACCTTTCCAAACATTTAGCATAGGTGACACCATGGGCTGATTGTCATCTTCTTTGCATCCTGATTAGACAGACTCAGTGCTTTACCGGGGTACTCACTTCAGGAATCTGTGACCGAGCATGGCTCTGTGTCCCCAGCTTCACAATGACCCAGAATAGCTTTGGAGGCTGGTACCCTGAATGAGAAGAGACTTACTGACCTCCTGATGTGCACAAGCTGGGTCTGGGTCTGCCCCTAGACCCACAAAGAAAAATTTATGGTGAAATTATTTTCACAACTGTGGCTCTCTTACAAAGGGAGCATCTGCTGGCCCCAGAATAATCAGGTGCCCTTCTGCTGACCACACACATTCTGGTGGGGTACTGCTGGAGGACACCAGCAGGCATGATCCCAACATAGGTGCTGGGATAACGGCCTATGGAACATTGGGGGCCGAGTGAGGTCATTGCATTTCTTCCTGCATTAAAATTCAGGAGGAAGTTTAATGACTTTACCAGATCAGCCAAGGTAAGAACAGCTTCCGGTAATTCATTACATTTGCAATTACTGTCCCCACCGCCCCCCCCCCCCCCCCCACAATATTAGGGCTGAAAATCCATTGCCCTTCCAACTCATACCCACCAAGTATCCAGCAGGAACTAAGCCAGAACCTCAATACCCACCCTTTCCTAATTTTAGTCTTCCAGGCAGTTTTTGTGGGACCTTGTTTAAGGTGGAACTTTAGTCAAAGGTGGCTTGACCGGGCAGGGGCCTGGAAGAACAGCAGTGACTGGTACACCCAGTGAAAGGGTGCACACTGGCTGCTGCAGGACTGCAAGTGGAGCCTACCTAAAAGGTTGTGGCCTGGATCCCCATAAAACAAATTCCAAAGATTCTTTTTTTAGCTCCTTTACAAAGCGTTCAATGGGAACCTGGCAGAATGTTTCCAAAGTTGAGCCCAAGAACCCTCCTCCCACGGAGTGGGAAGCCACCACTGAACTACCGGCCTCCCCATCAAATGATGCATTCATCGCAAATATTAAAATGAAGTGACGCCCCAACCCCTTGATCCTGTATACTCTGGTGGGGTCAGGAGAGGTCACTGGCAAGCCTATCCTGTCACTTATGCCAGGATACGGTCCTGACGAATTTTCAGGGCTATTGTCTTAAATTATTTGCAATGCTTACTATGAATGTCCATTATGTATACAGTACTCAGCACCATTGCTCTTCTCCTGAAAGTGTTTCTTTAATCACATCCTCACTTGCTTTCAGTAATTGTCCCCTCTAAAGTAGCTGCATGTTACACATGTCATCACACCCACTGTGGGCAGCGTGCTGACACTTGGGCAACACTGTATATCATTATGACAATTGTAATCTCTCATCTCTTCTGCTCTGCTTGCAGCAGATGGTAGATTGTAACAAAAGCGAGAACGCACACAGGAGGAGGCATCCTTAACACTTGTGCACTAACTCTGTACTCGGAAGGAGCTCTGCAAATTCTGGACAGATATGCCAATAAAGGGGCTGGAGATGGGGAAGTAGGAGGACTGATTGAGCTTAATGTTGCCACTAACCACTTCCGTCGGCTTTTTTCTTATCCTATTCTCGTTTCCTTATTGGTAACGAATGATATACTGGAGCACTTTACCATGTCACCCCTCCTATTGGAAGCTAGAAGCCTCCATTTTCCAAGTCTGCAACATCAATAAAGCACCTTGCCTGCCGCTAGGGAGTATCGGAAAATCACAGTGACACTGGATATGCTTGCGCTTCACACCATACACCGTCACTCTAGCCTGCTCAAGCACCAGGTCAGATACATCGCCCCAGGGGATTTAGATAGCGATTTGCAGATGGCGTGAATTGGGTGAGACTGAGAGGACAAGCGAGCAGGAGCAGATAGTAGTGGCAGAGGGAGGGCAGGAATCTGCTGACAGGGTTCAGAAGTCCACTAGCTGCATGTGCACAGCCTTGTATGTAGCTTTGCAACACTTCGTCCCACCATGGCGCATACGGCAGCTCTAGGGATGTTTGCAGTGGAGCCCTTCCCCATTAGAGGCTCTAAAGCCAATTAGTGATTCTCGGCGAATGCTCAGTTATCACAATAGGCCTGGTTCCAGGGTAGAATGGGCAAAGTCTTCCCGCTTTGACAGGCTTGGAGATGGGCTAGTGACAATCATGAGGCAGGGCTTCACAGATCTCACTGATGTCATTGGTTCTGCTGTCACACCGTTCAGTGCCCTGATGAGGCAGTGCTAGCAGTAGACTCACAGCTGGAATGGGTACAGATGATGGTATTGTCTGTCAGTATGGCAACACATCGAGTCTCTCCCACCAGCCCCTTCCGATGGCTTTACATGTGGCAGACAACGCGCAGTGCCAGGCTGTCTGCACAGTTGTAGAATTGGCGGTTACTGCAACTCATCCATGTCAGTGTGCAGCTGCTGGAAGGTGAGTGTCACTTCAATTCCAAGAGGTTCTTATATATAGAAAGCACCTGGCAATCCCACATCCGCCATCTTTCGGGTAGCACAGGTTTTGTCTTTGTGGCTCAAATACTGATGGGACCATGGAATGTCTTAAAATGAGTGCATGGCGACAGCTGCGTGGGAAGCGAGCACTGACTTGCATAATTTGGTGCTGATGGTTGAAAATGAGCTGAACATTCAGAATCCTTTCTGCACAGATTTCTCATACTGCTGCTGAATGTCCATGGGGAAGGATATCAAACTGCTTGCTTAAGTAAGCAGAGCATCTATCACTAGCTTTGTACAGCTATGCACTGCAGATTGAATAGTGCAGGTGATGTTGCCAAGGACACCTTGGAATGATCCAGAAGCACAGAATTTAAAAGATGTTACTAATGTTTGACCTTCACAGCCAGTGACAGTGGCATGCCTGTGGATGAGTTGGACTGCAATTGGAGGCATGTGCATCTCAGTCTGTAACTGTGGTGTGAGTGCATTGATGAGTGGGTGCAGAATGGCTCTGGTGCTGTCTGACCTGCCTTGCATCCCTCCATTGGCTCGCTTCCTCTTTGACCAATAAACACAAGCACAGGATGGGGTTGTTCCCATGGGGAAACTCATTGTGGTACAATTACTGAAGTTGAGGCAAAAGTGACAATCACATAACAGGTGTCACATAGGTACCCGAGCCCCTAAGTGACAAAACAAAGAAATTAAAAAAACATAAGGGAAACAGTTGACAGACAGGATCAGTCTTCAGTCGATGTTTCCCTTATTATCTTTCCTGTCAGATGTGCACACTTTGCTCTCCCAAGGGTAGATTAGAAGTACTTCCATCAACAGCTCAGGCCCTCGAACCCTGGCGTCTTATTATTTTATATTGGATGGTTAATAAAACAGCGATATCCCAATGGGAGCACCAGAAAATTGCATAAATGATGTTGATACTTCATTAAGACCTCAGTTACACACAAAGACTATCAACTTACCAGGCGCCAGAAGAAAATGGCAGTAGAAACTTGCAGGAGTTGATAAACAGATGGAGAACTGGTGTGACAGGCCAACACCCCAATGTCTGATCAGTCCCAATTTATGTCCAGAATTTAGGCCAGAAAGTCAATCTTGCAAAATGTAATAATATTGGGGGAAATGCATTTAATTCTGTGAGCACAAAATGAATGTAGCGTGAGAGGAATCAATGTAACACAGCACAGTTACTTTATCCATTTTATCAGGGAGCTGTCAATGGAATGGAATGCAGAAGAGTTACCAGAACTAAATACAGGGGTAATAGGATGATAAGAGTGATACAATTTGTATCATTGAATCTGCTTGATAATCTTTATTGCCTCCCTAGCCTAACACATTTAAAGGCTTCCTTTCACAAGCTTTAGCTTACAAATTGTGGTGGTTTGGGAATATTAAAGATAACGGCAGACACAGAACTCACATTAATTGTTGCAAAGCCAAGCAATCCTGCAAAACAGAAATAAATGAACTATTCCAACCTGAATATTGATTCATGCCCATTATACCCCTTAGAGCCAGTTTCTGAAGTCAGCCATATTGCCAAGCGAAGGTGCTTCCCGACAAGGAGGATGACAATCAGGAGGGCGATTTTGAGAACCTAACTATCAGATAGTGTAGCACTGGCCCAATAGGTCTGGGTAGACCTGGAGAGAAAGAAAAAAACATTACAATCTACTTGCAAACAGCCACTGTAACAATTAACCATCTACAAAATCATCATCATCATCATAGGCAGTCCCTTGGAATTGAGGAAGACTTGCTTCCACTCTAAAAATGAGCCTTTAGCTGGCTGAACAGTCCAATACGAGAACCACAGTCCCTGTCACAGGTGGGACAGATAGTTGTGCATAAACAATACCTTGCTGCTTTTACTGTTGTTAATTTTCTCCATCTTTTTCTTCCTTTCACACATTCACACTTACCCCTTCCCAGTCCAGGGGCACTGAGCCCAATTGTAGTGCCCCTACTGCTGCCCCAGCTCAGATCAACGAACTCAGCACAGCCTGGGGTTTGAACCTCGGACACTGAAGGGTGCATCTACCAACTGGCAGGACGGAAGGTGGCCCACACGATTTTCTATTTAAAATATTCCTGTCTAAAAATAGCATGGTAGCAATCCAGTGGCTCAAAGGGATGGATCTTAAAGCTCTCATCTGAAAGGATCAAAAGGTTACCCATCACCGAAACTCAGGAGTTCTTGATCAGGCTGCTTGATGAAATGCGCACGAAAGAGAAAACCTTAAATCATGGAAGGGGCAAAAGATTTGTCCCACTTGAATTACAACTTTAGAAAGACAACCGCAGAACCATATCATAAAGTAACCTGTGATCTAGATCATCACTATCTCCCAACAAGAAGAGGATCCACAGATTCCAAGTGGGAGAAGAGAGTGGTTAGCATACGGAATGCGCTATCACATGGAGTAGTTGAGGCAAATAGCATAGGTGCATTTAAGGGACAGCTAGATAAGGACATGAGGAAGAAATGAAGAGAAGGATATATGCTGATCGGGTTGGATGAAGTAGAATGGGAGGAGGCTAGTATGGAGCATAAATACCAACATGGACAAGCTGGGCCGAATGGTCTGTTTCTGTGCTGTAAATTCTATGTAATGTAAAAATAATTTAAGAGGTTCAAATAAATACTGTAGAAATCTTTATGTTTCAACGTCTGTGTTTTAAACGACTTTTCACCTGGGCATGGCTCCGCTCATGACTCCTGCAAAATTCCGTGGGAGTTTAGCGGTGGTATTTAAAGGGGAAGGGTGCTTCGAAAAAAAATTCAGCCGACCCTACTGGTCGCAGCCTGCTTCATGTTGGATCACGGGGTCTGTGTCGCGATCTTATAGCCCGGAACTCCGCTTGAGTACCTGGCTAATGCCACGGCACCCCGCTCCCGAATGGTCCAGGTAGGCACCCTCACGGAGTCCTTCCACCCCGCTTGCATCCCATAGAGCAAGTGGAGCGTGTTATTTTGCGCTCCAGTTGCTCTCAGGGCGGTAACTCGAATTTAGGTCGCGGGGCGGGACTTCCGCACCTGCCGCAGGAACTCCTCCCTCGCAGCTGTTACCACCCCCAAACAGGGCACTACTTAATTCCCCCCCTCCCCCCCGATATCTTTCAGTAATTCAGAATGACAGCTATTTGCAATTTAATGATCCAAAATTCGATACAGTAAACCAAAAGCAAAATATTGCGAAAGAATGCAAAAGGCAGGAGGCAACAGAGCAGAGTAGCACTGGGGTAATTGTAAATCACAAGGTGATAGGAAGGGACAATATGTATGAATATAACAGGGCTGCAGGAGAGGTCAAAACTAAAAATCATGGTTTAAAAACTCGTATTAAACCACTCTACCTAAACGCACGCAGCATTCGAAATAAAGTAAATGAGTTGACGACACAAATCATTACAAATGGGTATGATTTGGTGGCCATTACAGAAACATGGTTGCAGGGTGACCAAGACTGGGAATTAAACGTACAGGGGTATCTGACAAATCGGAAAGATAGACAAGAAGGGGAAGGAAGTGGGGTAGCTCTGTTAATAAAGGATGATATCAGGGCAGTTGTGAGAGACGATATTGGCTCTAATGAACAAAATGTTGAATCATTGTGGGTGGAGGTTAGAGATAGTAAGGGGAAAAAGTCACTAGTGGGTGTAGTTTATAGGCCCCCAAATAATAACTTTACGGTGGGGCGGACAATAAGCAAGGGAATAATGGAGGCATGTGAAAAAGGAACGGCAGTAATCATGGAGGATTTTAACCTACATATCGATTGGTCAAATCAAATCGCACCGGGTAGCCTTGAGGAGGAATTCATAGAATGCATACGGGATTGTTTCTTCGAACAGTATGTTACAGAACCTACAAGGGAGCAAGCTATCTTAGATCTGGTCCTGTGTAATGAGACAGGAATAATAAACGATCTCCTAGTAAAAGATCCTCTTGGAATGAGTGATCACAGTATGGTTGAATTTGTAATAGAGATTGAGGGTGAGGAAGTAGTGTCTCAAACGAGCATACTATGCTTAAACAAAGGGGACTACAGTGGGATGAGGGCAGAATTGGCCAAAGTAGACTGGGAACACAGACTAAACGGTGGCACAATTGAGGAACAGTGGAGAACTTTTAAGGAGCTCTTTCATAGTGCTCAACAAAAATATATTCCAGTGAAAAGGAAGGGCAGTAAGAGAAGGCATAACCAGCCGTGGATAACCAAGGAAATAAAGGAGAGTATCAAATTAAAAACCAATGCGTATAAGGTGGCCAAGGTTAGTGGGAAACTAGAAGATTGGAAAATTTTTAAATGACATCAAAGAATGACTAAGAAAGTAATAAAGAAAGGAAAGATAGATTACAAAAGTAAACTTGCGCAAAACATAAAAACAGATAGTAAAAGCTTTTACAGATATATAAAACGGAAAAGAGTGACTAAAGTAAATGTTGGTCCCTTAGAAGATAAGAAGGGGGATTTAATAATGGGAAATGTGGAAATGGCTGAGACCTTAAACAATTATTTTGCTTCGGTCTTCACAGTGGAAGACACAAAAACCATGCCAAAAATTGCTGGTCACGGGAATGTGGGAAGGGAGGACCTTGAGATAATCACTGTCACTAGGGGGGTAGTGCTGGACAGGCTAATGGGACTCAAGGTAGACAAGTCCCCTGGTCCTGATGAAATGCATCCCAGGGTATTAAAAGAGATGGCGGAAGTTATAGCAGATGCATTCGTTATAATCTACCAAAGTTCTCTGGACTCTGGGGAGGTGCCAGCAGATTGGAAAGCAGCTAATTTAATGCCTCTGTTTAAAAAAGGGGGCAGACAAAAGGCAGGTAACTATAGGCCAGTTAGTTTAACATCTGTAGTGGGGAAAATGCTTGAAGCTATCATTAAGGAAGAAATAGCGGAACATCTAGAGAGGAATAGTGCAATCAAGCAGACGCAGCATGGATTCATGAAGGGGAAATCATGTTTAACTAATTTACTGGAATTCTTTGAGGATATAACGAGCATGGTGGATAGAGGTGTACCAATGGATGTGGTGTATTTAGATTTCCAAAAGGCATTCGATAAGATGCCACACAAAAGGTTACTGCAGAAGATAAAGGTACACGGAGTCAGAGGAAATGTATTAGCATGGATCGAGAATTGGCTGGCTTACAGAAAGCAGAGAGTCGGGATAAATGGGTCCTTTTCAGGTTGGAAATTGGTGGTTAGTGGTGTACCACAGGGATCGGTGCTGGGACCACAACTGTTTACAATATACATAGATGACCTGGAAGAGGGGACAGAGTGTAGTGTAACAAGATTTGCAGATGACACAAAGATTAGTGGGAAAGCGGGTTGTGTAGAGGACACAGAGAGGCTGCAAAGAGATTTAGATAGGTTAAGCGAGTGGGCTAAGGTTTGGCAGATGCAATACAATGTCGGAAAATGTGAGGTCATCCACCTTGGAAAAAAACAGTAAAAGGGAATATTATTTGAATGGGGAGAAATTACAACATGCTCCGGTGCAGAGGAACCTGGGGGTCCTTGTGCATAGACATAGAAACATAGAAACATAGAAAATAGGTGCAGGAGTAGGCCATTCGGCCCTTCTAGCCTGCACCGCCATTCAATGAGTTCATGGCTGAACATGCAACTTCAGTACCCCATTCCTGCTTTCTCACCATACCCCTTGATTCCCCTAGTAGTAAGGACTCAATCTAACTCCTCTTTGAATATATTTAGTGAATTGGCCTCAACAACTTTCTGTGGTAGAGAATTCCACAGGTTCACCACTCTCTGAGTGAAGAAATTCCTCCTCATCTCGGTCCTAAATGGCTTACCCCTTATCCTTAGACTGTGTCCCCTGGTTCTGGACGTCCCCAACATTGGGAACATTCTTCCTGCATCTAACCTGTCTAACCCCGTCAGAATTTTAAACGTTTCTATGAGGTCCCCTCTCATTCTTCTGAACTCCAGTGAATACAAGCCCAGTTGATCCAGTCTTTCTTGATAGGTCAGTCCCGCCATGCCGGGAATCAGTCTGGTGAACCTTCGCTGCACTCCCTCAATAGCAAGAATGTCCTTCTTCAGGTTAGGAGACCAAAACTGTACACAATACTCCAGGTGTGGCCTCACCAAGGCCCTGTACAACTGTAGCAACACCTCCCTGCCCCTGTACTCAAATCCCCTCGCTATGAAGGCCAACATGCCATTTGCTTTCTTAACCGCCTGCTGTACCTGCATGCCAACCTTCAATGACTGATGTACCATGACACCCAGGTCTCGTTGCACCTCCCCTTTTCCTAATCTGTCACCATTCAGATAATAGTCTGTCTTTCTGTTTTTACCACCAAAGTGAATAACCTCACATTTATTCACACTATACTTCATCTGCCATGCATTTGCCCACTCACCTAACCTATCCAAGTCGCTCTGCAGCCTCATAGCATCCTCCTCGCAGCTCACACTGCCACCCAACTTAGTGTCATCCGCAAATTTGGAGATACTACATTTAATCCCCTCGTCTAAATCATTAATATACAGTGTAAACAGCTGGGGCCCCAGCACAGAACTTTGCGGTACCCCACTAGTCACTGCCTGCCATTCTGAAAAGTCCCCATTTACTCCTACTCTTTGCTTCCTGTCTGACAACCAGTTCTCAATCCATGTCAGCACATTACCACCAATCCCATGTGCTTTAACTTTGCACATTAATCTCTTGTGTGGGACCTTGTCGAAAGCCTTCTGAAAGTCCAAATATACCACATCAACTGGTTCTCCCTTGTCCACTCTACTGGAAACATCCTCAAAAAATTCCAGAAGATATGTCAAGCATGATTTCCCTTTCACAAATCCATGCTGACTTGGACCTATCATATCACCTCTTTCCAAATGCACTGCTATGGCATCCTTAATAATTGATTCCATCATTTTACCCACTACCGATGTCAGGCTGACCGGTCTATAATTCCCTGTTATCTCTCTCCCTCCTTTTTTAAAAAGTGGGGTTACATTGGCTACCCTCCACTCCATAGGAACTGATCCAGAGTCAATGGAATGTTGGAAAATGACTGTCAATGCATCCACTATTTCCAAGGCCACCTCCTTAAGTACTCTGGGATGCAGTCCATCAGGCCCTGGGGATTTATTGGCCTTCAATCCCATCAATTTCGCCAACACAATTTTCCGACTAATAAGGATTTCCCTCAGTTCCTCCTCCTTACTAGACCCTCCGACCCCTTTTATATCCGGAAGGTTGTTTGTGTCCTCCTCAGTGAATACCGAACCAAAGTACTTGTTCAATTGATCCGTCATTTCTTTGTTCCCCGTTATGACTTCCCCTGATTCTGACTGCAGGGGACCTACGTTTGTCTTTACTAACCTTTTTCTCTTTACATATCTATAGAAACTTTTGCAATCTGTCTTAATGTTCCCTGCAAGCTTCTTCTCGTATTCCATTTTCCCTGCCCTAATCAAACCCTTTGTCCTCCTCTGCTGAGTTCTAAATTTCTCCCAGTCCCTGGGTTCGCTGCTATTTCTGGCCAATTTGTATGCCACTTCCTTGGCTTTAATACTATCCCTGATTTCCCTTGATAGCCACGGTTGAGCCACTTTCCCTTTTTTATTTTTACGCCAGACAGGAATGTACAATTGTTGTAGTTCATCCATGCGGTCTCGAAATGTCTGCCATTGCCCATCCACAGTCAACCCCTTCAGTATCATTCACCAATCTATCCTAGCCAATTCACGCCTTATACCTTCAAAGTTACCCTTCTTTAAGTTCTGGACCATGGTCTCTGAATTAACTGTTTCATTCTCCATCCTAATGCAGAATTCCACCATATTATGGTCACTCTTCCCCAAGGGGTCTCGCACAACGAGATTGCTAATTAATCCTCTCTCATTACACAACACCCAGTCTAAGATGGCCTCGCCCCTAGTTGGTTCCTCGACATATTGGTCTAAAAAACCATCCCTTATGCACTCCAGGAAATCTTCCTCCACCGTATTGCTTCCAGTTTGGTTAACCCAATCTATGTGCATATTAAAGTCACCCATTATAACTGCTGCACCTTTATTGCACGCACCCCTAATTTCATGTTTGATGCCCTCCCCCAACATCACTACTACTGTTTGGAGGTCTGTACACAACTCCCACTAACGTTTTTTGCCCTTTGGTATTCTGCAGCTCTACCCATATAGATTCCACATCATCCAAGCTAATGTCCTTCCGAACTATTGCCTTAATTTCCTCCTTAACCAGCAATGCTACCCCACCTCCTTTTCCTTTTATTCTATCTTTCGTGAATGTTGAATACCCCTGGATGTTGAGTTCCCAGCCCTGATCATCCTGGAGCCACGTCTCCGTAATCCCAATCACATCATATTTGTCAACATCTATTTGCACAGTTAATTCATCCACCTTATTATGGATACTCCTTGCATTAAGACACAAAGCCTTCAGGCTTGTTTTTTTAACACCCTATGTCCTTTTAGAATTTTGCTGTGCAGTGGTCCTTTTTGTTCTTTGCCTTGGGTTTCTCTGCCCTCCACTTTTCCTCATCTCCTTTCTGTCTTTTGCTTTTGCCTCCTTTTTGTTTCCCTCTGTCTCCCTGCATTGGTTCCCATCCCCCTGCCATATTAGTTTAAATCCTCCCCAACAGCACTAGAAAACACTCCCCCTAGGACATTGGTTCTGGTCCTGCCGAGGTGCAGACCGTCCGGTTTGTACTGGTCCCACCTCCAAACATGAATCCCAAAAAGTTAGTTTGCAGGTGCAGCAGGTAATCAGGAAGGCGAATGGAATGTTGGCCTTCATTGCGAGAGGGATGGAGTACAAAAGCAGGGAGGTCCTGCTGCAACTGTACAGGGTATTGGTGAGGCCGCACCTGAAGTACTGCGTGCAGTTTTGGTCACCTTACTTAAGGAAGGATATACTAGCTTTGAAGGGGGTACAGAGACGATTCACTAGGCTGATTCCGGAGGTGAGGGGGTTACCTTACGATGATAGATTGAGTAGACTATGTCTTTACTCGTTGGAGTTCAGAAGGATGAGCAGTGATCTTATAGAAACATTTAAAATAATGAAAGGGATAGACAAGATAGAGGCAGAGAGGCTGGCCCCAAGTTTCCACATGATTTGCTCCTGATTTTTAGGAGCAATTGGTGTAGAACGGAGTATCTTAGAAATTGGAATTCTCCACAATTAGTTTTCTGCAGTTCTTGTCAGGTAGAACAGTTTCACTTTGGAACAGAATTTTTTTTTCAAAAGGGGGCGTGTCCGGCCACTGACGCCTGATTTGAAAGTTTCCACAGTGAAAACGTACCCCAAACTAACTTAGAATGGAGTAAGTGAAGATTTTTGTACGCTTGAAAAAACCTTGTCTACACTTTAAAAAATCAGGCGCAGGTTACAAATTAGGCATAGGGAATGAGGTGGCGGGGGGGAAGGGAAGTCATTAAATTCTACAATCAATCCTTGGTTATACTTATACAAATATTATACAAATAAATCCAACCTGAATAAAAATTTATAAGCAAAGAAAAGATTTAATAAACCATGTTCCTACCTGTGTGAAAGTGCTTCAGGCAGGCCTTTCAGGCAGCGATGTGGCGTCAGTGTCTCGACGGCAGTGGCAGCAAGCAGCCTTTGAGCTGAGCTGCGGTGCTGGAGGCAGGCCCTCATTCCCCGCGAAGATGCAGCACCTGGACGGGCTTGAGGCCATTCGGCCATTGGATTGCACCGGTGTCAGTGGCTGGCCGGGAGCCGAAGAATGAACACAGGACACATGCAGCTGCAGATTTAAAATTCTTTAGGCCGTTCGGCCACGCTTATGGGGCGGCGTCAGTGGCTCGAAGGCAGCCGAAGAATCAGGAGCGGACGTGAGGCCATTCGGCCATGGGATTGCAGCGGCGTCAGTGGCTGGCCGGGAGCCGAAGAAAGAACAGCAGCAGCCTTCGAGCTGTGAGGGGGACTGACTGAGGCCATTTGGACAGGGAGAGGCAGCCACATCGACATCTTTATATTTAAATTTGCAGAATGGGTGCACCACATATTATGCAATGGTTTGCTTCCTCATGCAAGAAATTCTTTGTTCTTGGTGGAAGTTGATCCATTGCAAAGTTGAATTGGCACTTTTATTTCTCCAAACACACAGTCCTTAATTTTCAGGCAACGGTTCTGCAAGTTTAGCAGTGAAAAGCTGAACTCACTGATTTCAGCAGGTGATTTATTCAGCAGTGCTGCTAAAAACATTCCCTCACACACAGAAATATCAAGAAAATTAAAATACAAGCCTTCGCAGGGGTCCAAGAAACAAATCTTCACTTTTTCTGCAGCACTTTTAAAAATGGCCGAGTGCCAATGTTTACTTCAGACTGCGCGTGCGCGAACGCTCCAACGCGCACGCGCAGGGTTGCCGGCACCAAGAAGCCTCATTTCAATTGTACCCGCCCCCTCCTACTTACAAAATCGGCGCGAGTGGTAGGCTCCGCTCCCTGTGCACCGCGCCAAGCAGACATCGAGCTCCAAGGAGCTCGAGAATACCGCAGTTTTTTTCCGGCGCCGTTTTTGGCGCGACAAACAGGCGCCCAGCTCTGAGGTGCGCCTTTTTCGCCGCGTGTGGAAACTTGGGCCGTTGTTTCCACTGGTCGGGGAGACTAGAACTAGGGGGCACAGCCTCAAAATACGGGGAGCCAATTTAAAACCAAGTTGAGAAGGAATTTCTTCTCCCAGAGGGTTGTGAATCTGTGGAATTCTCTGCCCAGGGAAGCAGTTGAGGCTAGCTCATTGAATGTATTCAAATCACAGATAGATAGATTTTTAACCAATAAGGGAATTAAGGGTTATGGGGAGCGGACAGGTAAGTGGAGCTGAGTCCACGGCCAGATCAGCCATGATCTTGTTGAATGGCGGAGCAGGCTCGAGGGGCTAGATGGCCTACTCCTGTTCCTAATTCTAAAAAAAAAGAAAGCTGGAATTCTGAAATAAAAACAGAAAATGCTGGAAATAACTCAGCAGGTCAGGGAGCATCTGTGGAGAGAGGAACAGAGTTAATGTTTCAGGTCGATGACCTTTCGTCAGAACATACAGAGATACAGTAAAGAATGTTTATGATCAACTAGTTAATGTTTAGCATGTAAAGTTTGAGATTAAGATTAATTTGGAAACAGAATAAGGAAAGTACCAGTATCATATTCGGTACAAGTACCATATTCGGTTTTAAGTATATTAATGAGGCATGGTTGCTGTTTTGGGGTTTTATTTGGGTACATCACTTGTTGCAGCTCTGATGCCTCCATTTTCACAGCTATACTTTCACCCACTGGGCAGGTTTGCACTGCAGTATGCACTATGGTGAGCAATTTTCACAGATCTGTGGCAAAAAGAAAAGGCAATCTGACTGAAGTCAATTAGTCTGCTTTACAGAGTCTGGCTACATGAGAATAAAGTGTAATTATAGAGGCTCATATTAGTGGAGACATAAATATCCCAAAGCGACCAAATATATTGATATTCTGTGGCTTCTTCATTCAGAAAAGTACTAAGTTGCCACTGGGCTGATTGTAATTTAATTCAAGGACAAGTTTTGACTTCCCGGAACAGAAATAGATTAACAGAAGCGAACAACAGCAATATTTTAAAGTAGATTTCTTCACCCTCACTTCAGTTTTCAGATTTTGCCCAGTGTCACTCTCCTACCAAAGGCACAGGTGAAACACTTCTGGATTTTTATCTATGTGTCTTGGAACTACTCATTGGCCTTGATATTAACCCTCCGACAACGGGCGGGAGAGGATCGGGAGGAGTTAAAAATCTAAAACGGAGAACGCGTCCCCAAGCCACTGTGCACTTGCCGTCGAGAGGCAAGACACTTTAACATGTTTAGCACAGTGTAATTGGGAGCCTGATTTAAATGTAATTGTTACTGCACAGGTTTCCCAGAACTCGGGAAAACTGACAAAACTGATAAAGGGAGGCAAGCGCTGCTGGCTTAAGAAAATAAACCTTCCACTAGGTTCAGTAGATTGATTCCTGGGATGAGAGACTTTGCCTATGAGGAGAGATTGTGTAGAATGGGCCTATACTATCTGGAGTTTAGAAAAATGAGAAGTGATCTCATTGAACCATATCAGATTCCGAGTGGGATTAACAGGATAGATATTGTTTGTTTCCCCTGGCTGAAGAGTCTAGAACTAGGGGGTATAGTCTCAGGATAAGGAGACGGCCTTTTAAGACTGAGATCAGGAGAAATGACTACACTCAGAGGTTTGTGAATCTTTGGAATTCACTGCCCCAAAGGGCTGAGGATGCTCAGTCATTGAGCATATTCAAGGCTGAGATCGATAGATTTTTGGACTCTAGGGGAATCAAAGGATATGGGGATTGGGCAGGAAAGTGGAGTTGAGGTCAAAGATCAGCCATGATCTTATTGAATGGCAGAGCAGGCTCGAAGGGCCATATGGCCTACTCCTGCTATTAATTCTTATGTTCTTGCAGCAATCCTGTGGGCCAGGAGGAGCAGAGTGCTTCCCCTGACCCAAGGAAGCCTTTGCCTCTGCCGATCACGGCATCTCCCTCCCCCCCCCGCCATAATCGGCGACCTCTCGCAACCTCCCTCCCCAGACCAAATCTCCTGCTCCCTTCCTTTTGCGATGGCTGACCACCGCCGCCCCCCCCCCCCGACCTGACCCTCCACTCACTCCCTCTCATGATGGCCAACCCCTCCAACCAGATTTCTTGCTCCCTCCCGAGATGGCCAATCGCACCCCTCAATCTGTAGCTCCCTCCCTCCCGATTGCTGGTACCAACTTCAAAGCTCCCATGCTGTGGCTTCTGGCTGCTGGTTTTTCTGCCCGACAGCTGACCAGCCTGCCAACTTGGCCGGTTGCCAGGCAAGAAACAGAAGAAACATAGAAAATAGGTGCAGGAGTAGGCCATTTGGCCCTTCGAACCTGCACCACCATTCAATAAGATCATGGCTGATCATTCCCTCAGTACCACTTTCCTGCTTTCTCTCCATACCCCTTGATCCCTTTAGCCGTAAGAGCCATATCTAACTCCCTCTTGAATATATCCAATGAACTGCCATCAAAAACTCTCTGCGGTAGGGAATTCCTCAGGTTAACAACTCTCTGAGTGAAGAAGTTTCTCCTCATCTCAATCCTAAATGGCCTACCCCTTATCCTTAGACTGTGTCCTCTGGTTCTGGACTTCCCCAATATTGGGAACATTCTTCCTGCATCTAACCTGTCCATCAGAATTTTATATGTTTCTATGAGATCCCCTCTCATCCTTCTAAACTCCAATGAATACAGGCCCAGTCGATCCAATCTGTCAGTCCTGTCATCCCAGGAATCAGTCTGGTGAACCTTCGCTATACTCCCTCAATAGCAAGAACATCCTTCTTCAGATTAGGAGACCAAAACTGAACACAATATTCCAGGTGAGGCCTCACCAAGACCCTGTACAACTGCAGTAAGACCTCCCTGCTCCTATACTCAAATCCCCTAACTATGAAGGCCAACATACCATTTGCCTTCTTCACCGCCTGCTGTACCTGCATGCCAATTTTCAATGACTGATGTAACATGACACCCAGGTCTCGTTGCACCTCCCCTTTTCCTAATCTGCCGCCATTCAGATAATATTCTGCCTTTGTGTTTTTGCCCACCAAAGTGGATAACCTCACATTCATCCACATAAAGGAAAAACATTGTGATGAGGTCCTGCTGTTAAATTCGATGGGACCTCTGTGTGCCCGGCCTCGCCGAGTTTTTCCTGCACTACCTCTGTGTAAATATCAGGACCGTTGTGTCTGTTACCCTGGTGTACTCAGGCTCAGATTATTTCTCTGCTTCTGGTGAAGTGACTCACTATACAACCTTATCTGAAATAAGAATTCGCCATCTGGATAAATTCCAGTATCCTACAGTAAGGGATGTAATACGTTGCTATTTTCTAAATCTGAATAGAACAGTATAGGTATGTTCAGCTTTATGGTTCCGCATCTGCCACCTGGTGGTATTTAAAGTACACTTCATAATACACCAGCTGCAGTATGTGCACACAGTAACACAACATATTTGCATCAGCGTATGCAATTAGGATGGGAGAAAGGTATCCATGCAGTGCGACTATGCAGTCTATTTGCTGACCACGTCAAAGCTGGAAACCAGTTATCATGTCATATATTTTTAAAAATCCAAAGGTGATTCTGGTATATGGTTCTGTATATTTTCAAGGTCAGCACATGTGGTAGTTTCATCCTCTTGGTCTAGCTTTCCTAATGACAGTATGCTTGTGGACGATGGTTTGTCTTGTGCCAAGTAATTCTTGAGAACGGTAGTATACTATGTAACTTCCATTAATGTTATATTTGTATCAACTCTTTACGACAATGCATTTTAGGTTGTTTCTATAAATCATTCATTGCTCTAAAATTCCAAAAATCCTAAATGAGTGCAACATTGTGAATGTTAATGCATTTTTACAGTTAAAGAAAGAAAAACTTGCGCCTTTCACGACTACTAGATGTCCCAAAAAGCTACAGCCAATTATGTACTTTTGAAGTGGAGCTACTGTTTTAACGTAGGAAATGAAGTAGCCAATTTGCACACAGCAAGCTCCCACAAACAGAATAATGACCAGATAATCTGTTTTTGTTATATTGATTGAGGGATAAATATTGGCCAAGACACTTGCTCTTCTTCTTAATAGTGCTATGGAATCTTTTACATCCACCTGAAAGAGCAGAGTGGTTTAACAACACCGACCTCCCTCAGCACTGCACCAGAATGTCAGTCTAGATTTTTGTGATCAAGTGTCTGGAGGGGAACTTGAACCCACAACCTTCTGACTCAGAGGCGTGCGTGCTACCCACTGAGCCACAGTTATATAATTTCCAACACATTTATACTCAGTGGAAAAAAGTGACATTTATAAACTGGTATTAATGTAATAAGGTGCAATGTATTTCAGCACTATTTAAAGTGTGATTGAGATGGCACGTGCTTTATTCCACTCCCCAAAGTATGAAAAACACCAGCCCAGCTCATTCATATGAGACAAGGTCCAAATTATTGGCTTTGTTGATTTTAGTCAATGCAATTAAAGCTGTGGTTCAGTTCAGGATGCCATACAACTACTGAATTGGTGCTCATTTCATGCTGGTCTACCAGGTGGACTTTCCAGACTCCACAATGCTGACGCTTAGGCTACAGAATGTCTATCTTTTACTGAATCACTGAAACGGACTTCCTGGTAATTATCACATTGCTATTTGTGGGACCTTGCTGTGCACAAATTGGTTGCCGCATTTCCTACATTACAATAGTGACTACACTTCAAAAGAACTTAATTAGCTGTAAAGCACTTTGGGATGTCATGAAAGGTGCTATATAAATACAAGTCTTTCTTTTTTTTCTTTATAGCATGTATGATAGCTACTTAAGCTTGCACATTATTGACTTACAGTTTATTTCCTTACTTTATCGTTTGTATTTTGATTTTTTCCAATCTTTATTATACTATTTGCATATAGATAATTAAAGTTGATTTTAATATAATATGAAAAGTGCTTATAGCACTAATTATCGTAGGTACTGCATTCTGACCAGTGGTAACATAGGGCCGATTTTAACCCTGCCTGTCCACCGGAAACCAGGTTTCGGGTAGTTAAAATGGTCGGTGTGACTTACCTGCAACAAACCACTTTCCTACCTGTGGGTTGCGATCTTATCCTGCTCTTCTGAGTGGACAAGAGAGATACCTGCTGGAAGGTAGTGGGGTCCATCTTTAAATATGCAGATCGGGCTCCAATTACATCATCTGGGTATGTCGACAATTTTAACCAGATCCTGCACAGGGAAGCTGTTGTGGCTTCGTCACCAGGCCAACCTGATAGCAAGAGGAGCTGGGGCCAGAAGATGCCCAGAAAGGTAAGTGGATTTTTTTTTCAGGCCAGAAGGAGCAGGAGTACTCAAGAGGCCCTCCTGA
Source organism: Pristiophorus japonicus (assembly GCF_044704955.1). Taxonomy (NCBI): domain Eukaryota; kingdom Metazoa; phylum Chordata; class Chondrichthyes; family Pristiophoridae; genus Pristiophorus; species Pristiophorus japonicus. The sequence goes on from NC_091989.1 coordinate 120,753,983, forward strand.
CTTCCTCCCTCCTAACCACTAACTTTGGTGTTGTGGACAATTCATTCGGGTCCCTGGCAGCTAACACCTCCTGCTGGGATCGGGCATGAGGCTGACAGGGCCGATGTAGATGAGGCCCGGGAATTAAACTTTCCTAGGTCTCATGCTGCAGAGGTCTGGATGGTTTGCTGTCTCGGCCCTCGAATGTGTAATTCATGTCTCCGAGTTAAAACTAGTGCTATGGCGTGATCAGCTGTGGCTCAGTGGGGAGCACTCTTACCTCTGGGTCAGAAGGTTGAGGGTTCAAGCTCCAGTTCAGAGACAAAGCTTGTATATATATCATGTCCTCATAATATCTACTCAGGAATATATTCTATGTGATATACAATGATGATGCTTTTCAAAGGTCTTAAAATAGTTTCATTTGCTTTTATACTGTATCTTGTCAATTAAGATTGTGCAGATGTATATGTGTGGATGCATTTAATTCGTATCCCATCAGTAGCACCCCAGAGTTCTGTTGCTAAAACAATTAAATCAGGAATCACAAGTATCCCTTTATCTTTGAAAATATTTTATCATGGGGCAATGATAATTGCAAGAACAAAGACAGTTATCTCTGGAGAGCTAGTAACCATTTAGGGCACCGTGGAAAGATTAGAGCAAAAGAAATATCATATATCTTGGAACAGTTCCTAAAACACAGAACATAGACATTCACTTGTGTTTAATTAATTCTCTGCTGAAGTGTGCATCTGCAAGTAATTAATAAAAAAGACATTTTGAAAGAATAAGGGCAGTTCTCCAATTTGAAAAAAAAATCGAGCAGACGATTGGCATGCTTAACCAATGTTTCCACTGCTGGGACCTCTCTGGAGGAGCCCTGCAGTACTCTGCAGAGAGCACCTCAAGATTCGTCAGGGTCTGCTGCATGATACACAACCTCACTATCATGAGGCCGTAGCTCTTGCCACCAGGTATACGGCGAAGAGCTGTGCAGGAGGAAAAGGAGGAGGAAGAGGAGCAGGAGGAAGGGAGAAGGCAATCAGCACAGTTCCTTTCTGGCTGGGCTATCTGTGATCGACTCATCCAAATACTCATACCAGTGAATGAACCCCAATTCCCCATTCAGACTGCAGATGGCCTCGGTGGGTGACCTCGAGAAGCTCTGTGCCTAGAAGGCCCAGCTTCAGATTGCACTATCTCAGCGGGTGGCAGTAGTCCAGGCTGGCTGACAGGCAAAAGCAAGGGCACTGGCAGTGGGAGCACGAATGCTGTTATTCTGAGAGATGACAGCAGGTTCATGCTCCACAGAGCCACTGCCACTCCCCTGGACTGGTGCCTCAGCAATCCTAGTAATCTGTTGGAGGACAGATTGCTGGACTGCTGTGACACACTGTAAGCCCCTTTTGACACTGGTAACCACAACCATGCTGACACAGTCTGAGCTTGCGTGGCAGCAAGCTGAGCTTGCATGACAGATATCTGAGCTTCCACTGCAGCACTCCAGATCAGGAGTTGCTGCAGTACATCTTGTTGATGGAACACAGTACACACTGCAGCCATGTTGCGCTGATGGCGGAGGAAGTGGATGTTTAAGATAGTAGATGGGGTGTCAATCAAGCGGCTGCTTTGTCCTGGATGGTGTTGAGCTTCTTGAGTGTTGTTGGAGCTGCACTCATCTTAAAACCTACCTAAGGCTTTGGTCATCTGCCTTAATTTCTCCTTATGTAGCTCGGGGTCAAATTTTGCTTTGTAATGTTCCTGGAACCAAGGTGGGTTTATAGAGTTGGGATACAGATCAGCTATGATCTCATTGAATAACAGAACAGACTCGAGGGGCTAAAAGGTCCCCTCGATGGGCACACCACTTTAGAAATACAGGTTGATCCTCCCTTATCCGGCACCCTCAGGTCTGTCCTGAACGAAGAATTTTTCCGGATGTGGGGTGGCCACGTGTTTGGGTGGACTACGCCTTTCAGTGCTGTTGCTGGGGTAAGTACATGTGTGCGCTGATTGGCTGCATTGACTGTCAGTCAGCCAGTCAGTGTGCAGGAGGCCTCAAAGAGTTGGCGGGCCCCGAAAATCCAGCGGGCACAGAAGAATCGGTGGGCCCCGAAGAGCCGGCAGGCCGAGAAGAGTCAGCGGGCCCCGGCGGGCCCAAAAGCGTCAGCAGGCCCCAGTGGGCCTCAAAGAGTCGGCAGGCCCCGAAGAGTCGGCCCAACCCCTGGAGGGAGCGCTGTGGGGAGGAGCAGCCAGCCCGAGAACTGTGGCTGCAGGAGTTCCAGCAGGGTGATGAGGAGGAGGTAGCCTATTGAGGAGAAAGATTGTATTGGTGAGTAGGATTTTGACGGTCATGTTCTGCGCATGCACCACCCGGGAATGGTGCCAGACGAGGGGTGGTGCCGGATAAGGGAGTCCCGGATAAGAGAGGTTCAACCTGTGCCAGCATGCCACCAGACATCATGGAGGCAATGTTTGTCTCACTGCAGTCCTGTCTTTCAACTCGAGTGGGAAAGTAGCGAGATGAAAATTGGAACAAAAATCTTATTACAGAGTTTCTGATCGAGGCCTGCCCAATGTGCGCAGGCTCTGATTTAGGATCCTGATGTAATGTTGGGCTTCCACTGCACAAGCCTTATCCAGTGGAATTGAACATAGAGTGGCCATACCAGTGGCCCTTTAAGGGACTGCAGGAGGCTGCTCGGAAAACGGAATGGTAAGATTGTTTATTTTATTTTTGTGTACCAGGAGGAGCATGAATGCAGGATAGGCAAGCTTAGTCTCCCATAGCGGAAATATAACCCTCACTCACCTGGAGAGAGGCAGAGGCTTGGAAGAATGAAGAAAGAGCAAATGATAGGCCTGAAAAAGGAAAGTGAAGCAGAGGACTAGAATTGGGTAGAAGAAACAATGCTAGGCCTGGGTTTTTATCTGATTTTTTGCCTCTCCCAGGAGATCACATGGTTCCGGTTGGGGAGGCGTGTAGAATGTTTCAGTATAAGGGGTGTCGCAGTTGTGTGAGGCGGAATGGTGGGGCTGGGTGCTCTTTGCCTTTTCGTCATTGTTCATAGGTTTATATGTAACCTTCAGGGCTGCTGATCAAGGGCCGTGCGGCTCTGTGTCGGCCAGCGTGGACACGATGGGCCGAAATGGCCTCCTTCTACTCTGTAAATTTCTATGTTTCTATGGAAAGGCAGTGTGTATGGGTGAAGAGGAGGTTTGGGGGAAAAAAAATCAATATTATAAAATAAATATATAACAAACATTGTACTTGTATATCAGATATTTGTGTTTAAATATTAGGGGCTGATTTTGATGAACTTACCGCCCACTGCCACCAACATTCCTCTGTTTGAATGCCCGGTGCCACTTTTGACGGGCCTGGAGCGAGCGGGAGGGGAGAGCCGCTGGGAAGCGGCCGCCGACGTCAGCGGACGGCCGATGCGCGTAAGTAGACGAGATGCCATATTCATCCTGGCGGGAGTCAACAGCAGGACGGCAGTGGACCACTGCGTGGAGGTTGCTCTGTCCTGAATGGTGAGTGTCAAGATCCTGTAAAAAATGTAAGTGGAATGTTTTTAAATGGGGTCCCCTGAAGGTCGTCAGATGTTTCTTTTTTTTTGTTGCTGATTTTTATTTTTACCTCTTCGACCCTCCGTGGGCCCGACTCCATCCTCGGCGACACTTGGGCGGCAAGCGCCTCCGCCACCGAGAATGAGACCTCCTGCCCGCTGCCGCCCACATTGGCAGCATACGTCATTGGTTTGCTGCCCGCCGACCTTCGAGGGACCTCGGCGATGAAAACCCTGCCAAAAGTACCGTCCGGTACCTCAGCGGCACTTGGGCGGGCAGAGGTCTTGACCAAATGTGGCCCCTTAAGTCTTTAATATTGGTATATGTTGGCTATCCAGTACTAATGTGGACAAACAGAAGTTATACATCAAGTCACGGGATGTGAAGCAAAGTGTTTATAAATTATTGGAGAAAATGAAAGCAAAGATTAAAATGGGAAATTCACAATGACAAGAACAAGTGAAGGAGGCCATTCAGCTCACTCTTTCATAGAAACCGACAGTTCACCCATCACAGCATCTAGGTATCTCTTGAATAATTCCAAAAGATTTTGCTTCCACTATCTGGAAGACCATTTCAGTATTAATCACTCTTTACATGAAGAAATGCTTCCTGACATCAATTCTGAACTTGGCTTTTACTAGAATATTCCTTTCTCCTGCAGTCATGGTTTAACTTGAAATAGTTGTCAGGATTTATATTTCACTTAATCTCTATAAACCTTTATAAGATTATGCCTCATTTACCTCTGTACAAGGCTGATGAGTCTAAGGGTTTCTAGCCTTAGGATCAGCTTTGTGGCCCTTCTTCCTGCACTACTTCCAAGCCTTGCAATTGATGGCAAACTTTCTGCTGGGTTTGATGTCACGGTTTTATTTGCTGAATTTTTATTTACAGTAATCAGTTGCTCGAGATTGGGAGCTCGGATTCTGACAGAATGATAATAGGTCCCTTTATTAGTAGATAAAAGAAAGATGCAGTACATCAGTAGAATAATACTTAATTAGAAGAAGCTGCAAAAACGAGGTTGTGGAAACTGCAATAGCTGTTTATCAGTCTGCAGCACCATCGGTGCAATGTTAATCATTATTATGGCTTTAAGGGATAAGGCTCAAAACTCTTAAAAAAGTTCAGGATACTTAAACTATCCCAGGTATTGAAAACTAACTGTTGAAGAACCCAAATAATGTGAAAACATAAATTGACTCACTAGCTAGAGAATTAAAAAATACTGTCATGAATATTTTTGAAGTCGAGTTATTAGAATATCACAAATTCACTATTAGAATAATAGCTGCAGTCTTATTATCACAATTTTTGTCCAACTTTCACTCCTTTGGTTTATTCCTTTTCTGAAGGTATTAATTCCTCGGTGGGGTGCAGCTCAAGGGCACCAGTACCAGACATACCAACTGTGAAGTGTTTTATGCTGACATCCGTTAGCTCAAGAACAACAAGGCATCAGGAGCAGACGGAATCCCCGCCGAGGCACTAAAGTATGGTGTAGAAGCACTATTGGTACGAATGCATGAACTCATCTCTCTTATCTGGAAGGAGGAGAGCATGCCGGGAGATCTCAGAGATTTTTTTTTTTTTTTTTTTTTTAATTCATGTCCAATCGTTATCCAATCGTTACAATTCTTTGTCAAACGCCAGAGGTCACCCTGCACCAGTCAAGGATCACTCTGCGCCAATGCTCTTAGCCAAAAGGCCTAGAGCCACTGCACCGTTCCTGGAAGTACTGCAATACCAGGTTCGTGCCATGGAGGTGGATGGGTCAGGTCCCCCACACACCTCCGTGGGGGACCTCAGAGATATCATAATCATGACCATCTTCAAAAAGGGGGACAAGTCCGACTGCGGCTACTACAGAGGAATCTCCCTGCTGTCGACCACTGGGAAAGTCATTGCTAGAATCCTCAATAATCTTCTCCCTGTGGCTGAAGAGCTCCTTCCAGAGTCACAATGCGGATTCCACTAAGGAGTACAACAGACACGATCTTTGTTATATATGTAAACTATAGATATACTCTCTGTGTAGTCACTATATAGTTGCATAAGATGGAGACTTGTTACCTGATGTACTATCAATAAGGTTTACACTGTGTATATACTATGCTGGCACCACTAGAGGGTGCAACTGGTGGAGACTGGGGTTTTCTGCCCCTGTGGCAGAGGCTGTCCACCAGAGGGCACTGTGGTGAGAGACCTGAGGGTCACCTGCATAGGTGTGCAGGGCCCAGTATAAAAGGCTGCTCACCATGCTTGTGCCTCACTCTGGAGTTAAGAATAAAGGACCAAGGTCACTACAGTTTGAGTACAACACATTGCCTCATGGAGTCATTCATAAATGCATTACAGACATAACATAAGAAATAGGAGCAGGAGTAGGCCATAAGGCCCCTCGAGCCTGCTCCGCCATTCAATAAGATCATGGCTGATCTGATCATGGACTCAGCTCCACTTCCCTGCCCGCTCCCCAAAACCCCTCATCTCCCCATCGCTCAAGAAACTGTCTATTTCGGTCTTAAATAGCTCTCTGAGGCAGCGAATTCCACAAATTCACAACCCTCTGAGAGAAGAAATTTCTCCTCATCTCAGTTCTAAATGGCCCCTTATTCTAAGATCATGCCCTCTAGTTCTAGTCTCCCCCACCAGTGGAAATATCCACTCTGCATCCACCTTGTCAAGCCCCCTCATAATCTTATATATTTCTATAAGATCACCTCTCATTCTTCTGAATTCCAATGAGTAGAGGCCCAACCTATTCACCCTTTCCTCATGTCAACCCCCTCATCCCCTAGTGAACCTTCTCTGAACTGCCTCCAAAGCAAGTATATCCTTTTGTAAATATGGAAACCAAAACTGCACGCAGTATTCCAGGTGTGGCCTCACCAATACTCTGTACAGCTGTAACAAAACTTCCCTGCTTTTATACTCCATCTCCTTTGCAATAAAGGCCAAGATTCCATTGGCCTTCCTGATCACTTGCTGTACCTGCATATTATCCTTTTGTGTTTCATGCACAAGTACCCCCAGGTCCCGCTGTACTGCAGCACTTTGCAATCTTTCTCCATTTAAATAATAAATTGCTCTTTGATTTTTTCTGCCAAAGTGCATGACCTCACACTTTCCAACATTATACGCCATCTGCCAAATTCTTGCCCACTCACTTAGCCTGTCTATGTCCTCCTGCAGCCTCTTTATGTCCTCCTCCCACATTGCCCTTCTTCCCATCTTTGGCTACGTTACACTCAGTCCCTTCTTCCAAGTTAATATAGATTGTAAATAGTTGGGGTCCCAGCACTGATCCCTGCAGCACCCCACTCGTTACTGATTGCCAACCAGAGAATGAACCATTTATCCAGACTCTCTGTTTTCTGTTTGTTAGCCAATCTTCAATCCATGCTAATATATTACCCCCAATCCTGTGAACTTTTATTTTGTGCAGTAACCTTTTGTGTGGCACCTTGTCAAATGCCTTCTGGAAGTCCAAATACACCACATCCACTGGTTCTCCTTTATCCACCCTGTTCGTTACATCCTCAAAGAATTCCAGCAAATTTGTCAAACATGACTTCCCCTTCATAAATCCATGCTGACTTTGCCTGACTAAATTTTTCTTTTCCAAATGTCCTGTTGCTGCTTCTTTAATAATGGACTCCAACATTTTCCCAACCACAGATGTTAGGCTAACTGGTCTATAGTTTCCTGCTTTTTGTCTGCCTCCTTTTTTGAAAAGGGGCATTACATTTGCAGTTTTCCAATCCGCCGAACCTCCCCAGAATCCAAGGAATTTTAGTAAATTAGAACCAATGCATCCACAATCCCTGCCGCTACTTCTCTGAAGACCCTAGGATGCAAGCCATCAGGTCCAGGGGATTTATCTGCCTTTAGTCCCATTATCTTACTGAGCAATCTTCACCGCGCGACAACTACAAGAGAAATGCAGGGAACAGCACCAACCCTTATACATGGCCTTTTTTAGCCTCACAAAGGCCTTTGACACTGTCAGCCGCGAGGGTCTATGGAGCGTCCTCCTCCATTTCGGATGCCCCCAAAAGTTCGTCGACATCCTCCGCCTGCTCCATGACACCATGCAGGCCGTGATCCTTACCAATGGATCCATTATAGACCCAATCCACATCCGGACCGGGGTCAAACAAGGCTGCGTCATTACCCCAACCCTGTTCTCAATCTTCCTCGCTGCCATGCTCCACCTCACAGTCAACAAGCTCCCCTCTGGAGTGGAACTAAACTACAGAACCAGTGGGAAGCTGTTCAACCTTCGCCACCTCCGGACTAGGTCCAAGACCACCCCAACCTCTGTCGTTGAGCTACAGTACGCGGTCGACGTCTGCGTCTGCGCACATTCAGAGGCTGAACTCCAGGACATAGTCGACGTATTTACCGAGGCGTACGAAAGCATGGGCCTTACGCTAAACATCTGTAAGACAAAGGTTCACCACCAGCCTGCCCTTGCCGCACAGCACTGCCCCCCAGTCAGCAAGATCCACGGCTCGGCCCTGGACAACATACCTCAGGAGCCTTTTATCAACAAAAGCAGACATTGATGAGGAGATTCAACACCGCTTCCAGTGCACCAGCGCAGCCTTCGGCTGGCTGAGGAAAAGAGTGTTCGAAGACCAGGCCCTCAAATCTACCACCAAGCTCATGGTCTACAGGGCTGTAGTAATACTTGCCCTGTATGGCTCAGAGACATGGACCATGTACAGTAGATACCTCATGTCGCTGGAGAAATACCACCAACGATGCCTCTGCAAGATCCTACAAATCCCCTGGGAGGACAGATGCACCAACATCAGTGTCCTCGTCCAGGCCAACATCCCCAGCATTGAAGCACTGACCACAATTGATCAGCTCCGTTGGGCAGGCCACATTGTCCACATGCCAGACATGAGACTCCCAAAGCAAGTGCTCTACTTGGAACTCCTTCATGGCAAACGAGTCAAAGATGGACAGAGGAAACGTTACAAGGACACCCTCAAAGCCTCCTTGATAAAGTGTAACATCCCCACCGGCACCTGGGAATCCCTGGCCCAAGACCGCCCTAAGTGGAAGAAGAGCATCCGAGAGGGTGCTGAGCACCTCGAGTCTCGTCACCGAGAGCATGCAGAAACCAAACGCAGACAGTGGAAGAAGCGTGCGGCAAACTGGACTACCCACCCACCCTTTCCTTCAACCACTGTCTGTCCCACCTGTGACAGAGACTGTAATTCCTGTATTGACCTGAGAACTCAGTTTTAGAGTGGAAGCAAGTCTTCCTCGATTTCGAGGGACTGCCTATGATGATGATGCTTGGTTCATATATCAACATTTTCTGACAAAACATAGGGTGGACCAGGCACCCCTTCCCTCCGTGTCGCTTCTTCCACTAATAAGGACAGGAATTCCCGCCTATAGAATGCAACAGCCAGAGTCTCTTCACGTAGTAGCAGCACTCAGGTAGGAGTGTGAGGAAGAAAAAAATAGCTTGCATTTATATAGTCATATAGTTATACAGTGTCAGCTGTGGCTCAGTGGATAGCACTCTTGCCTTTGAGTCAGAAGGTTGTGGGTTCATGTTCCACTCCAGGGACTTGGAACACAAAAAATGTAGGCTGACACTCCAGTGCAGTGCTGAGGGAGCACTGCACTGTTGGAGGAGCCGTCTTTTGGATGAGACGTTAAACCGAGGCCCGGTCTGCTCTCTCAAGTGGATGTAAAAGATCCCATGGCACTATTTCGAAGAAAAGCATGGGAGTTATTCCCCCGTGTCCTGGCCAATATTTATCCCTGAATCAACATAGCAAAAAAAAAACAGATTATCTGGTCATTATCACATTGCTGTTTGTGGAAGCTTGCTTGTGCACAAATTGGCTGCTGCATCTCCCACATTGTGTTTCAAGATGACATCCTGATCACCGGTTGTGACACCACCAAGCACCTGCATAACCTGGAAGAGGTTCTCATTCGACTAGACAGAGTGGGACTCAGGCTGAAACGCTCCAAGTGTGTTTTCCTGGTGCCAGAGGTCGAAGTTTTGGGGAGAAAGATTGCGCAGACGGCATCAGACCCACGGACTCAAAGACAGAGATCATCAAGAATGCACCCAGCCCTCAGAATGTGATGGAGCTGTGTTCGTTCCTGGGACTCCTCAACTATTTTGGTAACTTTCTACCCGGGTTAAGCACTTTGCTGGAACCTTTGTACATGTTGCTGCATAAGGGTGATGACTGGATTTGGGGTAAATCTCAAGAGACAGCCTTTGAGAAGGCCAGAAACCTACTTTGTTCTAATAAGTTACTTGTACTGTATGACTTGTGTAGACGATTAGTGCTAGCTTGTGACGCATCTTAGTACGTCTGTGTGTTACAGCAAACCAATGTATCGGCCAAGCTTCAACCGGTTGCATATGCGTCTAGAAGTCTGTCTAAGGCTGAAAGAGCCTATAGTATGGTCGAGAAAGAGGTGTTACCATGTGTATATGGGGTTAAGAAAATGTACCAATACCTATTTGGACTTCGATTTCAGCTTGAAGCCGACCACAAACTGCTCATTTCGCTGTTTTCAGAAAGCAAAGGTATAAACACCAATGCTTCATCCCGCATCCAAAGATGGGTACGAACATTGTCCACCTATGACTATGTTATCTGCTACAGACCTGTGCTGATGCCCTCAGTCGGCTACCATTGGCCACTACCAGGTTGGAAATGGCGCAGCCCGCAGACTTGCTTCTGGTCATGGATGCTTTTGAGAGTGAGGGGTCACCCGTTACTGCTCGCCAGATCAGGACCTGGACCAGCCAGGATCCTGTGCTATCGCTTGTAAAAAGTTGCGTCCTCAATGGGAGCTGGTCGGCTGTTCCCGGGGAAATGCAAGATGAAATTAAGCCGTTTCACCGACGCAAAGATGAAATGTCCATCCAGTCGGATTGTCTCTTATGGGGTAATCGCGTGGTTTTTGCAGGGAAATGCTTATACGTGACCTACACAATACCCACCCAGGCATAGCCATAATGAAGGCAATAGCCAGGTCGCATGTTTGGTGGCCCGGCATTGACTCGGACTTAGAGTCATGCGTACACCAGTGCAACACGTGCTCACAACTGAGTAATGCACTAAGGGAGGCTCCATTGAGTCTGTGGTCATGGCTCTCCAAACCGTGGTCCAGGATCCACGTATATTTTTCTGGCCCCTTTCTCGGAAAGATGTTTTTAGTTGCAGTGAACACTTACTCTAAATGGATTGAATGCATAATCATGTCATCCAGCACATCCACTGCCACCACTGAAAGCCTCCGGGCTATGTTCGCCACCCATGGCTTGCCCAACATCCTTGTCAGTGACAATGGACCATGTTTCACCAGCTCAGAATTCAACGAGTTTATGACCCGCAATGGCATCAAGCATGTCAGGTCTGCCCCGTTTAAGCTCGCATCCAGTGGAACAGGCAGTCCAAACTATCAAGCAGAGCTTGAAACGCGTGACGGCTTGCAGACCCGCTTGTCTCGGGTTCTGCTCAGCTACCGGACGCGACCCCACTCGCTCACTGGGGTTCCCCCTGCAGAATTGTTAATGAAGAGAGCACTCAAAAGCAGGCTCTCCCTAGTCCACCCAGATCTAAATGATCATGTGGAAACCCAGCGTCACCGGCAAAACATGTACCATGATCGCGTGGCTGTATCGCCTGACATTGATGTTAACGACCCTGCGTTTGTCCTTAATTATGGTCATGGTCCTAAATGGATTGCTGGCACTGTCTTGGCCAAGGAGGGGAATAGAGTGTTTATAGTCAAACTACTGAATGGACAAACATGCAGAAAGCATTTAGATCAGACCAAACTGTGGTTCACCGACAACCAGGAACAACCTGAAGAGGACATCACCATCATCGATCCACCAACATACACCCAATCAGCAATCGACCTCGCTGTCAATCAAGAGGATGAACCCACCATTCCCAACAGTCCTGTCAGACCAGCCGCGCTGCAGTGCAGCAATGGTCCGACCAACTCACCCATGCCAGAGTTTGAGCTCAGACGATCAACCAGGGAGCATAGGGCCCCGGATCGTCTCAACTTGTAAATAATTTGTATCAAAGACTTTGGAGGGGGGGCAGGGGGGAGTGATGTTATGTATGTAAACATTGTAACTGTGTAAGACTTGCCACAGAGGGCGCAACTGTTGGAGGCCCAAGGGTCACCTGCACGCCTCGTGCAAGGGAGTATAAAAGGTTGTCTGCCATGCTGCTTCGGCACTCTGGAGTTGTATTAAAGAGACTAAGGTCACGCCAGTCTTAGCTCACAGTACTCAGTCTTGTGGAGTTCTTCCATACTTAACAGGGAGAGACGTTAAAGCCCGTCAGTGCTACCCAGAGCATCCACGTAGTGCTCCCGATCGCGCCCCTAAAAGAAGTGGAGCGAGCGAGATTGTGCTCCACTTCCTTTGAGGGGTGGAATGCCTAATTCAGCGGGTGGGCGGTTCTTCTGCGCCGGGCACAGTAAGTTCCGGCCCTAGCAGGTTACTACACCTAATCGGGGCGCAGGGCAATTTTGCCCCTTTAATTTGTTAGACTGAGTATTTATCAATCATGAATCTTGATGTATCATGGGGAGCGTTTGGGAAAAAGTAATTTTTTTGCATCAGACGGTTGTCTGACACCTTCAGAAACCCACCATCATGGTCTCCAAACCAAGCTATCCAGAAATTCACACAGATAGTTTCTGTTTGCTGCTTGGGGAGTACATATCTTTCCCTGTGGGAACACACTTTATTTACCTAATTCCAGAGAGCTTTAGTGCGGATAGACAACAGCAAAGGGATTTCAAGTATTCTCAGGGGTTCCTTTGGAATTGAATTAGCTGAAAACTGCACAATCAATCAACAAAGAACACTAGTAAACTACCTACCCATTAGGGCATTGGCTTGCATGGTTATCTGGGGAAGAATCCCGACATCAAGTCTACCCTTGGTCATATTAATGAGCTAAGCTAAGCAGTGTCCTGGTGTACAGTAGACCTCGCTCTCTCTCTCTCAATTACAGGGTATTGACTTGGTTCCAATTTTTCATAACTAGGTGTGCCACTTGACTCAAAGAGAGCTTGGTTTTGCATTAGTTGACCATCAGGTCTGCCTATCACATGGCTTTTCAAATATAGCCTCAACATGGAATTTCAAAGTATTATTCACACAGCATTGGGCCACATGGCTGAATGGCCCACCCAGGCGAGGGCTAAAGGGCAACATCCAACTTCGCCATTTTTGTCAAGACTCCTCTCTATGCTGTTTATATAATGGAGAACTTTGGAACCCTTTTCTGCTTCAATATCTTCCAGCAGACCCACTCCTAAATACAGGGGTCATGATTCAGTAATGCATACTTATATGTGGCTTTGGTTGACAACAGGATCTTGCTGTTCAGCTGGCAGTCTCCATGCACCAACTCAATGAAATTTTAAAACTTTGGTTAAAGAAGTCCCCAGGCTGATTTCTAGGTCTTTTTCCTGGTCAGGCCAAGACCCAGTTGTCATCAGCCAATACAGAGTTGTTTGCCGTTGTGTCAACAGACAACATTTGCATCTCTTTTTCATCTATCATACCTGTTTTTCTCATTTATAAACATCTGATAGCAAACACAACTCATAGCATCCATCTTAATTGCACTTCCCTTGGGTGCTCTCATTTCGATTATCCTTCTCCCGGGTGCAATCTTTTAATTGTACTTGTATTAGACGCCCTTTTTTATTTTTACTTCCCTTGGGTGCTCTCCTTATTTTATTTATCTGACATGCTCCCTTTTAATGTTTACATTTTCAGATCCTGGCCTTTGACTTCTAGTTCTCCCAGGTGCTTCCCTTTTGATTTAACATCTCTTAACTGCTCCTCTTTGACTTTTATTTCTTTCAGGGGCCCGCCCTTTAAATTTGCCTTTACTGAAAATTTATTTTACTGTCTAATACTTTTAAGATTCCTGAGGCTAGTGATTCCTTTAATGTTCATTGGATTTTTTTTTTTCTGTACTATTACTGGGACAAAGAAATATTAAAAAGGTGTCTTCCAAAATCTCATTCAGCCATCAAACATGAATAGATTTCAAAGGCACACAGGCTGCTTGACAGGCTATCCTGATATATTTATATCTGTGAAACAAAGCAACGTCTCATAAAGTGACTGATAGTCTTTCACCCTCGTGGCTCACCAATCCCAAACAATTAGCTTTGGCACCTTCTCACAGCCTGGTAATCAATATTAACTGTTTCTCATACCTAAATGAACTTTGGCCTGGAAATTCCTGGGACCCTGCCCTTGCTCAAGGCTGGGACTGGGTCATTTGCATAGCTGGTGCAGCCCTAGCTGGTCCGCCTTTCTAAAGCAGAACAGAGCGCCCACCCCCCAACTCCCCAAGGCCCAAAGGGTCAAATAATATATATTTTTGTCCTTGGCTTCCATTGGAACAATTCTGCCTAGAGAAGGTAAATGATCTCTTCCAGGATCGATAACCTTATTCTAGTAAAGGTTTGGGAAGAAAAAAAGAATGAACAAACTTGTATTTATATAAAGCTTATCTAGCTTCAGGACATCCAAAAGCACTTTACAACTAATGCATTCCTTTAAAAATGCTGTCACTATTGTCATTGCAGCAGCAAATTTGCACACAGCAAAGTCTCCATCAACAACAAATGAACGAATGAGAATGACCAGATAATTTGTTTTTGGTGGTGTTGGTTAACGGAAGGATTTTGGGAAGCTGGGAGAGCTGCTCTTTTTCATATAGTGCCCTGGGATCTGTTCTGTCCATCTGACAATGGTGGACAATACAACAGAAGCAACGCTGGAAAATAGTGCTTGTCATCAGTTACATTCTCATGTTGGCAAAAAGAAAAGTAAAATAAATCGACCAGTTTGGAAGTGAAACTGGCATTCTCATCTACCTCCAATCCCTCTTTCCGCCCTCTATTCCTGTTACAGCAGTTGCTCCCATCTGTGAATGTTTAGAGAACTAGCCGCGTCTCTAGCCAAAATGTTTCAGTACAGCTACAACATTGGCATCTACCCGACAATGTGAAAAACTGCCCAGGTATGTCCAGTCCACAAAAAGCAGGACAAATTCAATCTGTCCAATTATTGCCCCATCAGTCTACTCTCAATCATCAGCAAAGTGATGGAAGATGTCGCTGACAGTGCTAATAAGCAGCATTTACTCACCAATAACCTGCTCACTGGTGCTCAGTTTGGGTTCCGCCAGGACCACTCAGCTCCAGACCTCATTACAGCCTTGGTCCAAACATGGACAAAAGAATTCCAGAGGTTAGGTGAGAGTGACTGCCCTTGACATCAAAGCAGCACTTGACTGAGTATGGCACCAAGGAGCCCTAGTAAAACAGAAGTCAATGAGAAGTAGGCGGTAAACACTCCATTGGCACGAAGGGATTGTTGTGGTTGTTGGAGGTCAATCATCACACCCCCAGGGACATCGCTGCAGGAGTTCCTCAGGGCAGTGTCGTAGGCCCAACCATCTTCAGCTGCTTCAACACAAGATCAGGAGTGGGGATGTTCATTGATGATTGCACAGTTATCAGTACCATTTACAACTCCTCAGATAATGAAACAGTCCATGCCCGCATGCAGCTAGACCTGGACGACATTCAGGCTTGCGCTAATAAGTGGCAAGTTACGTTCGCACCACACAGGTGCCAGGCAATGACCATCTCCAACAAGTGAGAGTCTAACCACTGCCCCTTGACATTCAATGGCATTACAATAGCCGAATCCCCCCACCATTAACATTCTTGGGGGTCACCATTGACCAGAAACTTAACTGGACCAGCCACATAAATACTGTGGCTACAAGAGCAGGTCAGAGGCTGAGTATTCTGCGGCGAATGTCTCACCTCCTGACTTCCCAAAGCCGGTCCACCATTTACAAGGCACAATTTAAGAGTGTGATGGAATACTCTCCACTTGCCTGGATGAGTGCAGCTCCAATAACACTCAAGAAGCTCAACACCATCCAGGACAAAGCAGCCCGCTTGATTGGCACCCGATTTACCATCTTAAACCTTCACTCCCTACATCAGCAGCGTACCGTAGCTGCAGTGTGTGCCATCTACAAGACGCACTGCAGCAACTCGCCAAGGCTTCTTCGGCAGGACCTCTATCATCTAAAAGGACAAGGGCTGCAGGTGCATGGGAATACCATCACCTTGAAGTGCCCGCCCAAGTCCACACCATCCTGACTTGGATGTATAGGTTGAACCTCCATTATCCGGCACCCACAGGACCTGGCCTGTGCCGAATGAGGGATTTTGCTGGATGAGGGGAGGTCATCAGCCCGGGGGGGGGTGGGGGGGGAGGTCGCCCGAGGTCAGTGGAACCAGCGGGTCCCGAGAAGTGTTGGTGGGCCGGCGGGTCCCGAGAAGTGTCTGCGCATACGCCACCCGGCGGCCGGGAATGGTGCCAGATGAGGGGTGGTGCCGGATAAGGGAGTCCCGGATAAGAGAGGTTCAACCTGTATATCACCGTTCCTTCATTGTCACTGGGTCAAAATCCTGGAACTCCCATCATAACAGCACTGTGGAAAGTACCTTCACTACATGGACTGCAGCAGTTCAAGAAGGCGGCTCACAACCACCTTCTCAAGGGCAATTAAGGATGGGCAATAAATGCTGCCAGTGATGCCCACATCCTATGAACAAATTTACCATGTCTGACCACCAGAGGGCTTATCCCCTGGAGTCCCAAGGGATCCCATAATCCCTTGGGAGCACCTGTATATAAGGAGACCTCATAGGCTGGAGAGGCACTCTGAGATTTGCAATAAAGGACTATGGTCATACTTACTTTGAGCTTGCAGTACCTAGTCTGACTCTTTATTCAAGACATAACAGTTATCTTTTCTAGTTACCCACTCACGACTTGACCAAGTGAGCAGCAGGTAACCTGCCCTTGGGCAAGTCTGATGCAAGTATCTTTGAAGCTCCATCGTTATTGAAGTCTGAAATAGAATGAGAAAATGCTAGAAATACAGAGTAAGTCAGTCAGCATCTGTAAAGAGAAAAGACAGGTTATGATGTTGCAGGTGGGTAACTCTTCATCAGAATTGAAGACTATTTATTGAAGACTGTTTGACAAATCTTCTTTGACAAATACTGTGTTAATTATGATGACTTTGAGCACAAGAAGAATTTAGCTATTTCCTTTCCCCATGATAAAAAAACTTCTTTAAAATAAACAATTCCTGGATCCAGACCCTGTGGTCTAGAAATTGGTTCACAATGCCCTGGCAAAATCCCTGAAACTAATTTTGCATTTAAAATTGATTCCTTCACTTCAGCTAGACAGAAAGCCAAAAGACATTGGGGCTGAAATTGCCCTCTGCAACTTGGCGCACCTTGCGTTTTTTTAAGTGTTCTGTCTGCCCCACTGCATGGCACAGACAATCCAGAGAAATTCAGCTCTGGTTTTTTTGTTGGAGTGAGGCGGATGTGGGGTTGCCAGTGGGGTGGAAGGGCGGGCGGGTCGGAACAGCCATCGCTCCAAGTCATCAGCAAGTCACAACATCCAGTTCAGTTAAAGGGGAGGGCTGCTGCGAACTCTGCAGCCACTTTAGTGGCAAACACTGGGCCACCAGGGAGGATTTCGGCCTTCCAGCGGCCCGGTACCCAAGAGGGGGTGGCGGGCTGCCTGTTGGCTCGGCTGAACCCGTGGCCACCACTGTCGGACCGACCTGGCAGTCGGCCTCCCCTTTAAGGGCGGACGCGCCACCCAGCCACAAGAAGCTTCCCGTCGGAGAAAGCTATCGGGGACACCGAGCAGCAGCCAATTCGCTCCCGTGGGGCAATTTCCCAAGCGGGACGGAAAGGGGGTTGCTGCCGGTCAGTAAGGGGTCAGCACGTGCCCAACGGGCGGAAAGACGGTCGGGGCTGTCCCATACACCGCTCCAAAAATAAAGGAGGGCAATTTTCAAAATGGCGGCCCCTCCGTGCCAACCGAGCGGTAAGTCCTTACCGATCCGTGGCGGTCACGGCTCTTATAGAAAGGGGCAATTTCGGCCCCCTTACCTCTAAATCTCCTCCAGCTCTCCATGCTTGCAATTCGCCTGTTGAGCTGCCAACGAAACCTGATATCTACCCCCAACCTCACCCCGACTCCACTGTGCTGACACGAATGGGGCAATTCCAACATATTATGTGTGACCAACCTATTTGCGACGCTGGTAGGAGGCAAGACGTTCACCAAGCTCGACCTGACTTCGGCCTACGTGAAACAGGAGCTGGAGGAGTCTTCGAAGGGCCTCACCTGCATCAACACGCACAAGGGACTGTTCATCTACAACAGATGCCCGTTTGGAATTCGTTTGGCTGCAGCGATCTTCCAGAGAAACATGGAGAGCCTACTCAAGTCGGTACCACGCACGGTGGTTTTTCAGGACGACATATTGGTCATGGGTCGGGACACTGGCACCTACAATACCTGGAGGAGGTCCTCCAGCGACTGGATCGCGTAGGGCTGCGACTGAAGAGGTCGAAATGCATCTTCATGGCCACGGAAGTGGAGTTTTTAGGGAGAAAGATCGCGGCGGACGGCATTCGGCCCACAGACGCCAAGACAGAGGCTATCAGGAACGTGCCCAGGCCACAGAACGTCACGGAGCCGCGGTCGTTCCTGGGACTCCTCAACTATTTTGGTAACTTCCTACCGGGGTTAAGCACCCTCTTAGAGCCCCTACATGTGTTATTGCGTAAAGATGAGAGCTGGGTATGGGGGAAAAAAAACCAAGTAATTTCTTTTGAGAAAGCCAGAAACATTTTATGCTCCAACAAGCTGCTTGTATTGTATAACCCATGTAAAAGAGTTGTGCTAGCATGTGATGCGTCGTCGTACGGAGTCGGGTGTGTATTACAACAAGCTAACGTTGCGGGGAAGTTGCAACCTGTCGCCTATGCCTCCAGGAGCTTGTCTAAGGCCGAGAGGGCTGACAGCATGATTGAGAAAGAGGCATTAGCGTGTGTGTTCGGTGTAAAGAAAATGCATCAGTACCTGTTTGGCCTCAAAAATTTGAGCTGGAAACTGATCACAAGCCCCTCATATCCCCGTTCGCTGAAAACAAGGGGATAAATACTAATGCCTCAGCCTGCACACAAAGGTGGGCACTCACGCTGTCAGCGTATAACGATACCATCCGCCACAGGCCAGGCACCGAGAACTGTGCGGATGCTCTCAGTCGGCTACCATTGCCTATCATGGGGGTGGAAATAGCGCAGCCTGCAAACCTGTTGATGGTGGCGCAGCCCGCAGACTTGTTGATGGTCATGGAGGCGTTTGAAAATGATAAATCACCTGTCACGGCCCCCCAGATTAGGACTTGGACCAGCCAAGATCCTCTGCTGTCCCGAGTAAAAAACTGTGTACTGCATGGGAACTGGGCCAGCATCCCCGTTGAAATGCAAGAGCTAATCAAGCCGTTCCAGTGGCGAAAGGACGAGCTGTCCATTCAGGCAGACTGCCTGTTGTGAGATAACCGCGTAGTGCTACCCAAAAAGGGCAGGGAGACATTTATCTCGGATCTCCACAGCACACACCCGGGTATAGTAATGATGAAAGCGATAGCCAGATCCCACGTGTAGTGGCCCGGTATCGACTCTGACTTAGAGTCCTGTGTACGGCAATGCAGCGTGTGTGTTCAGTTGAGCAACGCGCCCAGAGAGGCACCACTAAGTTTGTGGTCCTGGCCCTCCAGACCATGGTCGAGGATCCATGTCGACTATGCGGGCCCGTTTCTTGGTAAAATGTTCCTGGTGGTGGTGGATGCTTTTTCAAAATGGATTGAATGTGAAATAATGTCGGGAAGCACCGTCACCGCCACCATTGAAAGCCTGAGGGCCATGTTTGCCACCCACGGCCTGCCTGACATACTGGTCAGTGACAACGGGCCATGTTTCACCAGTGCCGAATTTAAAGAATTCATGACCCGCAATGGGATCAAATATGTCACCTCGGCCCCGTTTAAACCAGCCTCCAATGGGCAGGCAGAGAGGGCAGTACAAACAATCAAACAGAGCCTCAAACGAGTCACAGAACCCGCCTATCCCGAGTACTGTTCAGTTACCGCACGAGACTCCACTCGCTCACAGGGGTGCCCCCGGCTGAGCTACTCATGAAAAGGACACTTAAAACCAGACTCTCGCTGGTTCACCTCAACCTGCATGATCAGGTAGAAAGCAGGCGGCAGCAACAAAATGTAAACGATGGTCGTGCCACTGTGTCACGGGAAATTGATCTGAATGACCCTGTTTATGTGCTAAACTATGGACATGGTCCCAAGTGGATCGCGGGCACTGTGATAGCTAAAGAAGAGAGTAGGGTGTTTGTAGTCAAACTAGACAATGGACAAATTTGCAGAAAGCACCTGGACTAAACGAGGCTGCGGTTCACAGACTGTCCTGAACAACCCACAGCAGACACCACCTTTTGCGAGCCCACAACACACAACCAAAGGATCAACGACACCACCCCGGACCAGGAAATCGAACCCATCACGCCCAACAGCCCAGCAAGGCCAGGCTCGCCCAGCAAGGCCAGGCTCACCCAGCAGCACTGCAGGGCCAACAACACGCCAGCCCAGCGAGGGCACAACCAACACACCAGAACAAACATTTGTACCGAGGCAGTCCACCAGGGAAAGAAAGGCTCCCGACCGCCTCACCTTGTAAATAGTTTTCACTTTGACTTTGGGGGGGGGGAGTGATGTTCTGTATCTGTAAAGCATGCACTCCCGTGTTCCGCCACCAGGAAGCGCATCTCCTGAAGTCCCAAGGGATCCCAGCATCCCTTGGGAGCACTGTATATAAGCCGCCCCCAAGGCCTGTTCCTCACTCTGGAGTGTCTTAATAAAGAATGAGGTCACTGTTACTTTAACCTCCCTGTGTGCAGTCTCATCGGTGTTAGGAACACAATACCCCAGCATCGAAGCACAGACCATACTCGACCAGCTCTGCTGGGCAGGCCACATTGCTCGCATGCCTGACACTAGACTCCCAAAGCAAGAACTTGACTCGGAACTCCGACACGGCAAGCAAGCCCCAGGTGGGCAGAGGAAACGTTTCAAGGACACCCTCAAAGCCTCCTTGATAAAATGCAACATCCCCACCGGCACCTGGGAGTCCCTGGCCAAAGACCACCCGAAGTGGAGGAAGAGCATTTGGGAGAGCTGTGAGCACCTCGAGTCTCATCGCCGAGAGCATGCAGAAAGCAAGCGCAGGCAGCGGAAGGAGCATGCGGCAAACCAGACTGCCCACCCACCCTTTCCTTCAACGACTGTCTGTCCCACCTGTGACATAAGAAACATAAACATAAGAAACATAAGAATTAGGAACAGGAGTAGGCCATCTAGACCCTCGAGCCTGCTCCGCCAGTCAATAAGATCATGGCTGATCTGGCCGTGGACTCAGCTCCACTTACCCGCCCGCTCCCCGTAATCCTTAATTCCCTTATTGGTTAAAAATCTATCTATCTGTGACTTGAATACATTCAATGAGCTAGCCTCAACTGCTTCCTTGGGCAGAGAATTCCACAGATTCACAACCTTTTGGGAGAAGAAATTCCTTCTCAACTCGGTTTTAAATTGGCTCCCCCGTATTTTGAGGCTGTGCCCCCTAGTTCTAGTCTCCCCGCCCAGTGGAAACAACCTCTCCGCCTCTATCTTGTCTATCCCTTTCATTATTTTAAATGTTTCTATAAGATCACCCCTCATCCTTCTGAACTCCAACGAGTAAAGACCCAGTCTACTCAATCTATCATCATAAGGTAACCCTCTCATCTCCGGAATCAGCCTAGTGAATCGTCTCTATACCCCCTCCAAGCTAGTATATCCTTCCTTAAGTAAGATGACCAAAACTGCCGCAGTACTCCAGGTGCGGCCTCACCAATACCCTATACAGTTGCAGCAGGATCTCCCTGCTTTTGTACTCCATCACTCTCGCAATGAAGGCCAACAATCCATTCGCCTTTCTGATTACCTGCTGCACCTGCAAACTAACTTTTTGGGATTCATGCACAAGGAGGGCCCTGTTCTCTCCGGAGCCGTCCAGCGAGGAAGCGCGTAGAGTTTTGTGGGAGGACCTGCCGAAGGTCAGCCCGGAGGGCGCCGAAAATCTAGAAGCTCCGCTAAGCCTGGCGGAGCTGACCGGTGCCCTCGACCGGCTCTCGAGGGGAAATTCCCCAGGGCTGGACGGGCTGACCGTGGAGTTCCAAAGGGCATTCTGGGACGTCCTGGGGAGCGACTACGCGCGGGTCCTGGGGGAAAGTCTGGCGACCGGGGAGATGCCCCTCTCTTGGTGCAGGGCAGTCATCGTCCTGCTGCCTAAGAAGGGTGATCTCCGCCTCCTTAAGAACTGGCGCCCGGTCTCCCTCCTCAGCACGGACTACAAGATCTTCGCCAGGGCGATGTCTGCTCGCCTTGGCGCCGTGCTGGACCACATGATCCACCCCGACCAGTCCTACACAGTCCCGGGCCGGACAATCCACGATAACATCCATCTGGTCCGGGACCTCATCCATCATTCCCAGGAGGCTGGTCTGTCGGTCGCCTTCCTATCTCTCGACCAAGAGAAGGCGTTCGACAGGGTGGATCACGACTATCTGCTCGGAACTCTGCGCGCTTTCGGGTTCGGGACGCATTTCGTCGCCCGGATCCGACTTTTGTACGCCGCCGCGGAGTGTCTGATTAAGGTTAACGGGTCCTTGACGGCGCCCCTTCGCTTTAGGAGAGGGGTGCGCCAGGGATGCCCCATGTCCGGCCAGTTATATGCCGTCTGCGTGGAGCCTTTCCTGCGCCTCCTGCGGAGGAGGTTGACGGGACTGGCTCTGCAAGGGCCGGGCATGGAGGTCGTCCTCTCGGTTTACGCCGATGACGTGCTCCTCGCGGTAGAGGATCCCGCTGACCTGCGGAGGATACGTGAGTGCCAGGAGATTTACTCGGCCGCGTCCTCCGCCAGGATCAACTGGGAGAAATGTTCCGGACTCCTGGTGGGTCAGTGGCGGGTGGACTCCCTGCTGGAGGAGCTCAGGCCTTTTGCCTGGAGCACGACCCATCTCCTCTATCTGGGAGTCTACCTTAGCCCCGACGAGGAAGCCTGGCTGGTGAACTGGTAGGAGCTGGAGGCCAAGGTCGCCGCTCGCCTAGGGCGCTGGACAGGACTGCTGCGAGTGCTGTCCTACAGGGGTCGAGCGCTAGTCATAAACCAGCTGGTGGCCGCAATGTTGTGGTACCGGCTGGTCACTTTGACCCCTCCCCCTGAGTTTGTCGCCAAGATACAGAAGAAGCTGGTGGACTTCTTCTGGAACAACAGGAAGCACTGGGTCTCTGCCGCGGTCTTGAGTCTCCCGCTTGAGGAGGGCGGTCAATCGTCGGTGTGCGTCAGCGCCCAGCTCGCGACTTTCCGTCTTCAGACCTTGCAGAGATACCTTTACGTCGAGCCCCCTCCTAGGTGGTGTGCTCTGGCGACATATTTCTTCCGCCAGCAGCGCGACCTCAATTACGACACGCAGCTCCTGTTTGTGAACTTGGGGGGTGTCAGGACCGCCCTCCAGGAGCTGCCTGTCTTTTACAAGGAACTCATCAGGGTCTGGAACAAAGTCTCCACCAAGCGCAGCTCTCCGTCGGCTGGAGTGGCGGCCGTCCTGCAGGAGCCGCTGCTCGGGAATCTGTACCTCCACGACCGAGGTTTTATGTGGCGGTCGGAAGAGAGGGCTGTGGCTGGTGAGGTGACCAGGGTCAGGGACCTGCTCGATGGCGGAGGAGCGGGCTGGATGGCGCCAGGCATGCTGGCGCGGCGCCTAAATTCAGCAGACATCCGCCGCGCGGCCGAAGCCATCGAGTCGCTAAAAACAGCTTTGAGCCCTGACTCTGTTAGGTGCATCGAGGAGGCTCAGGCACGTGGGGAGATCCCGTCCGAACTGACCCCCATCTGGACGGAATTCTTCATTGGCGCCAAACCCCGGAACCTCCCTCGGGGGCTGGCGCCTCACAACTTGAGCCGCCTCGGGGAAATCCCCTCCGTGCCTTTCATTTCCGCGCGGAGGGGTTTCCTGTACAGGCTGCTCCTGCACACTCTCAACTTTGCCATCCTCGCCGGCCGTCTGGAGGAGGCGGGGGTCCCCGATGGAGGGCATTCTATGCGGGAGTCCTCCCACTATTCATCGGGGACTTGGCCTGGAGGGTGGTGGCCGGAGCAGTGCCGTGCAACAAATTTTTAAGCCGGTTCATGGACTCCCAGGCTGCCTGCAATTTCTGCGGTCTGGAGGAGTCCGTGTTCCATGTTTTTATTGAGTGCACGAGGTTGCAGCCCCTGTTTTAGCCCATTCGCTTAACCTATCTAAATCTCTTTGCAGCCTCTCTGTGTCCTCTACACAACCCGCTTTCCCACTAATCTTTGTGTCATCTGCAAATTTTGTTACACTACACTCTGTCCCCTCTTCCAGGTCATCTATGTATATTGTAAACAGTTGTGGTCCCAGCACCGATCCCTGTGGCACACCACTAACCACCGATTTCCAACCCGAAAAGGACCCATTTATCCCGACTCTCTGCTTTCTGTTCGCCAGCCAATTCTCTATCCATGCTAATACATTTCCTCTGACTCCGCGTACCTCTATCTTCTGCAGTAACCTTTTGTGTGACACCTTATCGAATGCCTTTTGGAAATCTAAATACACCACATCCATCGGTACACCTCTATCCACCATGCTCGTTATATCCTCAAAGAATTCCAGTAAATTAGTTAAACATGATTTCCCCTTCATGAATCCATGTTGCGTCTGCTTGATTGCACTATTCCTATCTAGATGTCCCGCTATTTCTTCCTTAATGATAGTTTCAAGCATTTTCCCCACTACAGATGTTAAACTAACTGGCCTATAGTTACCTGCCTTTTGTCTGCCCCCTTTTTTAAACAGAGGCGTTACATTAGCTGCTTTCCAATCCGCTATTACCTCCTCCGAGTCCAGAGAATTTTGGTAGATTATAGCGAATGCATCTGCTATAACTTCCGCCATCTCCTTTAATACCCTGGAATGCATTTCATCAGGACATGGGGACTTGTCTACCTTGAGTCCCATTAGCCTGTCCAGCACTACCCCCCTAGTGATAGTGATTGTCTCAAGGTCCTCCCTTCCCACATTCCTGTGACCAGCAATTTTTGGCATGGTTTTTGTGTCTTCCACTGTGAAGCTCGAAGCAAAATAATTGTTTAAAGTCTCAGCCATTTCCACATTTCCCATTATTAAATCCCCCTTCTCATCTTCTAAGGGACCAACATTTACTTTAGTCACTCTTTTCCGTTTTATCTATCTGTAAAAGCTTTTACTATCTGTTTTTATGTTTTGCGCAAGTTTACCTTCGTAATCTATCTTTCCTTTCTTTATTGCTTTTTTAGTCATTCTTTGCTGTTGTTTAAAATTTTCCAATCTTCTAGTTTCCCACTAACCTTGGCCACCTTATACGCATTGGTCTTTGATTTGATACTCTCCTTTATTTCCTTCGTTATCCACGGCTGTTTATCCCTTCTCTTACCACCCTTCTTTTTCACTGGAATATATTTTTGTTGCGCACTATGAAAGAGCTCCTTAAAAGTCCTCCACTGTTCCTCAATTGTGCCACCGTTTAGTCTGTGTTCCCAGTCTACTTTGGCCAATTCTGCCCTCATCCCACTGTTTAAGCATAGTACGCTCGTTTCTGACACAACTTCCTCACCCTCAATCTGTATTACAAATTCAACCATACTGTGATCACTCATTCCGAGAGGATCTTTTACGAGGAGATCGTTTATTTTTCCTGTCTCATTACACAGGACCAGATCTAAGATAGCTTGCTCCCTTGCAGGTTCTGTAACATACTGTTCTAAGAAACAATTCCGTATGCATTGTATGAATTCCTCCTCCAGGCTACCCCGTGCGATTTGAGTTGATCAATCGATATGTAGGTTAAAATCCCCCATGACTACTGCCGTTCCTTTTTCACATGCCTCCATTATTCCCTTGATTATTGCCCGCCCCACCGTGAAGTTATTATTTGGGGGCCTATAAACTACGCCCACCAGTGACTTTTTCCCCTTACTATCTCTAATCTCCACCCACAATGATTCAACATTTTGTTCATTAGAGCCAATATCGTCTCTCACAACTGCCCTGATATCATCCTTTATTAACACCTCCTTTCCCTTCTTGTCTATCTTTCCGAATCGTCAGATACCCCTGTATGTTTAATTCCCAGTCTTGGCCACCCTGCAGCCATGTTTCTGTAATGGCCACCAAATCATACCCATTTGTAATGATTTGTGCCGTCAACTCATTTACTTTATTTCGAATGCTGCGTGCGTTTAGGTAGAGTGTTTTAATCCTAGTTTTTAAACCATGATTTCTAGTTTTGACCCCTCCTGCAGCCCCTTTATATTCAGTGGCCCTTTTTGTTTTTTGCCTTGGGTTTCTCTGCCCTCCACTTTTCCTCATCTCCTTTCTGTCTTTTGCTTTTGTCTCCTTTTTGTTTCCCTCTGTCTCCCTGCATTGGTTCCCATCCCCCTGCCATATTAGTTTAACTCCTCCCCAACAGCACTAGCAAACACTCCCCCTAGGACATTGGTTCTGGTCCTGCCCAGGTGCAGACCGTCCGGTTTGTACTGGTCCCACCTCCCCCAGAACCTGTTCCAATGCCCCAGGAATTTGAATCCCTCCCTGCTGCACCACTGCTCAAGCCATGTATTCATCTGCGCTATCCTGCGATTCCTACTCTGACTAGCACGTGGCACTGGTAGCAATCCCGAGATTACTACTTTTGAGGTCCTACTTTTTAATTTAGCACCTAGCTCCTTAAATTCGTCTCGTAGGACCTCATCCCTTTTTTTACCTCTGTCGTTGGTACCAATATGCACCACGACAACTGGCTGTTCTCCCTCCCTTTTTAGAATGTCCTGCACCCGCTCTGAGACATCCTTGACCCTTGCACCAGGGAGGCAACATACCATCCTGGAGTCTCGGTTGCGGCCGCAGAAATGACAGAGACTGTAATTCCCGTATTGGACTGTTCAGTCACCAAAGAACTCACTTTTAGAGTGGAAGCAAGTCTTCCTCGATTTCGAGGGACTTCCTATGATGATAGCATCTGTGAAGAGAGAAATGGAGCTAATATTGCAGATTTCCAGCATCTGTAGTATTTTGCTTTCGTAGCTTGTGTGCTGAATTGATTTAATCCTTTGTGAGCTGAATTTAACGTAATAGCAAGATCGTAATATAAAGTTCCTCCTGGGCAAAGTAGTTAAAATCCCAAATGCAATAAAATGTCCCAAAATGCCAGATAGGGAATGGAAGATCAGCAGGAAGAGTAGTGCAAGGAAGGTAGTGCAGGGGTCCCTTGGTGATCCCCCTGCAAAACAAATATACTGCTTTGAGTGCTGTTGGGGGGGATGACTCATCAGGGGAGGGCAGCAGCAGCCAAGTTCATGGCACCGTGGCTGGCTCTGTTGCACAGGAGGGCAGGAAAAAGAGTGGGAGAGCGACAGTGATAGGGGATTCAATGGTGAGAGGAATAGATAGGCGTTTCTGCAGCCGCAACCGAGACTCCAGGATGGTATGTTGCCTCCCTGATGCAAAGGTCAAGGATGTCTCGGAGCGGGTGCAGGACATTCTAAAAAGGGAGGGAGAACAGCCAATTGTCGTGGTGCACATTGGTACCAATGACATAGGTAAAAAAAAGGGATCAGGTCCTGCGAAACTAACTTAAGGAGCTAGGAGCTAAATTAAAAGTAGGACCTCAAAAGTAGTAATCTCGGGATTGCTACCAGTGCCACGTGCTAGTCAGAGTAGGAATCGCAGGATAGCGCAGATGAATACATGGCTTGAGCAGTGGTGCAGCAGGGAGGGATTCAAATTCGTGGGGCATTGGAACCGGTTCTGGGGGAGGTGGGACCAGGTCAAACCGGACGGTCTGCACCTGGGCAGGACCGGAACCAATGTCCTAGGGGGAGTGTTTGCTAGTGCTGTTGGGGAGGAGTTAAACTAATATGGCAGGGGGATGGGAACCAATGCAGGGAGACAGAGGGAAACAAAAAGGAGGCAAAAGCAAAAGACAGAAAGGAGATGAGGAAAAGTGGAGGGCAGAGAAACCCAAGGCAAAGAACAAAAAGGGCCACTGTACAGCAAAACTCTAAAAGGACAAAGGGTGTTAAAAAAAACAAGCCTGAAGGCTTTGTGTCTTAATGCAAGGAGTATCCGCAATAAGGTGGATGAATTAACTGTGCAAATAGATGTTAACAAATATGATGTGATTGGGATTACGGAGACGTGGCTCCAGGATGATCAGGGCTGGGAACTCAACATCCAAGGGTATTCAACATTCAGGAAGGATAGAATAAAAGGAAAAGGAGGTGAGTAGCATTGCTGGTTAAAGAGGAGATTAATGCAATAGTTGGGAAAGACATTAGCTTGGATGATGTGGAATCTTAATGGGTAGATCTGCAGAACATCAAAGGGCAAAAAACGTTCGTGGGAGTCGTGTACAGACCTCCAAACAGTAGTAGTGATGTTGGGGAGGGCATCAAACAGGAAATTAGGGGTGCACGCAATAAAGGTGCAGCAGTTATAATGGGTGACTTTAATATGCACATAGATTGGGCTAACCAAACTGGAAGCAATACGGTGGAGGAGGATTTCCTGGAGTGCATAAGGGATGGTTTTCTAGACCTATATGTCGAGGAACCAACTAGGGGGGAGGCCATCTTAGACTGGGTGTTGTGTAATGAGAGAGGATTAATTAGCAATCTCATTGTGTGAGGCCCCTTGGGGAAGAGTGACCATAATATGGTGGAATTCTGCATTAGGATGGAGAATGAAACAGTTAATTCAGAGACCATGGTCCAGAACTTAAAGAAGGGTAACTTTGAAGGTATGAGGCGTGAATTGGCTAGGATAGATTGGTGAATGATACTTAAGGGGTTGACTGTGGATGGGCAATGGCAGACATTTAGAGACCGCATGGATGAACTACAACAATTGTACATTCCTGTCTGGCATAAAAATAAAAAAGGGAAGGTGGCTCAACCGTGGCTATCAAGGGAAATCAGGGATAGTATTAAAGCCAAGGAAGTGGCATACAAATTGGCCAGAAATAGCAGCGAACACGGGGACTGGGAGAAATTTAGAACTCAGCAGAGGAGGACAAAGGGTTTGATTAGGGCAGGGAAAATGGAGTACGAGAAGAAGCTTGCAGGGAACATTAAGGCGGATTGCAAAAGTTTCTATAGGTATGTAAAGAGAAAAAGGTTAGTAAAGACAAACGTAGGTCCCCTGCAGTCAGAATCAGGGGAAGTCATAACGGGGGACAAAGAAATGGCAGACCAATTGAACAAGTACTTTGGTTCGGTATTCACTAAGGAGGACACAAACAACCTTCCGGATATAAAAGGGGTCAGAGGGTCTAGTAAGGAGGAGGAACTAAGGGAAATCTTCATTAGTCGGGAAATTGTGTTGGGGAAATTGATGGGATTGAAGGCCGATAAATCCCCAGAGCCTGATGGACTGCATCCCAGAGTACTTAAGGAGGTGGCCTTGGAAATAGCGGATGCATTGACAGTCATTTTCCAACATTCTATTGACTCTGAATCAGTTCCTATCGAGTGGAGGGTAGCCAATGTAACCCCACTTTTTAAAAAAGGAGGGAGAGAGAAAACAGGGAATTATAGACCGGTCAGCCTGACCTCAGTAGTGGGTAAAATGATGGAATCAATTATTAAGGATGTCATAGCAGCGCATTTGGAAAATGGTGACATGATAGGTCCAAGTCAGCATGGATTTGTGAAAGGGAAATCATGCTTGACAAATCTTCTGGAATTTTTTGAGGATGTTTCCAGTAAAGTGGACAGGGGAGAACCAGTTGATGTGGTACATTTGGACTTTCAGAAGGCTTTTGACAAGGTCCCACACAA
Organism: Pristiophorus japonicus; assembly: GCF_044704955.1. NCBI lineage: Eukaryota > Metazoa > Chordata > Chondrichthyes > Pristiophoridae > Pristiophorus > Pristiophorus japonicus. Next base: position 120,783,512 of record NC_091989.1, read on the forward strand.
GAGATTAATGTGCAAAGTTAAAGCACATGGGATTGGGGGTAGTGTGCTGACGTGGATTGAGAACTGGTTGTCAGACAGGAAGCAAAGAGTAGGAGTAAATGGGTACTTTTCAGAATGGCAGGCAGTGACTCATGGGGTACCGCAAGGTTCTGTGCTGGGGCCCCAGCTGTTTACATTGTACATTAATGATTTAGACGAGCGGATTAAATGTAGTATCTCCAAATTTGCGGATGACACGAAGTTGGGTGGCAGTGTGAGCTGCGAGGAGGATGCTATGAGGCTGCAGAGTGACTTGGATAGGTTAGGTGAGTGGGCAAATGCATGGCAGATGTGGATAAATGTGAGGTTATCCACTTTGGTGGTAAAAACAGAGAGACAGACTATTATCTGAATGGTGACAGATTAGGAAAAGGGGAGGTGCAATGAGACCTGGGTGTCATGGTACATCAGTCATTGAAGGTTGGCATGCAGGTACAGCAGGCGGTTAAGAAAGCAAATGGCATGTTGGCCTTCATAGTGAGGGGATTTGAGTACAGGGGCAGGGAGGTGTTGCTACAGTTGTACAGGGCCTTGGTGAGGCCACACCTGGATTATTGTGTACAGTTTTGGTCTCCTAACTTGAGGAAGGACATTCTTGCTATTGAGGGAGTGCAGCGAAGATTCACCAGACTGATTCCCGGGATGGTGGGACTGACCTATCAAGAAAGACTGGATCAACTGGGCTTGTATTCACTGGAGTTCAGAAGAATGAGAGGGGACCTCATAGAAACGTTTAAAATTCTGACGGGTTTAGACAGGTTAGATGCAGGAAGAATGTTCCCAATGTTGGGGAAGTCCAGAACCAGGGGCACAGTCTAAGGATAAGGGGTAAGCCATTTAGGACCGAGATGAGGAGAAACTTCTTCACCCAGAGAGTGGTGAACCTGTGGAATTCATACCACAGAAAGTAGTTGAGGCCAATTCACTAAATATATTCAAAAGGGAGTTAGATGGTCCTTACTACTAGGGGGATCAAGGGGTATGGCGAGAAAGCAGAAAGGGGGTACTGAAGTTGCATGTTCAGCCATGAACTCATTGAATGGTGGTGCAGGCTAGAAGGGCTGAATGGCCTACTCCTGCACCTATTTTCTATGTATGTTTCTATGTAATGGGCTGAAAACTGACTGGACACTGAAGAGTGGCTGGAAAAGAATTAAGGGTGGCGACCAAAAGAAAGATTGAAGAAGTAGGTTTTAAGAAGATTATTGAAGTGAAGCAGAGAGATAACAACATGGAAGAGTTTAGGAAGACCATTCCTGATTATCGGAGCAAGATAGCTGAAGAGAGAGCAGAAGGGAAGGCGAGAGTAAAGGGAAAAGCTCCTGCGCTAAACAGGATGGCTTCTGTGTTGTCAATATTGAGTTTAAGGAAGTTATTTCTCATCTCAGACAATATTGCTTAAATTGGGAATACACAGTGGTATTAGAAATGTTTATATGAAACTTTTAAGTGTATTAAAATCAGAAGTTTCATTTATTAGTAAAATACTTAAAAAATAAAAAAAGAGCAGGAAGTACTGAAATTCGTCGTTATCAGTCATATTCCGTGCCATTCAATATGCTTAAATGGCCTGGAATCCCTTGTACATTAAGGAACCTTTATAAATGCACGTCAAATAAAACTGGACGTTCAATAATTATTCTCAGCTCCACAATCTTCCTGCTGGCTTTGGATCGATCCGCGCGCATGCGCATTGCTGGGACCCGGGGGCACTGCGCATGTGCAGCGGGAGTTCGGGGCCTGGCGGTCGGGCTTCGCTGTGGTGGGAACGGCGGGAGGAACATGTCGGCTGCTCCGGGGGCCACCTGAACATGAGATCCCACACCGCGCACATCGGACGGCCGTGGATTGTGGAGCTGCTGCTGACACGCGGAACAGCCAAGAGCCAACACAGGCCGGCGCCAGCTCAAGTCACTAAGGTAAATCAGCCGATATTGGGAGTCAACGAGCTATAGCTTAAATCCGGCGGCAGGTAGTCAGTAATGTGCCACACCAAGCTTTGTCACTTGCCCTCACTGAAAACCTCACCAACTAATCACATTTGTTTTAGTACCCTAGAATCTCTTGCATATTAAGGAACTTTTATAAGTCCCCTGGTGGCTGGTTAAAAGGTGGAGTTCTGGGAGCAGGCTTCTGATGTGCATTGTTAACTTGGCTCAGTTGGTAGCATCCTTGCCACTGCTCGAAAGTTGGGAGTTCAAACACCACAGCAGGACTTGAGAACATAATCTAGGATAACACTCCAATGCAGCAAATACTGAAAAAGTGCACTATTGTCAGTTACTTTTTTTTTGCCAAGCCAAACTCTGGGCATCTTTTTCTGCTGGCTCAGCTGGGCATTTGAGATCTCAGCACAAATTTTAAGAATTGTCCTGATGTCTAGGTGAATATTTCTTCCTCAAACAACAAACAAGAAGCTCATTATTTGATCATTGTGTCAGCAATCTTGGCTCTGGTAGCATCCACCTCTGACTCTGGTTCAAGCCCCACTCCAGAGGCGTGAGCGCATAATCTAGGCTGATACTTAAGTGTAGTACTGAGGGAACGCACACCGTCGAATAAGATGTTCAACCATCTCAGGTGCACATAACAGATCCCATGGTAGGTAATACATGAAAAAGAGATGGGGAGTTCTATTGGTGTCCTGGCCAATATTTATCCCTCAACCAACATCACTAAAACAGATTAGTTGGTCAGCTACATCCTGCTGTTTGTTGTAGGGCCCGGTTCATGTCCGGACCGGGGTCAAGCATGGTTGCGTCATTGCCCAAACCCGATTCTCAGTCATCCTCGCTGCCATGCTCCACCTCACAGTTGATAAGCTCCCCGCTGGAGAACCAGTGGGAGGCTGTTCAACCGTTGCCGTCTCCAGGCCAGGTCCAAGATAACTCCAACCTCTGTCGTCGACCTACAGTACGCTGACGACGCCTGCAATTGTGCACACACACAGGCTGAACTCCAGGACATAGTCGACGTATTTACCGAGGCATATGAAAGCATAGGCTTCACGCGAAACATTAGTAAGACAGGGGTCCTCCACCAGCCTGTCCTCGCCGCACAGCACTGCCCCCCAGTCATCAAAATCCACGGCGTGGCCCTGGACAACGTGGACCACTTCCCCTATCTCGGAAGCCTCCTATCAACAAGAGCAGGCATTGAGGATGAGATCCAACACCGCCTCCAGTGCGCCAATGCAGCCTTTGGCTGCCTGAGGAAAAGAGTGAAGATCAGTCCCTCAAAACTGTCACCAAGCTCATGGTCTACAAGACTGTAGTAATACCCGCCCTCTTGTATGGCTCAGAGATGTGGACCATGTACAGTAGACACCTCCAGTCGCTGGAGAAATACCACCAGCGATGTCTCCACAGGATCCTGCAAATCCCCTGGGAGGACAGACGCATAAACATTAGCGTCCTCGTCCAGGCCAACATTCTCAGCATTGAAGCACTGACCACACTTGATCAGCTCTGCTGGGCAGGTCACATAGTCTGCATGCCAGACACAAGGCTCCCAAGGCAAGTGCTCTACTCTGAGCTCGTCTGCGGAGGACGAACCGAGGGCGGGCAGAGGAAACGTTACAAGGACACCCTCAAAGTCTCCCTGATAAAGTGCGGCATCCCCGCTGACACCTGGGAGTCCTTGGCCAGACTGCCCTAAGTGGAGGAAGTGTATTTAGGAGGGCGCTGAGCTCCTTGAGTATCAGCGTCGAGAGCATGCAGAAATCAAGCGCAGGCAGTGGAAGGAGCGTGCGGCAAACCAGGCTCCCTGCCCACCCTTTCCCTCAACGACTATTTGTCCGACCAGTGACAGAGACTGGTTCTCGTATTGGACTGTACAGCCACCTAAGAACTCATGCTAAGAGTGGAAGCAAGTCTTCCTCGATTCCGAGGGACTGCCTATGATTGTAGGACCTTCGTGCATTCAAATTGGCTTCTGTATTTCCTGGCATTACAAAGTAAGTATATTTCAAAAGTACTTCTTTGGCTGGTGAAGTGCTTTGGGACGTCTTGAGGACGTGGAAGATGTCATAAATGCAACTACAACAATATGCATTTATATAGCACTTTTAACATAGTAAAATGCTCATAGATGCTTCACCGGAGCATTAGCAAACAAAATTTAACACAACCACATGAAGATATTAGCAGGTGACCAAAAACTTGTCAAAGAAGTAGGTTTTAAGGGGAGTCTTAAAGGAGGCAGAGAGGTTTAGGGAGGGAATTCCAGAGCTTAGCGCTTAGACAGCTGAAAGCACAGCCACCAATGGTGGATTGATGAAAATTGGGGATGCGCAAGAGACCAGAAATAGAGCGCAGAAATCTCAGGGTTGTAGGGCTGGCGAAGGTTACAGAGATAGGGATGGAGTGAGGCCATGGAGAGATTTGAAAACAAGGATAAGAATTTTAAAATTAAGATGTTGCCAGAATGTGAGCCAATGCAGGTCAGCGAGCACAACAGTGATGATGAATGGGACTTGGAACGAGTTAGGATACGTGCAGCAGAGTTTTGGATGAGCTCAAGTTTATGGAGGGTGCAAGTTGGGAGGCTGGCCAAGAAAGCATTGAACTAGCTGAGTCCAGCGGTAACAAAGGCACGGATGCGATTTCAGCAGTAGAAAATGAGCAGGGAACATAAAAATGGCGGACAGGAGTCAGCCATACAGCCCTTCAAGCCTGTTCCGTCATTCAATAAGATCATTGCTGATCTTCGACCTCAACTCCACTTTTCTGCCTGATCCCCATAGCCCTTGATTGCCCTAGAATCCAAAAATCTATCTATCTCAGCCATAAACATACTCAACAACTCAGCATCCACTGCCATTTTGGTAGAGAATTCCAAAGATTCACAACCCTCTGAGTAAAGAAATTTCTCCTTATTTCAGTCTTAAATGACCGACTCCTTATCCTGAGACTATTCCCCCTAGTTCTAGACTCTTCAGCTAGTGAAAACAAACTCTCAGCAACTACCCTGTCAATTCCCCTCAGAATCTTATATTTTTCAATGAGATCACCTTTCATTCTTCTAAATGCCAGAGATTATAGGAAGGGGCAGAGACAGACGATGTTACGGAGGTGGAAGTAGGTGGTCTTTTCATTCATGGGATGTTGGCGTAGCTCGCGAGGCCAGCATTTATTGGCCTTGAGAAGATGGGGGTGAACCGCTGTAGTCCGTGCGATGAAGGTACTCCCACAGTGCTGTTGGGAAGGGAGTTCCAGGATTTTAACCCAGTGACGATGAAGGAATGGTGATATATTTCCAAGTCAAGATGGTGTATGACTTGGAGGTGATGGTGTTCCCATGAGCCTGCTGCCCTTGTCCTAGGTGGTGGAGATCGTGGGTTTGGGAGGTGCTGTCGGAAATGCCTTGGTAAGTTGCTGCAGTGCATCTTGTCAATGGTACACTGCAGCAATGGTGCACTGGTGGTGGAGGGAGTGAATGTTTAAGGTGGTGGATAGGGTGCCAATCAAGCTGGCTGCTTTGTCCTGGATGGTATCTAGCTTTTTGAGTGTTGTTGGAGCTGTACTCATCCAGGCAAGTGAAGAGTATTCCATCACACTCCTGACTTATTTCTTGTAGATGGAGAGTATATGTGGTCAGAATGCAAGCTTGTTCTTTCCTTCATCTCATTTCTCCTTCTGGGGTCTTGGTGCAAAATGACTCAGCATTTCAAAGTGCTTTGATACTTTTCCAAGAGCTGTAATACGAAAGAAAGAACTTGCATTTCTAGAATGCCTTTCATGACCTCAGGACCTTCCAAAGCGCTTCACAGCCAGTGAAGTACTTTTGAAATGTAGTCACTGTTGTAATCAGGAACTAAATGAAAGCCTTTATTTTACTTGCCCAGCCTCTTAGCAGCAAAGATGTGAATTCAGGCTGGCCGAAGAATTGTGTTATCGAATCTAACACACAAAATTACGAATCAAAGAAATGCAGACCTAAGTCATCAATCTGGCAGTTTGCAGTTCTTTTTCTGCACATGATGCTTGATATTGTAATTGAGTGTTAAAACATTTATGTGATTATTTAATTATTTCTATGTGGGCTTTGATAGTCTTGTGCTTGTTCAACCATTGGTAGACTGTGGATGAGTGTTCAGATATCAAAATACTGATTCCTTGAAGGTCAAGTATGAGATGGCTGAATATGATGAGGAAAACCTTCATCAAACTGCCAATGGTTCAGATACATACTGGCACTCGAGACTAAGGAATGGGATTTATATAGCAGCACTCCCATCTCAACTGTCAGACAATTCACATTCTCCCCCATCTGTTGCAATTAGCTTTCCACAGCTCCTACAATTGCCAAGGAATTGGCTTTAGAATACAATACAATTCCACAATCAAATTATTAATGATATGTCTGCAAAAAAAAAGTGTTGCCTTCAGGCAGTGATGGATTTAACAAAACCACAGCACAATGGACAACATTATTAAAATGTAACTTTATGTGCTGTACAAATTAAATCAGTGAGCAGAGCAGTCTCCAAACAGGCCATTTTTTTGCAAACAATGAAATCCCTGGCATTCTAGATTTTCATTGTGGAGTCACTCATCTCTTAAAATGACGCAATACTTTGGGTGACAAGAAGATATGTTTATACTTCTATCCGATCAGTCACTTAAGTTGGGTAGCTGAGGACCTGTTGCCTGGCCTACAAGGATTGAAAGGGAGGAATGAGAAAAACTGCCAGAATATTTCATACTAACTTGTGGCTCATAATTTGCTTATGGGTTCTCTTGTGCTTGCTTGTGTAATTAACTCTCTGCATCAGTATGTAATGTAATGTAATTGGCCTGTCTCAAGATTTCTTGGCCTTGATTGGTGTTAATTTAAGTCCCTGTGATATATAATAAAATATATACATTACTTAAGCATAAATACACATTTTCCTTTTTGTCTCCTCTTATAGGACCCAAGTTTCCACATGATTTGCGCCTGATTTTTAGGAGCAACTGGTGGAGAACGGACTATCTTAGAAATTGCAATTCTCCACATTTTTTTTTCTGCAGTTCTAGTCAGGTAGAACAGTTCTACTTTGGAACAGAATTTTTTCTTCAAAAGGGGGCGTGTCCGGCCACTGACGCCTGATTTGAAAGTTTCCACAGTGAAAACGTACTCCAAACTAAAGTAGAATGGAGCAAGTGAAAATTTTTGTAGAACTGAAAAAACCTGTTCTACACATTAAAAAATCAGGCGCAGGTTACAAATTAGGCGTCCAGAACGAGGTGGGGGGGGGGGGAGGGAAGTCATTAAATTCTACAATAAATCCTTATTTATACTTCTACAAATATTATATAAATATATCCAACCTGAATAAACATTTATAAGCAAAGAAAAGATTAAATAAACCATCTTCCTACCTGTGTGAAAGTGCTTCAGGCACGGAGAATGCTGCAGTCAGCCTGAGGCGCCCGTTTTTCCCGCGGAGGGGGGGGGGTAGGAGGCGCCCGTTCTTTCCCGTGGGGGGGGGGGGGGGAGGCGCCCGTTCTTCCCGCGGGGGGGGGGGTAGGAGGCGCCCGTTCTTCCCGCGGGGGGGGGGGGGGGAGGAGACAGTGAGAAGGCTGCAAGTGCTGATGTGCTGATGGCAATGTGCTTTTATTAAAAAAATGTTCAAAAATTAAACAGCTACAAAGAACTACAAAAATGGCCGAGTGCCAATTTTTTTCACACTGAGCATGCGCCAACGCACACGCGTAGCGTTGCCGGCAGGAAAAAAAACTAATTTAAATAGTACCCGCCCCCTCCCACTTACAAAATCGGCGCGAGTGTAGGCTCCGCCCCCCCTGGGCGCTGCGCCAGGCAGACAAGGAGCTGCAGAATGCTCCAGAATCGCGATTTCTTTTTTTTAGGTGCGAAAAACGGGCGCCCAGCTCGGAGGGGCGCCCGTTTTTTATCGTGTGGAAACTTGGGCCCCAAATGTTGACTAGTAGCTCTAAGGTTCCACAGACGCCGGGCACTCTGTGGTACCTCACACAGGTGTCCATTATTCATTCTTGAGCTTTTGTAGTGCATTTTGGCTGGTATTTGACCAGAGCTGAGTCTGATCTGATCCACGCATATGCATTCGCAGCCATGATCACTGTATAGTGATAGGGAGAGTGCATTTGGTTAGAAGCCTGGCCTGGCCTTTGACCTCTAACCAGGGTTGAACCAACTGAGGTCCTCTTAATGAGTTTGGGGCAATGTTTAGACAGAGTCAGCCCAGTTCCTTGTAGAAGTGGGTCCACACGACAGAATTGCCCATGATGGCAACCTTGGAAGGGGTGGAGAGGGAAGGGGAGGTTAGACTCATTGTTGTGACCTCATATCTCTATAGCCTCCTCCAACCCTCCGAGATCTCTGCATTCCTTCAATTCTGGCCTCTCGCGCATCCCCGATTTTAATTGCTCCACCATTGGCGGCCGTGCCTTCAGCTTCCTAGGCCCTGGGCTCTGGAATTCATTCCCTGAACCTCTCCGCCTCTCTCTCCTCCTTTAAGACTCTCTTTAAAACCTGCCTCTTTGACCAAGTCACCTGCTCTGATATCTCTTTATGTAGCTTGGTGTCAAATTTTGTTTGATAATGCTCCTGTGAAGCACCTTGGGATGTTTGCTACATTAAAGGCGCTATATAAATGCAAGTTGTTGCTGTTGTCTGACTAAGATCATTTAATTCATCATAGACCAAGGAATTAACCTGGGTCCTGCTTGGTTAGAATAGCTGAATGAATAACTTGTTAAAGCATTGTGAAATGAATTGTATGCATTAAAATTAAAATATACACAAAAACATATACCATATGTTGAAAATTCTTCATTATATATTTATGCATGTAGTACAAGATGAAATGCTTATACTATGTGCCAAAATATAAATATCCCATTTTAACATAGAAACACAAAGAGCAGAAAATTAACAAATACTCTTAAGTATGTCAAAGTAAAATGTTAATAAATTCTAATCATCTATAACCGAATTCAATTTGAAATCATGGCCTTGCAAAATTGAATTGTAGTTTTGGATAAAGATGTGAAAGGAAATCCTATGTTATTTACCTCGATGAAAGGTTCTCACGGGATACAAATCTCGGCTTATGACTTAGGGCTCAATTTTTCTCAGTGGTTTGTGCCGTCTTTTTGCCATGCGCCGCTTTTTTTGCCATAAGTTAAAAAAAATTAAAGTTTCCCCAAGGAATGTGTGCCAGCGTACTCAGTTAATTACAGTTTTTTAAAGTTCAGTTTTTGTTACGTCATACCGGGTGTAACCTGATGTATGCGGCAATTTTTGTCAGTTATGTAAGTTTGCCCCCAAAAATTTCTCCTAGGTCGGCGTCTGTGACCACTCGAAAAACCTGGTGCGTTAAGAAACCAGCGCACGTTGAAAAATCGGCGCAGAAAGACGCCATTGTTTTTCAGCTACGTTTTGGAGGGAGTCAAAAACATTTAAATGTACATAATAAAGATGATTTTTGTTTTACCTTATGCATTAAATGGAAGTTTGGTGGAATTCTGTAAGTTTTCATTTTTTTTCAACTGACGTGCCACCACCGAATGTCTGCAAACAAGGGTCGGAGCGTCAGCCAGCAGAATCGGTCCCGCGCCCAGACATGGGCTCGGGGCTCAGCTGCAAAAGAAGCCCGGTGAAGGGTGGGAGGGGGGCTGTGAAAGGCACGGAAGGCATCAGAAGCCTGCACTGCCCATCAAATCAGGCCCGGGTGGGTGGGGCTGTGGAAGGTGGAAGGCATCAGAAGCCTGCACTACGCATCAAATGTAGCCTGGGGTTTGGGGAAGGGGAGGGGTAGGGTGGGGGGTTCCTGATCACTGCACTTGCTCAGACCTGGGTGTGGTCCATACAGATCTTGTGGGGATAGAGAACAAGGAATCTTGTCCTGCCTGCCTGCCATTTTGAGCTTCTTGCAAAGGTAAAATTTAAGCATGAGGGCAATACTGACACTGCCATACCTTGTGCATTCCTTTTGCATCATGGTGCTGCGAAGGAGACAATTGATTCAATGTTATTGCATGAGGAACCTCAGAGCCAGTAGGGTGATGGGCAGGAGGCCTTACCCACCTCGGGTATATCGAGACAGGCGTTCGTACCTGCACCTGAGTGATGCAGACTGTGTCAGAAGGCTGCGTTTCCGCAAAGAAGTTGTAACTGAGGTCTGAGAGTTAGTAAAAGCAGACCTGCAACCTAGAAGCATCAGGAGGACTGTTTTGTCAGTTGAAATGAAGGTGAAAGCTGCACTTTCATTCTATGCATCTGGATCATTCCAAGCTACAACTGGGGATGTGTGCGCCATTTCTCAACACGCAACACATGTCTGCATTCGACAGGTGACTGCTGCAAATTTTGCCCGGAGGAATGACTACATAAAGTTCTTCATGACCGTCCAGGCAATGTGTGACGGGGCTGTGGGCTTCTCCAGGATTGCTGGCTTCCCAAAGGTACAGAGCTGCATTGATTGTACCCACATCGCCTTGCGAGCACCTTTGCAGGATTCAGAGATGTACAGGAACAGAAAAGGTTTCCACTAATGTGCAGCTCATGTGTGACGACATGCATCGTATCATGTCAGTTGATGCAAGATAACTTGGGAGCACCCATGATGTGTTCATCCAATGCGAGAGCGTTATATCTGCCATGTTTCAGCAGCAGCCAGAAGGGCAGAGCTGGCTACTGGGAGACAAAGGGTATGACCTCGCCACCTGGCTCATGACGCCCCTACGCGCAACCTGGACGGAAGCTGACCGGGAATACAACATATCGCACATTGCAATGTGCAGCATCACTGAGAGGACCATTGGCATCTTGAAACAGCATTTCTGAAACCTGGACCATTCCAGGGGCTACTTGCAATACACCCCTGAGATTGTCAGTCACTTCACTGTTGTGTGCTGCATGCTACATAATATAGCCATCTTGAGGCAGCAGCAGTTGGTAGTAGAAGACCCACCAGAGGTGAGAGTGGCTGATGATAATGATGAAGAAGATGCAGATGACTAGGAGGAGGACGAGGAAGCCATGCAACTACCTGAACCCGGAGCATGACGGCGGAGGAGGGCGGGTCGTCGTGCCCCTTTAACGATTGCTCGAGCCTTGCGCCAGCAGCTCATCCGTGAACGCTTTGCTGCTGAAGGCTCAGTGGCAACTATTCCACATGGACCTTGTTTACTGTTTGGACCTGTTCCGTAATGTTGTGTTGTGTTAATGGAACAAATGTTGGAAATGCTGCTTGTTTACTTCAAAAAGTTGTTGTTAATGGAACAAATAATGTAAATGATTCAGTTATAATTTAAAATATATTTTATTAAAAGTTTAACAAACATTTGTTTGTACTTAATTTTAATAAACATATTCTTGCATCAAACATTAAAGTTTTCACTTAAGTTCACTTACAAACTTTAAGATCACTTACAAACTTTTACTTACTTGTAAATTTACATAACTTTAAAAAAACTTTTAATCTGAACAGTAGCAACAATAATAATAACTACAACAGCAAAGAAAGGCTGCACCCATCTCTCCTCTGCCTTATTCTAAGACCGCCCGCTGCGCTTGGTCTTGGTGACTTCAACAATGCCCGCAGGCGGTGGCGCAGCGTTTCTCGGGTTGGTACCAAGCTTATTATTTCGAACATCTTGGGTAATGCGCACTTCTTGATTGGGGAGGCCGGGGGGGGGGGGGGGGGGCAGGCAGTAATGTGGAAGGCCTGGCTTGGGCCTCTTCAGAAGCTGGTCTGGGGATTGGAGTGGGAGTGGCAGTTGATTCTGTCAATGGGTACGGGGTCTGGGTGTGTTCCCTTATTGCAGCAGCTAACTCCAAAATTCCCTCCCTCGTGCCGTGACAGTGTCTCAACTACCTCCAACATTCCCCCTTTCAGGTTCGCCGACAGTGTCTCATCTATCTTTGACATGCCCTCCCTCATGTTGAGCAAAAGTGTCAGCTACCTGCAACATTCGCTCCCTCATGGTTACTGATAGTGTTTGAACTACCTGCAACATTCTCTCCCTCATGTTCACTGACAGCGCATCAGCTAACTGCGACATTCCCTCCCTCGTGCACCAACATTGTTTCTGCTGACAGATATTCCCTCCCTCATGTTCCCAGACAGCATTCCCATTTCTTGTGAGTGTTGTTACGTCTTCCGACAGTCCCGATACCTCATCACCTATCCCACTGATGGTGTCCAGGAGTGATCGGATAAGGTCAATGCTCTCTGCACTCATTGCCATCATGTGAACCACATCTGTTAGATCCTGCACCTCAGGAGAGCGCTGTCGAGCTCTCCTTCCCGTCTTCACTCTGGGTGTGGCTCACAGCATCCCTGTCGGACCTGCAGCCTGGGATGGTGGTGCCCTGGGTGTGCCTCGCTGCATCCCACTGGGACCGGTAGCCTGGGATGGTGGGGCCCTGGGTGTGCCTCGCTGCACCACACTGAATCCCCAGCCTCGGACGGTGGGAAACCATGGAATGTTCCACCGCCACTCAAACCACTATTAGGGGAAGGGGCTAGCACTTCAATGGGCGGCACCTGCACCTCCTCCAAAGTGAGTACAACAGTGTGGACTGCATCCCCTCCCCCTCACCCCCATGCTCTTGGTCTGAAAGGTGGGATTGGAAGATGTTCTCTTCAGGCTTGTCCTCGTCTGAATCTTCATCAGGATTGGCCTCAAGTTCTGCAAAATATAACAGAACAGACAAATGGTTAGCAGCAGAGGAGGGGCAGGGTGGGTGGCATGAGTAGGCTCTCACAGCGCAGGCAGCAGGTTGATTTGAAGGACCACAATGAATGATAGCAAATTGCATCAACCGAAGCGTAGCTGACGGAGACGTCCCCATGAACCGAAGCATGGCTAGCCTGTGCAGTATTTAACATTTAGGAAAACCAGACTGGAATTTGCAGGACGTAACCGCTCCCTCGAGTGTGGACCCAGCTTGTGCAGTGGTGGTTGCTTTTCTCTTAAGTTAGGACCCATGAAAACAGCGACCCTCTTTTCCAAGGGTGTCAGTGGGTGTAGATTTGTCGGGGTGCAGATTTGTCGGGCCTCCTCCTGTTGGAGTTCTTTTTGTTTGGTGTGTGCCACTTTCCTCTGCACAGATGAAAATATAACTTTTTAGGGAGGGTGTCTTTCTGCTGGGTGGGACATATACAGATGGTCACATTTACAATTGCAATTCCATTGAAAAATGAAAATGTTGCTTACATTAACTACTTGATCAAGGTCCTGCCACTTTTTTGCACTGGCCTCCAGACCTTGGGGTGGTCACCATTGCACAGTAATCTTCTGCAAGTTGGTTCCAGCGTTTCTTCATTTCTTTGTATCTTTTATGTGACCTCTGCTGGTATCCAGCTCCTGCCATCTGCCTTCAATCACAGTAACTAGTGCCTCCACTTCATCCTGTAAGAAATTCTTGGTCCTGGCTCTGCGTTGCATCCTGTATTAAAACTCCGATTTTTCCAATGATAATTAAAGTTCTCACACACGCAATTGGCTCTTTAAAAATGGCCGATTGCGGACCGAGAGCTGTACTGCGCATGCGTGTCCATAGGAATCATGTCAAAAACGTCCTTTTTTTCCCCCCATGCATGCGCAAAAGGGGCGGCATCATTTTTTCAGCGCAGACATTACACATTTATTTTGTAAAACCACAGGTATAACCGTTCACAGGTAGCGCCACTGTTTCGGCAACTGCATAAAATTTTAAACGGTACAACTCCCTCCATTTTTTCATGAAACCCTCAAATCACTGGCTTTGGTCATAGGATTTTACGATAGGTTCCATTCTTGCTGGGAATGACTTATTTTTGTCAACACAATTGGAAAGAAGCATAAGATTTTAAACAAGGAAAATGATAGAATTGAAGAACATTTCTTGATTAATTTAGATGAGGTAGGATTGTTTTTCTTTCTTTACAAGAATGTGTCTGCCCTTTTCACTCACCAATATACATGCTTCAACTGTAAGAAACAATGTCTTTCCACACAGGATCAGAAATTTGTTTTTGATCGCCATCATCTCTACTTCGCACCATAATCTTAATCAGCTTTTGTCATTCATATTGGCACCCTTCTTAGTTGTGTAAAGTTTCTGTTTTGTAACAAGCAGTGTGTGAACATTGTGAAATAATCGTGATGGTAAATAAATGCCAGAAATGAAACACTCCTTTGAGGTGAGCTCTCCAAAGATTGACCCCAGTGTACCTTAGCCTCAATCTCCATCTCTGAAAAGTGCATTATATTACAACATTTCCATCTTGCACATCAGTTATATTTGCCAGCCTGCTTGGAGCCATACTGGTCAGTTTTATGTTGTGGACTTGTCTTCTTGGAATGGGATTGAGGTGTAACTAAATTGATCTTGCTTATGAGCTGGAGCAGAGAGTCAGGTCATCAGTTTGGCTGGATTCAAACCTAAATTATAGTGATGGCAATACATTTTGGCACTCAGTGCATGTATACCATCTTTATTAAATATATTTTGAAAATGTATGTGTACCCATGTTCAAATTGTGTTAAATTGGCCAACTTAGTTTGGATCAAAAATTTTAATTTGACATGGCCCTGTAGATGCAATCTACTCTGCAGCTTATTTAATAACCATTTCAGAAATGGGACCAGATGCTTGCTAACAGCACATGCTGAGCTGAAGTAGACAGCCATCTGCGAGTCTCAATCAGTAGGATTCTATTCCTGTTTGAATCTGCATTGGGTGGTTGAATTTTTGTTGAGTTTTCTTTATTAACGTTGAAGTATTCTATTAGTGGAAACACTGTTTATGGTGCAGTTGGTAGCTTGATGTATGTATTGCAGTTCATTCAGGCTTTGAAAATGTCTTCTGCCATTAATGAGCTGATATCATAAACGCCATAATGTTATGCAATTATTTTTCCAATTAAATTGTGCAAACATATATTGTCGACAAAAATGCCTTGCCATAAACTACATATTAAACAGAAGAAAGATGTAGACATAACAGATACTGTACTGAATTTCAACAAAGTACAAAAATCATCCATCAAATGGAACTCCTAATGATTTTAACTGTTAAATGCATTAACCTCAGATTGTAAATTGCATTATGCTTGCCAACCAGTTGGTACTTCTGATGTGCACATTGATATCTTGTAATAATGCCTCAGTGTATTAAATGTTCAGATTATCTGAGTATATGACTGAAATGTGGGTGCTGACTGTGTTGTACAATTTGTTGATGATGGCTTGGAGTTCGGCCTCTGAGTGTGCGCAGACGCATACTGTAGTTCGATGACAGAGGATGGGACAACCTTGGATCTAGCCTGGAGGCGACATAGGTTGAACAGGTTCCCATTGATTCTATAGTTTAGTTCCACTCCAGTGGGAAGCTTGTTGACAGTGAGATGGAGCATTGCAGCGAGGAAGATCGAGACCCTAAGCAAGTGCTCTACTCTGAGCTCCTACACAGCAAGCGAGCTCCAGATGGGTAGAGGAAACACTTCAAGGATACCCTCAAAGTCTCCTTGATAAAATAGAACATCCCCACCGGCACCTGGGAATTCCTGGCCCAAGAGCGCCCAAAATGGAGGAAGAGCATCTGGGAGGGTGCTGAACACCTCTAGTCTCACCGAGAGCATGCAGCGGAAGGAGTGTGTGGCAAACCAGACTTCCCCACCCACCCTTTCCTCCAACGACTGTCTGCTCCACCTGTTAGAGACGAATTCCCACATTGGACTGTACAGCCACCTGAGAACTCACTTTTAGAGTGGAAGCAAGTCTTCCTCGATTTCGAGGGACTGCCAATGATGATCATTTGTTTTATAGGTGTTCTATATATTACTGATTTGGAAAGGGCAGGCATTTATATTCCTTGCACTTGGAAGCTTTTGCAAATCTCCGACTATGGTGACAGAAATCTTGAGTATCTTCCTTTAACCATCTAAACTTTTGCTGGAAATGTGCCGTCTCAGCTTTTGGCCATAGTCAGATGCCGATGAGATTTTTGATGCTGAGTGCAACTTTATTCATTATCTACCACCTTTAGTTAATTCATTTGTGTGTTTATATACCGATCAATTAGAATGTTGTCTCCACCTTGACTTGTGTGAACGAACAGCTTGGCTGCTGTCTTGTTATCCTCTCATAGATGTTTGAGATACTGTGCTGTCAAGTATTATTGATGGTCTGTGTAACTTCCGAAGAATATATTGACTCAAATCATAACTCATGCCATAGAGGTAGCAGGAAAATACAGTACATTTTAGGAAGTTACTGTTATCGATCACAGATCAAAGTAATTGGGAGTGATTTAATTTGGAGCTGTTACTGAAATTGTATAGCACCATATTAGATTCCCTGTCTAGATTTGGTGCTCTTCACTATATACATTTATAGAATCCTGCTTTTCTCACTCATGCATTTAACAATTTGGTACTATATTAGTGATTAATCAAATTGAGTTAAAGTTGTTTGTCAAGTAGGAGCTTTGTTGTGAAATTAATACTCCCAACTGTCAGATTGCATTGTGAGTTTTTGGAATATAACCTTAAGTGAGATTCAGTTACATGTGTGTTTTTTTTTATAGTTAGTTCCACCTGAGAACTGGATGAATGAAGCTGAATATGAACCTGCTGCCATTGTCCACATATCAGATCTCAAACACAGCATTAAGGCTGTGGTGACAAAAGGAGCCAAAAGTGACCTGGAGCAGTAAGTGATTACAAATAAAAATGTAGATTTCTGTTACTTTGTCGTAATTACATTTTTGATGACCTTAGAAAGACCAACTCCTTAGACAGTACAGTACATAGTTAATGCAAAAATAATCCAACTGAAGGCTTATCTATCTCTTCCTGTAAAAGAAAATCTTGTGTCCATCACACTTGAAAAGTGTTACTCCTCAAATTGCAATGTATGAAAGTGTATGTCACACTAGCGCTTGCTCGATTGAAATACCATATTCAACAGCAACAAATCACAACTGAACAGCTAGAACATGTGCCATTAGGCAAAAGGAGCATCTTTTTTTGAAAAGAGAATTTAAAAAGGAAATTACCAACAATTAGCCTCTAATTGAGCTCCAATTTAATTTTTTTTTTACCTAGTGTCTTCTGGTGGGCTTTCCAGTCTTAAAATTGTGCCCTCTAACACATGTAATTTTCTTTTTATTCATTTTTTAAAATATTTTCTTTTACACTGGCTCAGTTATGCATGCTCAACCTTCAACTACACACGATCCTCACTTGCACGTTTGTAGGAACATCCCTGTCGTGATCTTCTAACTCTACAGGAGATTGTCCATTTCTATTTCTAATTACATAACAATCACCAGAGGCGCAATGATTTATTTATATCCTTCTGCGATACATGACCAACAAACATTTATTTATGTAATTACATGGTATTGCTTGCATAGATTTATTTATGTAAGTAACAGCGATATGTGAGGGGCTGATTTATTTATCTGTTGTAGGTGAGATGAATACAATTTATTTACATATCACTTTTTGTTTAAACCCATAAGCAACACTTTGGAAGATGTGCTCCAATTTTTTATTTACTGTGGCTCGAGTCTTCAGACCAGTTGCTCGTGTAACGCGCAGAGGTTTGTTTAGTCCATGCAATGAAGTCATGTCCACATAAATATCTTGTCTTTTTCTATTAATTTATTGGGCCGTAAATTGCGGCCTCTCCGAGTGCGTACAATGTGTGCATGCACCCGAAGAGACGTTGCAAGTGCCAGTTCTCAGCATGCAATGCACATGCGCCGAGAATCGGCATTTGCGAACTGTCAAAATGTCTCGAGACAGAGTACACGCATCCTCAGGAGAGGGACTTTGGGTGAATATTTGGGCTATTTACCCAAACTCCTGCCGAGCGAATGTCCTTAAAACTCTTACACCTGGTAAAAGTAGGCATTACCAGCGTAAGAGTTTAAAAATTAAATGTTATCACTCATTTTTATATTAAAACCCTGTCCATTAAGGTAAGTTTATTTTTACCCCTATTAAACATATTTTTAAAAAAATTAAACATTTTTTATTTGTCTAAAACATTTAATTAAATTCAATTTCAATTAATTTTAAATATGTGAGGTGTCTTTTTTATTTATTGTGTTGTGTTTCTGTGTTTTTGGTGGTGTTCTCATCGATAGTAATGGGAGCTCGTACAAACGGAGCTCCCATTTATTATCAATGAGAATACTCCATGTTCATTGGTGGTCCAGGCCCACGTGATCCCAGGTTGCGCTTGTGTTCCTGGGATGTGTGAGCCCATACGCTGGATTGCGAATGGAGCCCTCAGACGCAAATATATGTTCCTCTGGGACCACCAGGTACTTTTGTTTTTTTTTAAAAATTTGGCCAGAGGCATCCTCCCGCTGGAAGCCTTTGACCGCAATTTCTGTGCCATTATTGTTTGATTCATACCAGGGTCACCTGGTCACTTTGGACCAATCAGATCTTGGAGAATCAACTCAAGAAACCATATGGCACGACCATGTTGCACTCTACCTAGCCTGTGTGCTCCATTTTCTTTCCAATCTGTGTCTGCTCCCTTGCTCCCACCCAAGTGCTTGTTCTCTAGGTTTACCACTTTCTGATGGCCTATGCGCTTTATTGCGGCTACCACGCTGCTTTCATTCGACTTCCCTAATGCTTGCACCCAAGTCTGCACTCTTCAGACTGTTTAAAGAAAAGCAGAAGATTTACTGCTCGAGGTCACTCACATTTTATATAAATAACTGATAGGATAAATTGAAATATATTGTTAACTGTACCTACGTAATGCACTCTTGGCTTTTCCACTTTGTTTGGATCATAAGTATGGGCCACTTGTGGAATATCTTTTCTGTATTTGTGTAATCTTATCTCAGTTGGTAGCACTCTTGCCACTGGATCATATAGTTTAAACCTCATACCAGAATTTGAGTGCATAAGCTAGTCTAACAACCTAGTGTAGTACTACGGGAATACTGCATTGTTGGAGGTGTGCTGTACTTGGAATGGAACGTTAAACCAAGGTCCCATTTGCCTTTCCGATGTCTGTTAAAGATACCATGGCACCCTTGAGTTTACCTGGTGTGGCCAATGTTGCTTCCTCAACCAATACCAGCATAAACAAATTAACTGCTTATCCATATTTTTTTGTGGGATATGTTGGTGTCTGTGACAACAGTCACTGCACCTAAAGTGGTTAGAATCATAGAATGGTTACAGCACAGAAAGAGGCCATTCGGCCCATAAGCTTGTGCTGGCTCATTACAAGAGTACTTCAGCTAGTTACACTCACCTGCCCTTTCCCTGTAGCCCTGCAAATTTTATTTCCTTCAGGTACTTATCCATTTCCCTTATCACGACTTAATGTGCTTTGAGGTGTTTCAGAGATGTGGTAAAGGGACATATAAATGCAATTAGAAAAAATCTTTAATGTTATCTGATTTAAGTGTTTGTTTTTTTATGGTTTTTACCGTACTTTATGTAAACTGAGTTCAGACACTATAGATTCATGAACTAATATAAATTTGAATTTTTTATTGTCGTGTGTTTCTCTGACACCTTCAGCTCATTGCATACACCCTGGTAAAAGCTTGTATATCGGCTACATGTATTTCTGTTCTCAATTTTCAGGGAGGAGGAGAATTATACATTCAATGATATCAAAAACAAAATAATTATTTTGAGAAAATTCAGTGTTGAGCTCAGATTGGAACTGGAGCTGGTAAGTGATGAAGTTACGGTACATTAATTATATTTGAGTTTAATTTTGGCTTTGACTTGCAGTGTAGTAAGTGGGACAGAGGTCAACCTGATGCCCCACAAGTCTTTCTAGAAATTCTTGTGAAGGTAAAAATGTAAGTAAAATAATAGTGGAGTATTTTTAAAATGATTAAAGATTTTGTTTGGATGCATAAAGATTGCTGCAGTGAAATAATGCTTTCAGACAGCAGTACAGTATGTTGGATGTCAATGCAGAAAATCATTGAGTCATGAGATTCAGGCTTCTAACAACAACAACTTGCTTTTAACATAATAAATGCCCCAAAATACTTCGTAGAGGAAGTGATGCTAAACAGCGGTAAAAGTTACCTAAAGCATGGCTAAAGAGAGATTTTGAGGACAATGTTGAGAGAAGTGGCTAGCGAGAGAGGCTTAGCGATGGAAATTCAGAGTAGGAGCATGATGGCTGAAGGCTTTGATGGAGCAGATGGAGGGGTAGATGCACAGGGTGCTGGTGATGGGAGAGCCATTTAGATATTCTCAATTGTTGAGATAAGAAAGTTGCACTTGGCTATGGCGGTAACAATGGAGGGATGGAGAAAGGGTCAGAGTGGTGGGTGGTTCTTGAGAAGATGATCCTTAGATTGCCCTTACTCTCTCGGATGATCTAGGAGTAATTGGAAAATTTGACTCAGCAACTTGGCCAGTCATGTACCAGATATGCTCAAGCCTTGTGACCCTTAGACTTAAGGGTGCAGAGGTCATGGTGGGGGTGGATTTCTCAAAGTGATTTATCAATCTTGACTGGTGAACAGAGACATCTAGGGATCACCCTATCTATTAGATGCTGTAACCTCATGAACTGCCTTCTGCAACTACTAGTAATGTTAATCTTTTTTTTCCCTTCAGAAAGATTGTGAATTCTATCTTGTAGTTCAGGAGTTGAAGATCTTGCCAGCAGAAACGGGGTTTTCTGATGCATGTTCCTGGTAGGAGATGTTCTGTGTATATAAAGCATTACAGTCATTGTTTTTATAATGTCTTTTGTTAAATAGCTAAAGTTTCAAATTTCAGCAACTTGGATCCTGCTGTTCAGAAGAAGTTGAGAGAATTTTGGCAGTAAGTAAACAGTATTTTTAAAGCTTGTGAGCATCCCAGGAATTTTATAAGAATAAAAGTTTAACTGAAGTAAGAATTGGTGAGAGTTGGTAAGAGGGCTCCATCAGTTTCACCTGCAGCTGGCCTCTTAGGATGGGATGGATGCCAGGGATGGGTGACTGCCTCTGAGTTATTTGGATTTCTGTTCCCTCAACCCTCCACCTCGCTACATCTCTCCTACCGTCAAAATTCCCCATATAATCTATCTCTTTAACCAAGTCTTCAATCACCACCTTTAACTCCTGTTCGGTGACAATACCCGCCGCTTCTTTTTGTGAAGCCACTTGGGACATTTTGTCTAGTTAACTTGCTATACAAATGCAAATTGTGTCACTGTCAGTTTGCTTCTCATTATAATCACCAGCCTGGACTGAATAAAGGAATCACAGGGCCATCTCTTGTATCTTTCCACGTTGCTCCAAGATATTTTCGCATTAGAATTCACCAAGGGTACTTTGTATTTCAATGTATCTTGTTCTTTATTTGATTGTCCTGCTATTTTGGCAATTCCCTGTGGAAACAGTTCAATTAAGATTTTAGTCTGAATATAGCTCCTTTTAAAATCTCAGCCAATTTCTGAAATCATTCTTTTATCTCCTTTGTATTTTTTTTCTGGTTTAGGGCAATGAAGATCAAATGATTTAATAAAAATTCTCGTGAGAGGGATCCTGAGGCACAGTGCATTGATGTTTCAGTGTGCTGTGCTACAGAAAGTACAGTTTTCCCAAATTCCCCTCAGTCTCAACTAGACTGTCAAGTAGTTGACGAGCATAATCAAGTCACTTTCCCAAAGGAGAGATGGAAAATTACAGGACATACAAACCCCAGGCTTTCTTGCATAATTTCTGTGGACTGTTTATCGAATGGCATTGATGAAGGCCTTGAACCAAGTGGAAGGAGCCCTGAAAAGAGGAAAAATAATGAGAAGGGGGCACTACTTATTTTCCTCAAAAGTCTTACCAGAATTTTTCAGATTTCAAAATTAACAGATCTTTATTTTCATATAAAATTATGGTTCTTCAATTATTATATAAAATAGAATTAGAAAAATGTATAACATTAATGATTGATGAATTGAAACTCAACATTCTTATAATTTTACAGAAGTCATGTGAATAACATGAACGTGCAAGGGGGGTCATTTTCTGGTAAGTTTCCTCTTGATTCCCTCTCTTTCCACACCGCCCCCCCCCCCCCCGCTATATACACTACTACATTTTGATGTTAAATGATGTCTTACTTTGGCAAAGTTTGGTTTTAAAATGTGTAGCTGTTATGACAAAAGCACTGGTGTCAAAATCCACACCAATTCAATGGTCAATTGATGTATAGCTTCAGCATGTAACTTGAGTGTAATTGAATTCACAGTGTAAAGTTAAACTTGGAATATGGAAACCTCTGCACCTTGTTTTTAAAACAAAAACTAATTATCGTATGTAGAGGAGACTTGAGCATGTTTATGCATGCATCAGTTGTGTTTTAGTTTGCTGTGGCGGGAAATAGCTTTATCAAGACTATTTGACATTTTACAGCAGAAATCAGCGCTTAAATTTGTGGATATTTTTCTAATGGCCCAAAACTTACCGTCCTGATGATGGCGAACTCGCAGTGTTTGCCGTCAGTTCACCTTTGAAACTGACCGCATCTTTGGGATTTAGCACACGCATAGCCTAACGCGGAAATCTGTAGACGTCCCCCGGAGCTGGCAATCAGGGATATCAGATCTAATGAAAATATTCCCTTTTCCGAACAAATATTGCTGTGATTATTTGCGCGAACATCTTTGCGGCCTTCTGTGTATGCGCGCTGTTTACTGAAGCCATTCATGCGCACTACCCAACAATTGTGGCCTGCACTGTGGGCCATGTTTTCCTCCGCTCTGTAAGGAGAAGGCCACTGGATCCTTTGGTGGCTGAGGGGGGAGGGGGAAGGGGGGAGAGAGAGAGAGAGAGAGAGAGAGAGAGAGAGAGAGAGAGAGAGAGTGGGGGGGAAGAGAGAATTATTATTTTTAAATTAATTCAATTTGTAATTTAAAAAAAAAAATGTATTCATGATATTTCAGTTTTTACCTTAACCCAATGTCCCAATTTTTCTTTCTTTCTCTATAATTAAAAAAAAAAGATTATTTTTAATGTTTTCTATTTCCTGGTTCCATGTCTGAGAATTCTACATTGTGATTGGCTGCTTAGACAGCTTGTTGACATCACACCAGCTCGCACAATGGGATTCCCACTATACAACAATAATTTCAACTGCACATCGGAAAAGCTGAACATCTCGGCAGAGATTGTGAGATCTTTGTGAGAAACCTACTTCGGGGCTGGCGGCAAACACATTTGCTTCGCCGCTGACCCGCAAATTACGGGCATTGTTTTTTTTGTGAATTTTGTACTCCTCAAAGTGGAAGATGTTAATGCTGAAGAATGGAACACTTCCCATGTCGGGCACCCAGTTTCAGCATTAAGCATTCCCAGGTCAAATCATCATCATCATAGGCAGTCCCTCGGAATCGAGGAAGACTTGCTTCCTCTCTTAAAATGAGTTCTTAGGCGGCTGAACAGTCCAATACGAGAGCCACAGTCTCTCTCACAGGTGGGACAGATAGTCGTTGAGGGAAGGGGAGGGTGGGACTGGTTTGCCACACGCTCTTTCCGTTGCCTGCGCTTGATTTCTGCATGCTCTTGGCGATGAGATTCTAGGTGCTCAGCGCCCTCCCGGATGCATTTCCTCCACTTAGGGCGGTCTTTGGCCAGGGACTCCCAGGTGTCACTGGCGCACTGGAAGCAGTGTTGAATCTCGTCGTCAATTTCTGCTCTTGTTGATGGGAGGCTCCCGAAATATGGGAAGTGGTCCACGTTATCCAGGGCTGTGTTGAGGATCTTGATGACTGGGGGGGTAGTGCTGTGCGGTGAGGACAGGCTGGTGGAGGACCTTTGCATTACGGATGTTTAGCGTAAGGCCCATGCTTTCGTACGCCTCAAAGGGCATCTAACAATGCCACAAACGGTATGCCCAGCATCAACTTTAGAGGAGTTCCCATGACTACACTGCTGTGGTAATTTTTTCTTTTTCACGCACCAACTATCCTGTGCCAATTAACACCAACGTCGGGCGCTTTTATGGGACCATGCTCACCAGTTGCTGGTTTGAGATGGCCCAAGCTAACTTCATGTACAATCCTTAAAGACAAAGTAGACTTTTGTGCCAGTACTTGAATCCAGATCTGAAGTGAAAGACTAGCCCTCCCCATCTAGTCTCACAATGTAATTTGTTAAGCAAGTAAATTCACAGTCAATTCGTGATCACAGATGTCCAATCTGGTGTTGAATAGAGGACTGGTTCTTCCTAACGGGATTAGGCAGATAAGCCATTTCATGTGGCTCGTGTACATCTTGCAACTGACTCAAGAATGACATTGCCAGAGGCCTGGTAGAAGGCCACTTGACCATCTGCTCAGCCAGCAAAAATCTGACTAGGAGATGCCAGTGCTTGATGGCCTGAGGACACGATTTTTTTAAGGTAAATTTGGAATTATATTTTAAATTTTGCATCGCAGTGACGCAGTGTATTAATGCCAGATGTTTTTTTTGGTGTGCGATCTATATTGGGAACACACAGAACTACAGTGGAAATTAAATGCCTTATTAAGAACAGCAACTTTGTACTATGTACATTTCTGTTTTTAAAAAAAAAATTGCTCAATTTTCCTATCCTCTTCTGCAGATGCTGACTTATGCTGGGTTTAATTTCACACTCACTTGCAGCCATCTTTTACTTTGCCCAAGTGGCTGTTCTTTGTGTGTGACGCTAGACAGTGAGCACCTGTAGGCAATTCACCTGCAGGGACATCTTCTTAAGCAGTCTCTCGGAGTCGAGGATGACTTGAAGAAGAAAAACATTTCCGTCGTTGATTTTCCTGCGGCATTGCTTCTGTTGCTGTCGCTGTTTGGGGGCAATATTGATGGTGATGACAGAGCGAATTAGGCGGTGGTCCGTCCAGCAGTCATCAACTCCTGTCATGACGCGGGTTCTGCGTGCCCCCATGGAGGTGGCATTCTACTTCTAGTTTGTCTTTCCAGAAGAAGATGTAGCCACCACCTTGTTCTTTGAGCTGGCCTTCCCCTGCCCGCTGGGTCTCGCTTAGGGCAGCGATGTCTAAGTGTCCGAGTTCCCAGGCAATGATAGCGGTGCGGCGTTCCGGTCTGTTGCTGTTGGGGTTGTCCATGAGGATCCTAATGTTCCAGGTCCCAAACTTCATTTTAAAGTGTAGAAGATGCCTGTGCGTGAATTTTTTTAACGTGAGGTGGCCGTTGCACACCAGCTACCACACAGGCTTGACAGAGCAAGGTGTTGGTCCAGTGGCAAGGGGATCCAAAATGACTGGAGACCAGGCTCTGCTGTATGGATCTAGTTCATACACACATGCATACTCCTACTGTCCTCCTTCCTCCTTTCCACAGGAACTCTCTCCTTGAGATTCACAGTGTAGTCCTCGCAGCACCTCACCACTCCTTGGCATCGACCTCGCCGCTCCTGGGCTTCCGACCTCCGCTCTAGGTCCCGACCTTCTCTCCTCCCGCTCTGGGTCTCGACGTCTGACTCCACCTGGGCCTCGACCTCTGACCTCCAACTTCTTCTGGGCCCCGGCCTCTCCGCTGGGCTCGGCCTCGCTTCACGACACCCCACTAATCCGCTCCCTGGGCTCCTGTGACGTCGAATGTAGTCACCCTCTTAGCTTTTGTTGCCCTCTCTGCGCTGCTTGTGCTGCTCCACGTGGGGGCTGGCTGCTACTCTTTATCCTCGGCCGCCAGTGGCGGTATTCCCTCCCAGGTCGGGGGGTCGGTGCCCCTGCAGGGGCTTCATTCGTGCACTTTACAGCAGGGGTCAGCAGATAATAATCAGGACCGGAAATCATGGTTGATTTCCCCATCTCCATTGTGTCATATTTGTAGCATTCAAACTCCTCAAGTTAGTTAACTGAGCACAGACCAGGAATAAAATCTGAGCCCTTTTGGTTTGTATGGTTTATTGCTACACTCCACAGTGCCTTTATCCATATAGCCATCAGGAGAGCTTGGCCACATCACACTCTGATTAAAAAGATTAAACACTCATTAAAATTGAAGCCCAGGTTGATTACAGGACGAGCACCAAAAGAAACAATTACATTTCACAAATTTATAATCTATACCAGCTTGTTACAAATTAATTTAGAGTATGATTTTGAAATTATATTTCACAATATGCTATATTTTAGATTTTTACTACATTTTGGTTATCCTCGAGGCTCAGTAGTAAAATGCCAGTGTTTCCCTTTGCTGGTATTGAACTACTTCATTTGTTCAGAGATGTAAATAAGCTGTTTCATCATATGATCATAAATCCCTATGCTTACAATTGCTTTTAATCTGGAAAAAAGATTGTTTACTCTGAAACAATTTCTGTAACCTAGTTTTTTTTTCATTTGTTCCTGGCATCCATAATGCCTCTGTCCAGCCCAAGGACTTTTCCATGAGCATCGTTAATCCCATTTGGTAGATGTGTCTGGGAGGTGCATTTGAACAATAAGAGATTGGACACGTGCCTGCCACTTTTGCTCTGTGATTACCTGACCTAGGCTGGCAAACCATTGTTTCTTTGACAAATATTAATGGCACTTCACATTTGATGGTTTCTTGTAAATAGGCTGAGTGACTTGGAAATGGTAGTTTTGCTGGTAAACCATGACAGAATAAAGGATTTTGTTTATGTTGTATTTTTAGATATCTGTCTGTCAAACCTGATAGATGCAGCAGTGGAGGACGAAGTTAATTCACTAAAAAGTACTATTAAACTCTGCCTTGATCTAACTGATAGTTCCAAAGCTTCAGCATCCACATCACCCTTTCTTTTACCATCAGTGAATCAAACTACAGGATGGAAAGCTATGAGTATAAAAGATAAGGTACAGTATTTTCAATTGTTTTCTTATTTATTTTCAGTTCATGCTATTGTGTGTGTTGTGTGAAAGCAAAGTGAGGAGGATTAGAGTTCAGTCGGGGTTCAGTGGGTTATAAAATTTCGACCTGGGTTCATGTTCAGTTCAAATTTATGGAGTGAAAGTCTTCTAAAACTCTGATGACTATAAAGGTCTGAAGTGAAATCCCTTGCCCCCTCCTATTTCTCATCTACAATCTGCCGCTCGGCGATATCATCCGAAAACACGTCGGGTTCCACACGTTCACTGACAACACTCAGTATTACCTCACCACCACCTCTCTCGACCCCTCCAATGTCATGAATTTGAATACGGAGATTCCATACAGGCTGAGCCTGTTATCAAGCCTCAATCCAACTTCTGTTTAATCGTTTGAACAATTAAAAAAAAGAAGTGATTATTGGCTGTAAAACATTTGCGGCGTGTAAAAAGGTGAGATTCATTCCAGCAGGATCGTGATCGCCCTTTTCAGTGGGGGGCAGAGCTATGAAAATTAGCTTCCAACTGTAAAAGTTGCAAGAGAATATGCAGCGCCGAATAGCATGTCTCCAAGGAAACCTAAGCCATTGTTCTAACTACAGCCTAATCAATGATTTGTGTAGGTTAAGCATGACTGCTTTGCTTTTGTACTGTATTTTTTTAACAGCTTCATCAGCTTCTCATCTCACCTTTTAAAAATTGATGTATCTTAACCCCCTAAGTTTCTCTCCTAGTCTACTTCCTTTAAAGTTTTATATTTAGTGCCTTCTCATTCTTCATCTTGAAATGAATCACTTTACCTGCTTTAAATTTCATCTGACATTTATCTGCACAATCTCACCTCTCGATGTGCTCCTGAAGTCACCTGCAGCCCTCTTCACAGTTAATTGTGCTCTCTATTTTTGTCCCATCTAAAATGTTAAGATTGTACCCCTATACTTCAGTTCAGATCATTTATTTGTGTATATTGAGAAGAGCAAAAGTCCCTACAGTGACCTGAGGAAGACCACTGTTTATATCCCTGCAATCTGAAAAACATTCATTAACCACTATTCTCTGTTTTCTATCCATTTAATCAGCGATCCTATCCATGATGCCATCTTTCCTTTAATACTGTGTACCTTAATATTTGTCAGCAATCCTATACTGTGGCACCTTATCAGACACCGGCTAAAAACCATTTGCACAGCATCCACTGCACTTCCTTTATGAATACTTTGTTATTTCTTCAAAGAACTCTATTAAATTTAACAGACAAATTTGCTCTTTTCAAATCTGTGCTGGCTGTCCTTAATTAATCCATATCTTTCTTAGTGAATATTAATTTTATCTCATATTATGGTTCCATAAGCTTACCAACTAATTTTAAAGGTACTGATTGATGACCCTCCTATACTTTGCCCAAGCAGCCATTTTTCACGTGAGTCTGGGCAATGTGTTGGCTAACTCAGCACATAATGAGGATCAAACCTGTGACCTCTTGGCCTGCATATCTCAGTACCACATCATTTAACCATTGTCTTGGGAGTTTCATGATTTAAGGCATTATAATTGTGCAACATTTCACTGAACACACCTGCTTCAGTTATATAATCAACCTAATTGTTCCTTTCCCCTTAAAAGCCTGGCACTACAGTCATTTTTCCATTTGGGACTCTGAGTTGCCAATTTTTCCTGTTGTTTTGTCTGAGTTTTACACCAGTTAATATGATCAGCTGATCAGTCAATGCACTGATCAGAATCACACATGGCTGAATCACTCAAGTATCTGCTTATTGTTGTTTGATATTGCACTGGGGAAAAAGGTATGATTCTCTAATATGATTCTCTTAGCATAGGCAGTTTATAAATAGGTGCACATTTGACGCACCATTTTCAGAATGCAAGAAAAGCAGGTGAGTGCCATTGACTCTCTGCAATTCAGACATTGGAGATGAATGAAACCAGAGCATTGAAGTGTTTATTTGGATGGTGTTTTATATATTATATGGTAACCTCTTCTAGTCACTTATGAGAGAGTTGATCACGTTTCTGCAAAAAATTGTTGTAAATTTGATAATAGATGAAAATAATCAATGTTCTAAGATAGGTAGTAAAGATGGTACTTATGTAGTCATCATTTTAACAGTTACTTTTTTTCTATAGAACAGTAGAAACATTTTCACTATTCCTGAAGCTATGTTTGTGATTTCTTCTAATCAAGAACAAGTCCTAAATAATATAAAAGGTAAGCAAACTGAACACTACCCATAATTTACAAAAGCAAAATACTGGAAATACTCAGCAGGTCAGGCAGCATCTGTGGAGAGAGAAACAGAGTTAATTAATGTGTTATGTTGATGACCTTTCGTCAGAACCCATAATTTATTCGGTGAAAGAAAAACTTATCCGGATTTTATAATTCTGCTTTGTGTTCTCATTCTTTGTTTTAAAATATATTGCCCCCCACATTCTTTCCTATTCGTGTTCTCTGTCCCTTAGTAGCAAAGTGAGATTGTTGGGTTGCAGACTTTGTCACTTCTGTTTTAAGTGATTACCGGATACAGTGGTGTCATGTCGCCAATGAAAAATTGGAGACGTTCTTTGTGAGAGTGGTGCTTTCTACTTGAACAAAGTGATTGAGTTACTGGGCTGCCTTTATTTCTGCAATTCACATTAAACATGTACGGATACAGTATCTTGTAATCCATCCAAGCCCACACTTACAGGGACAGAAAAGATAGGAGAGTAAAACTGCTAATAAGCAATGTGTTGTGCAGCTATTCAAATTGACTAACATTGTAGGAAAGCAACGGGAGTATTTATTTTATATCGGCGCGTCTCCTGTTTTAAATAAATAATTTTCCAGATTTAAAGAAAATTGAAAGCATTTGCCTGACTGAACTTGCTCGCCCGCTCTCGCTCTGTCGCTCTCGCTCTGTCGCTTCACTTAAACGATAAGGGGTTATGGGAAGCGGGCAGTGAAGTGGAGCTGAGTCCATGATCAGATCAGCCATGATCTTATTGAATAGCGGAGCAGGCTCGAGGGGCTGTATGGCCTGCTCCTGTTCCTAGTTCTTATGTTCTTTCTGGTATGTATGACTCAGGCACTCAATAGATAATCTCCCTACCATTGGAAGAGTCTCCCTTTATGCTTTTACTTTCTAAAGTTCCATTTGTTTGATCTGATCAAGAAATCAGAAATTAATTTGTTGTGAACTGGCAGGAAAACGGATCTCTTTTCCGTTTTATCATTAGAATGGAAGGATGATTTTGTGTGCACTGAAGATTCAGGATCTGAGATGGAGCATAATAGCTGCACAGATGCATTCTTACATAATGCAGGTATGTTTTCACATAATAAGAACAGGAGCTTTTGGAAAGTCATGTTTAAACATGATAATTAGAGTTTGGAATCTTCGAACACTGGTATCTGACAGACAACTACTGATGGCAGTAGGAGGAAAGGAGAAGCAAATCTCCATCGAGGTTGATGGGACAAAATGAAATGTCTTATTTCAACTTATGCATGCAGTCTGCACTTGTCAATTCCAGATTCCTCCCTACTTTACCTTAACAGTGTGACCTGACTACAGCCTCACAAGACCCCCCCTCCTGTGGCATTTCATTTCCCACAGCAGCCTTGTGTTGGAGTGAACTTGCCAGTTTTGTGCCAATTAATATAGGCACTTTTGTACCGTGGCCTGAGCCCCATTAGAGATTAAAATGAGACAATTCAGTCTCACTTCATGTTATAACCTTACAGCTGGCAGAGGAGGGATAGTTTTATCAGTCATTCTAGGTTTGGATTCAAACCCATGACTCAAGTGACTATATTATGGATCACTTGTTTAATCCACTGAAGCACTTGGTCCTGAATCAGATATATTCTTAATCATTGCTAAATTTGATAAAGGCATCAAATGGTAGGCTGGTGAATTAATTAATTCACGCTTAAATCCAACGTATTTATAATATGCTTTGAATTTTGTAAATAGTTGCATGCGAGTAGTTGATGGGGTTTTACACCAAGACTTAGTACTTGGGGAATGGAAATGTTTATAGAGCCTTCCTATATAATAATTGTTGTGGAGCCTGATGGTACCCGACTCAATTACTAGAATATTCCCACTATGATTGTTCATAGTTACCTAGATTAAGTAGTTAACTAAAGTCCTTAAAAATTTTGGATTATTTACTTAAATTAAAAAAAAATGGTACCACAAGGGACATTGCAGTTATTTTCCTCAGTCTAGAGGGAGACAAAGCAGCTAGAGTCCAGACTCCTGTTCATTATCAAGTGATTGTTGTTCAAAAGCATGTGTGTGTGGGTGTTGAGTGAGGACATGATTGTATTGGCTATAAACTCATGGTCTAAAATTCTGCAGACATTTGCTGCCTAAGCACATCAGGAATGGTCACTTGAGTGGGGTATTGTAAGGCATCGATGGGACTATACTTCAGTGTGGGTCAGCATCTTTGAGAGGAAGGGAGAAGATTGAAGGGGTGGGAAAGAGGGATATCACCAAATCCTTGAAAGAAACATGCATCAGTAATGTCTCATAAGATATTTAAAACCACGTAATATAACCGATAAGTAGAATTTGTTGTAATGTGTGTTACAGAGGGGCAGGAAGCTATATCTTCACAGAATCCTTGGAATGCAGTATCACCTGTGCACCTTGGTGGAGTTCCATCTTCAGGGGGTGAGTAATATGCTTGGATTGATGAAGCTTTTCAGCTTTAAAAAATAAATTTCCCAAAAGGAGAATGAGGGAATTAAAGGTTCAACACCAATGTTAATTGCACTGTTCAAGTGGACACTTGAAGTGATCAATCACGCTACGTTACTCACTCATGCATGTGGCAGAACCAGTCTTTGAAGTCTGACCAGTTTAATATTTTCTTGTGTTGAGCAGTGAGTCTTTTTTTTCCCACTTATTTGGTAAATGTTTGCAAAAAGTAGTGTTGAGTCCTGTGGGCTAGCAGTTGGTTACAAATATTACTTCTGTTTATAGATGATGTTTCTACTTCTGGATTCAACTTGAGAGATTGAGGTCTTACCCTGTGCTATGGAAACTGAAAATTGTACTGTAACTTGTTACCTGGGAATAACATACCGTACGGCTAAATGGTTGTGCATTTGCATTTAACAGAATTCTTTCTTTCACGCATTAGAGGGGAGATTTTCTGTTTTAATGTTTCTGGAGCACATATCGGGAATTGTCTCACCCTCATTCAGGGATTTTCCATTTATCGAAAGCAGCAAATCTCCTCTTGCCTTCCATGTTTTCATAGGGGCAATACTGCTTGTGCTTACAGTTTAAAAGATTGATGAACTTGCTTTTGATTGAGAAGTTGTGTGTACCTTTCATCAACGTGGATATCATCTGGAAAGCATTGTGGGAAAATGCTGCTAATTTTGATTCGACTCAATTAAACACCAGGGATATGGAGAACAAAAGGAAATATATAATGAAAAGTTCTGAGTTCAGGGATTTGGGTTCACTGCCTCTTCTCTTAATGTACAGGTAAATAATATGAAATGCACAACTATAAAATGGCAGAGTATTTGGTACCAGTCCAAGAGCTGAGAATAAGTGAATGCACGAGTGACACTTTGGAGAGACAAATGGTTAGCAGCAGAGGAGGGGGCAAGGTAGCATGAGTAGGCTCACACAGCGCAGGCAGCAGACTTCTTTGAAGGACCACAATGAATGATAGCACATTGCATCAACTGAAGCATAGCTGATGGAGACATCCCCATGAACCGAAGCATGGCTAGCCTGCGCAGTACTTAACATTTAGCAAAGCCAGACTGTGGAATTTGCAGGATTTACCCTCTCCCTCAAGTGTGGGCCCAGCTTGTGCAGTGGTGGTTGCTTTTCTCCAGGCAGGACCCATCAAAGCAGCGACCTTGTCGTCCACAGGTGTCAGTGGGTGCAGATTTGCCGGACCTCCTCCTGTTCGAGTTCTCTCTCTTTTGTTGTGTGCAACCTTCCTCTGCAAAGATGAAAATGTAACTTTTTAGAAAGGGTGTCTTTCTCCTGGGTGGGACATACAGATGGTCACAATTGCAATTGCAATTCCAGTGAATAAATTAAAATATGACTTGCACTAACTGCTTGACCAAGGTCCTGCCATTTCTTTGTGCATTGACCTCCGGACCTCGGGGTGGTCACCATTGCACAGTAATCTTGTGAAAGTTGGTTACAACGGAGCCAAGTTTCGGCCTGAGTTGCTCCTGTTTTTTTGGAGCAACTGGTTTAGAATGGAGTATCTTAGAAATTGCAATTCTCGGCATTTAGTTTGCTCCAGTTCTAGTCAGTTAGAACAGTTTCAGTTTGGAACAGATTTTTTTTTTTCAAAAGGGGGCGTGTCTGGCCACTTACGCCCGTTTTGAAAGTTTAGGCAGTGAAAACTTACTCCAAACTAACTTAGAATGGAGTAAGTGTAGATTTTTGTACGCTCAGAAAAACCTTGATCTACACTTAGAAAATCAGGCGTAGGTTACAAATCAGGCGTAGGGAATGGGGGGGGGGGGGGTTTAAAGGGAAGTTTACAAACATTAAACACTTCAGTTTTACAAATAATGAGCCATCATCAATAATAAATGATAAAAGCATCAATAAATCAACCAATAAAAAAAATTAATAAGGAATAATTTTTTAAAAAAATCAATAAATAAAACATTTTCTACTTACCGACTGCAGCACCGGGAGCCCTCCAACAGCGTGCTGGGATGCCCCCCCCAGTGGGCCCAAGTTTCCACATGATTTGCACCTGATTTTTAGGAGCAACTGGTGGAGAACGGACTATCTTAGAAATCGCAATTCTCCACATTTTATTTTCTGCAGTTCTAGTCAGGTAGAACAGTTCTACTTTGGAACAGAATTTTTTCTTCAAAAGGGGGCGTGTCCGGCCACTGACGCCTGATTTCAAAGTTTCCACAGTGAAAACGTACTCCAAACTAAAGTAGAATGGAGCAAGTGAAGATTTTTGTAGACCTGATAAAACCTGTTCTACACATTAAAAAATCAGGCGCAGGTTACAAATTAGGCGTCCAGAACGAGGGGGTGGGGAGGGAACTCATTAAATTCTACAATAAATCCTTATTTGTATTATACAAATAAATCCAACCTGAATAAACATTTATAAGCAAAGAAAAGATTAAATAAACCATCTTCCTACCTGTGTGAAAGTGCTTCAGCCAGGGAGAATTCTGCAGGCGTTCGTTCCCACGGAGGGGAGGAGGGGGAATTAAACAGCCGTTCGTTCCCGCGGAGGGGAGGAGGGTGAAGGGAACAGCCGTTTCGTTCCCGCGGGGGAAGGGGGAAGGAGACAGTGAGAAGGCTGCAAGTGCTAATGTGCTTTTATTAAAAAAATGTTCAAAAATTAAACAGCTACAAAGAACTACAAAAATGGCCGAGTGCCAATGTTTTTTTCACACTGAGCATGCGCGAACGCTCCAACGCGCACGCGCAGCGTTGCCGGCAGGAAAAAAAACTAGTTTAAATAGTACCCGCCCCCTCCCACTTACAAAATCGGCGCGAGTATAGGCTCCGCCCCCCCTGGGCGCCGCGCCAGGCAGACAAGGAGCTGCAGAATGCTCCAGAATTGCGAGTTTTTTTTTAGGCTGGGAGCCCGTTTTTATCGTGGAAACTTGGGCCCACTGTGTCTCTGTCAGTGTCTCTATCTCTCTTGTCTGTCTCTCTGTCTGTGTGTGTGTGTGTCTCTCTCTCACTGTCTGTCAGTGTCTGTACTTCTGACAGCAAGGGGTGGAGGGTGGGGTGGGAGGGAGAAGGGGGGGGGGAGAGGGGAAGGGTGGGGGAAGGAGAAGGAAGGAGAAGGGAGAGGGAGGCTGAACGGGCCGGGCCCAAGACTTCGGGCCGGGCCCAAGACTTCGGGCAGGGCCCGTCCCCAGCACCGGATTTACAGGTAGGTGGTGTTGGTCGGGGTCGGGGGGGGGGGGGCGGAGGGAGGTCAGGTCGGGGGGGGGGGGGGGGGGCGGAGGGAGGTCGGGTCGGGGGAGCGGAGGGAGGTCGGGTCGGGTCCGGGGGGGGGGGGGCGGGTGGGCGCGGGGGGGGGGGGGGTCGGGTCCGGGGTGGGGGGGTCGGTTCGGTTCAGATCGGGGGGGGGGGGGGGAGCGGTGGAGGTCAGGCTGGGTCGGATCGGGTGGGGGGGGAGCGTGGGTCCGGTCCAGGGGCAGGCGGGGTGGAGCGGGGGGGGGAGCGGGAGTCGGGTCGGGAGGAAGCAGGAGCTGGGCGTGGGAGGCAGTCTTATACACGCAGCCCCATACATGCAGCCCCAGTGAGGCCATTCTGCCAGGGCTAGGGGCTGCGTGATTCGGGCCCCTCCCACACAGTTTTGGGCACCTGGAGCTACTGCACATGCGCGCTCACTGTAGCGCGCATGTGGAGAGGTCCCGGCACTGTTTTCAGCGCAGGGACCTGGCTCCGCCTCCTACAGCTCGTACTGCGCCACGTCCAGCTCCAGAGGGCCTGCAAGGAGCCGGAGAATAGGTAATTATTTTTTAGGCGCACTTTGCGGCACAAAAATCGGCAGCCAGGTCGGGGCTGCACCGTTCTCGGTGCGGCCCGAAACTTGGGCCCAACGTTTCTTCATTTCTTTTGGTGAAACTTTTATTTGACCTCTGCTGATGTCCAGCTTGTGCCAACTGGTCTCAATTACAGTAACCAGGGCCTCCACTTGGTCCTGTGAGAAATTCTTGGTCCTTGAGCCACGTTGCATATTGCAGCTCTGATTTTTTTCCACTCAGAATTAAAATTCTCACACACCACTTAGAATTAAAGTTCACACACACAACTGGCTCTTTAAAAATGGCTGAATGCAGATCAGGAGATGTTCTGGGCATGCGCGTCCATTGCAGTCACGTAAAAAATTTCTTTTTTTTTCCCCCATGCATATGCAGAAGAGGGGGGGTCATCCTTTTTTTGGCGCAGACATTAGGCTCCACCCCCCCAAAACGAAAGAACAGGCTGCGCGGCGCCAATTTCAACAATTAGAATGGGGAAACTTTCAAGTTTTTCTTTAGCGTAGTCGGGCCCCAAAAAAACGGCAGTAACTCTTCAAATACGCCAAAACAACGGCATTGGGGAAAATTGATCCCATAGGCTGAACAAAATTGTGCAGAAATGACAAGAAATGATCATTTTGATTACAAGTATTCATTTGTATGAACAGCTTCAGAAAATGCTTAGAACTTTATTTAATATTTTTCTCATTACTGTTAGCTTGGCTCAGTGGGAGCACACTCACTTCTGACAGAAAATCCAGGTTTAAAGCCCTACTTCAGTACTTGAGCATGTAATCTAGGCTGATATTTCAGTGCAGTACTGAAGGAGTGCTGCATTGTCAAAGGTGATGTCTTTTGGATGTGGGATTAAACCGACATTCTGTCTGCCTGTTCAATGTGAAATATCCCAAGGCAGTCTTTAAAGACGAGGAAGGGAGCTTTGGTGTCCCGGCAAAATTTATCCCTCAACCAACTCTGCCAAACCAGACTGTCATTTATCTCATTGTTGTTTCTGGGATTTAGCTGTGCGCAAATTGGTTGCATTTGCTTTTTTAACAACAGTAATTACATTTCAAAAGTAATTCCTTGTCTGTGAAATGGTTTGGGATGTCCTGAGAATTTAAAGGTGCTAAATAAAAGGCAATTTTCTATCTATTATTACCATGATCTGACTTATCATCTCTATCCTGTAAAATCAGCTAATGCAGCTGGGGGGAGGGGAGAGGATGCAACAATTGGCTTCAGCACTCCTTGATTTAGGCTGGTGGGGTGTTCTCGTTCTGATCAATATGTAGTGACCTCGACTAGAGGTGCATATTTGTGGATACCAGGTCAGGTTGGGGTCAGGCTCAACTGTGATCCTCTGCAGTTGAATAGCCTGCCAGCACTCATCGTCAAGCTAAGACATAGCCAGGTAGCAGAGGTTAACCAATGGATCAGTACTCGAGCAAAGATTCAATAGTTTCAGGAGAAGAAGTGGGGAGCATTGGCTCTGTAAAGAACAAATAAAGGAAATATGTTTGTACGTTCATGTCCTCAGGAAGGTGGCAGATTCAATCCCTGGTCTGCTCTAAGTTGATTATTTTGAATGTTTAGGCCACGACTACTGCAACCTCTTTGTAGTAGATTGTTGTAGTAGTTGTGGAGTTAATGTAGTTTGGTACTATTGAATAGACTTTCAGTCACTTAATATGTGATATCATTAAGAAGCTTGGCTATGTATAGATGGATAAACACATTTCCAAAGTGCTTGTGATTTAGAAATTACATTAGTCAATCTCCTATGACATTGTACATGGGAGTAAAACTCATGTGTAATCTTCAGGTGAATTGGGATCAGAGGATGGGAGAAAGTGAATCGGGTGTATGCAGATGTAATTCAGTCCCCATTTTTAATCATACATTCTGTTTTAATCATAAATTCCTATGTCCATCTTTATAATGGAAACTGCCAATTCATATTTGTCCTGCAATAAAATTTGGCTCCAGTGGTGGCATTGCAGGTTCCATTATAAATGTACCCATTGGACTTTATAATGAAAAAGGTTGACAGGTAGCATGTGCAGTTGTAAGGTTTCTAATATGTAGATTGAATGAAGAAGCACAATTAATATGTACCTGATCTTTCAATTTATTACAGAAACTTGTGTTTCATGTACGAGTACTTCAGAACTTTGTAAGATGCATGTTGACAAATGTGATGGTCACCTGTCTTCCACATTCGTTGATACTCCTGCCTGCAGCGGGCCAGCCATTGAGCTTCGGCTTCCAGATAGCAGCACACAGGATGACCCAGAGAAATCGGTAGAGTTGTACACAGACGAGTCCCAACGAGAACAGTCACATTCAGAAATACTGTGTGCTGAAAGCCCCTCGCTCACAGTAATCACGTCTGTAGAGAGTAAAAGAATGGACACAGCGAATGTGGCAGAGCCTGAGGAGTCACCTGTTAGACTTGATGATGACAACAGAGAGAAATCTGTAAACCGCAGCAGGACTGCTTGCAACCTCTTGTTTAAAAATATAGCCCCTCTATCGGTTGCAGCTAACAATAACAGAAATTTGAATTGTGTGGGCTTGTTCAAAAACATATCCCCTGTGTCATGGACAGCAAGTAGTAGCCACACAAATTCAAATGGTGGCCAATGTAAACCAAGTACAGTGGTGCATAATTACACAACAGCAGCTAAAAACAATATGCTGGAAGCAGGAGAACAGCGATTAAATGATAGTGGAGATGACGAACCTGATGAGATCCTGAGAGCTGCAAAAAGGAAACGGCAATTTGTGGATTCAGAGGATGAACCAGATGGAACCAGTGTTGACCAATGTACTTCCTGGAAGCAGAGCAGGGCTGTAAATGGGGCTCCGAACTCGTGGAACTTCAGTACTGATGAAACTTTCATTGGATCAGATAATTTTGAAGAAACAGCTAATGATGTTTGTCGGATGAATACCATTACTAGACACAAAGAGTCTTGTAGAGAGCAAGAAGATGGAAGGAATACAATGTTTAAAGATACTGCTTTGAGAAATATACCAGAAAACAAAATGACAATCGTGTCAGCACAGTATAATAAACTTGATTTTGTTTCTGAGAGGTCATCTCGACAAGTCAGAGATTGTAGAGGACAGGCATCCTCAGCTCCTATTGTGCAGCCCGCAGAGGATGTTGGTGCTGGTGTGAAACGTGCACTTTCACCCCATGTTGAGCAGGACAAAGATGAGCCTCTGGTAAGCTATCTAACAACAAGCTCCATAGTCCATATTTACAGGATTTTTGGGTCTCTTTGAATTATAATGTGCTGATTATACTGTCACTTAAAATGGGAACTGTTCTTCTGAATTTCTGTTCAGTCGGATTTTCAGGTGGTTGTGTGAACTTGCCGACATGTCCACAGATTAGCACAATTTGGATTCCAGACTTGCATGTGTAGCGGGATTGTTGATAGCTTCTGCATACTAACCACTTTTGCACCTTGTACTCCAATTCTTGTTTACTACAAATTAGTGAAAAAAACAAAAATATAATTAGTGTCTGTTAAAAATGAGGCATCCAGGAAAGTATCTCCCTTCCCTGCCACTGAGTGCTGCACTGTCACACATACTGATGTTAGACAGTACTGTGGTGTAATAGCAAGCTATGTGTGGCGATTTCAAAGTCTGGAGGAATTGGAGCAAGTTTGCAGGTAATTTTGCAAACTGCATTGGGTGAACTGGGATGCAAGTGAATTCTTTCTGGATTAAGCTGCATCTGAAGCCAATGTAATGAAGTATGAGAATCAGCCCACAACAATGCTGTATTTAATCCTTCAATTATTGAAAGACCATTTTGTTTCTAACAAATGTATCTTATTTCTTTACAGCCACTACAATCGTTATTCTCTTGTTATATTATCCAAAATATATATACTTTTAATTAAAGCAATGTAAAAGAACCTTCGAGGATATCTTAACTTGCATTAGACTAATTATAAGGATAGACTGATTCATGATT
Organism: Pristiophorus japonicus; assembly: GCF_044704955.1. NCBI lineage: Eukaryota > Metazoa > Chordata > Chondrichthyes > Pristiophoridae > Pristiophorus > Pristiophorus japonicus. Next base: position 120,822,855 of record NC_091989.1, read on the forward strand.
ATATTGCCAGATTACAAATACAGGTTGAAACCTCCCTTATCCAGAACCACCCCTCGTCCAGAAAAATCCCTTTTCCAGAACAGGCCAGGTCCCGAGGGTTCTGGACAAGGGAGGCTCAACCTGTAGCAGAAACTCTGAAGTTAGTGGCAAGTTCACAGTGTAAATGTTCATGCCAACAGATTCAACATGCACCATCAAAAGAGCTGGTTTCAAACTGCAATTCATCCTGGAGTAAGTGTACAGTGGCTTGAAGGCAGAAGTGTCCAAATTTTATGCTGCAAGTGAGCTAAAGTGCTGATATCTTCCCTTTAAAGGCCAGTGAAGTGACTTTGCTCTCGCTGATCTTGCAGTTTCCAGCCAATAACGTATTCATCTTCCTAAAGTAAATCAAACTTCTAAAAAATGGCTAGGCCAAGGTGGTTCCTACAGCAGTGGGAGTGGCAGCTGGTGCAGCAATCCCCCTTTCAGGAAGCAGTTTTCTGCAATATAAATGCAGCATAAGAAATGCATTAGCTTTCAGTAGCCTTGGAAACAGTTGTCATATAACACTGACACTGCACCATTATTAGAGGACAGGATACTTCATCCAACATGTATTTGTAGTAATCTGGTTTAAGCATAATGTTGCTAGTAATGTTAGTTACGTTGTGAGCAGGTAGTCACTAATAATGAAGATGAACATACTTAGGAAGGTTTTATAATTAATGTTTTTTTTCTAGCTTGTTTTCTTTAGCTCTGCTCAATTCCTTCTATCATTGCCAAGTTTGTCTCTTACTCGGGTGAATACTCCTTTGATCCTTTGCTTGTGAACCCAACACCTCACTGCAGGAGCTTCTGTAAGGTTACAGGTTTCTTGTATAGTATGAATCATAATATCTTTCTATAATCTTTGCAGAGACATCCTGATGGAAGCCAATTTTTGTATAGCTATCCAGCACCCAATGTTGAGCTGATCACTCGGGTGAACTCTGTAAGGTTTGTAATCTGCAAATGCAAATTGCTTTTTATTTTTTTTAAATGTCTCCCATTTCTATCTCTGCTCTGCTCCCATTCAGTGAGTCTCACCACTAATGCCATTAACGTTCTTTGGTTAACCCACTTGCATGTACACATATAGCTCCTTGACCAATCATTTTCCTTCCCTCTGTCAGGTAGCTACATAAGAGTGATAAAGCTGCCTCTTGGTGTAGTGCCAGTATGAATGCCAGTTGCTAATGAGCCCTCTTTTCATCCTCTGCATCGCACATCATTACCTAAGCCTATGGTAGAAACTACTTTTCTAAGGTGCTTTTCAAGTATAGAGAAATGTTTGACAGCTTTATAGGATAGTGGACGCCGATCAAAAGACAAGAGAAGGATTGCAAAGGTGAAAACTTGATTGAACTGGAGGATCTTGAGGCTTTTGAAAGTTAAGGAGAGAGGTGACAAGGTGGAGAATGTTCCAGAGGGCGAGAGCATTATGGTTGAAGCAGCAGCTGCCAATGATGGAGTGGGAATCGCGGAGTAAACTGGTGGTGGAGGAACAGAGGGTTTATGCAGGGGCATGTAGTTGGAGTAAGTCACAGATAGGATGGAGTGAGCTCTTAGGGATATTTGAAAATGATTTTAAAATTGATTTCTGGGGACATGGGGAAACCAATGGAGCATGATGAGGTTATAGGTGAGAATGCAGGCTGCTGGAATCTGGATGAAGGGCAGAAGTAGAGGCGAACACGGAGAGCGTTGGAGAAATTGAGTTGCGAGGTGATGGAAGTATGTATATTTTGGCAGCAGAAGGGGAGTGGTAGGGACAGAGGTGGAAGCAGGCAGTTTTGGTCATTGGATGTGGGAAGAGGAGCTGAGTTCCTGGTTGAGCTGTTTGCCAAGGTTTCAATCTAAGCCTGAGGAGGAACCTGGGGAGGTTGATGGGGTCACGGCCAGAGGCATTTAGGTGTATTCGGCAGTCACAGAGTCTTAATGTGAATTGGGCAATTGGTGAGGGTGGCAACAGCTTTGATCTCAATGGCAGAAACAACAAGAACATAAGACATGGGAGCAGGAGTAGGCCATTCGACCCCTCAAGCCTGCTCCACCATTGAATAAGATCATGGCTGATCTACATCAGCTCCACTTTCCTGCACTATTCCCATATCCCTTGTTTTTCTTAATATCCAAAAATCTATCGATCTCTGTCTTAAATACACTCAATGACTGAGCCTCCAAAGCCCTCTGGAGTAGAGAATTCCAGAGATTCACCACCCGCTGAGTGAAGAAATTTCTCCTCATCTCAGCCCTAAATGGCTGACCCCTTATTCTGAGACTGTGACCCCTGGTTCTAAACTCCCCAGCCAGGGGAAATATCCTCCCTGCATCTACCCTGTCAAGCCCTGTAAGAATTTTGTATGTTTCAATGAGATCACCTCTCATTCTTCTAAACTCGACAGAATATAGGCCTAGTCTGCTCAATCTCTCCTCATAGGACAATTCCCCCCCCCCCCCCCCCCCCCTCCCATCCCAGAATCAGTCTGGTGAACCTTCGTTGCACTCTCTCTATGGCAAGTACATCCTTCCTAAGGTAAGGAGACCAAAACTGTACACAATACTCCAGCTATGGTCTCAACAGAGCTCTATATAATTCGTACTCAAATCCTCTTGTAATAAAGGCCATTTGCTTTCCCAATTGCTGTACATGCATATTAACTTTTAGTGATTCGTGAATAAGGACACCCAAATCCCTCTGAACACCAACATTTCCCAATCTTTAACCATTTAAAAAATACTCTGCTTTCCTAATTTTCCTACCAAAGTGGGTAACTTCACATTTCTCCACATTATGGCCTCAATTTTGGCCCAGCCCGTTTTTCGGCACACTTACCGTAGTTGCGCTGCTTTTCTCCGTTCAGAAGTGTGGCAAAAAATTCCTTCCCACTTTGGTCGCTATCCGGCCTCTTCCCTGTGGTCGCATAGCGTGGCCAGTCGAGTCGGGGGTGGAGCCAGTGTCCTACGCCAAAAACTGTGCCGGGACGTCTGCACATGCGCAGTGGAGTATCCGCACATGCGCAATAGTTCTTCGCCCCCCCAGCCTCTCCGTGTGCTTGCTGCAGCCGCTCTGTGGGACCTGATGCTGGCCACTGTAATCACTCCCAGGCCAAGTGGCCTCCCGGTGCGATTTCTAAGAAATCAGTCGCACCGGGAGGCCACTCGGCCAGGGCTAGGGGCGGGCAGGAGAACTGATTTCTATCAGTTCTCCTGCCTGCCCCTGGCCGAGTGGCCTCCCACACTGGCTGGCCCGCTGCCTTCCCGGGCTGAGTTTGAAGATGAAGGTAGGACTTAATTCAATTTTTTATTTTTTATTGAATTCTTATTACTTTTTGTTTGCACGGTTTGGTGGTTTGTAAGGCTTGGTTGGTGGTTTAGGTGCATGTCCTCTCCGCTTCCCTTCCCACTCCTATCTCAGACCGAATGGCCTCCGATGTACCTACCTGAGCCGATTTCTTTAACTCTCCGCAATGGTTTTCTGAAGTGGCCACATACGCTGGCCTAAGTAGATTTGGCGTAACTATTAGCTGGCCAAAGTTGCCTAAATGGGCAGAACTGGTGTAGGTGGCTGGTAACACCCACTTTTGAGAAAAAAAAACTAAAAAATCGTAACCAACTCCGTTACACTGGTGCAAATTCATTAGGGAAAATGGGGATTTTTAAGTTACACCAGAAAAACCAAGTTACTCCAAAAAAAACGGAGCAACTAATGGCCAAAACTGAGCACAATATTCCATTTGCCATGTTCTAGAATCCATGGAATTTTGGAAGATGACAACCAATGCATCCACTATCTCTAAGCCACCTTTATTAAAATTCTATGCTGTAACTCATCAGGTCCAGGGGATTTATCGGCTTTCAGTTCCATTAATTTCTCTAGTACTATTTTTTTACTAATACTAATTTCCTTCAGTTTCTCATTTTCGCTAAACCCTTGGTTCTCCACTATTTCCAGGAAGTTTTTTGCATCTTATTCCATGAAGACAGACACAAAGTATTTGTTTAATTTCTCTGCCATTTCCTTAGTCCCCATTATAATTTCTCCTCTCCCACCAATGTTTTTTGGCCAATGCTGTTTCTTAGCTCCACCCAAACCCATTCTACTTCTTGATTTTCGGAGTTAACATAGAAACATAGAAAATAGGTGCAGGAGTAGGCCATTCGGCCCTTCAAGCCTGCACCACCATTCAGTAAGGTCATGGCTGATCATTCACCTCAGTACCCCTTTCCTGCTTTATCTCCCTACCCCTTGATCCCTTTAGCTATAAGGGCCATATCTAACTCCCTCTTGAATATATCTAACGAACTGGCATCAACAACTCTCTGCAGTAGAGAATTCCACAGGTTAACCACTCTTGAGTGAAGAAGTTTCTCCTCATCTCGGTCCTAAATGGCTTACCCCTTATCCTGAGACTGTGACCCCTGGTTCTGGACTTCCCCAACATCTAAGATCCTTTCTCTCTACTGTCTTTAATCCATCCTTTATTATCAGGGCTACCCCTCCTTTTCCATTTTGCCTATCTGTTCTAAAATTTAAGTATCCTGGAATATTTAGTTCCCAACCTTGGTCGCTTTGCAACCACGTCTTCGCAATGGCTATTGGATCAAACCTATTCATTTCTATCTGCGCTTTCCATCTATTTTGTTGCAAATGCTTTGTGTATTCAGATATAGTGCCTTTAGCTTTGACTTTTTTCTATTTTTCCCTGATGTCACTGATGCCTTTGTTGCATTCTCTGTCCCTTTCTGACTCACTCTGCTTATTTTTACCCAAAGCTCTACTCTGCTTGAGATCCTTGACATTTCTCTTGCTGCTTTTAAATATATTCTTTCCTGAATCCTCCCACCGCCTTAACCTCCTTCATTAGTTTAAAGCCCTCTCTACTGCCCTAGTTATTCGATTCACCAGGACACTGGTCCCAGCCCGGTTTAAGTGGAGCCTGTCCCATTGGAACAGCTCCCTCTTTGCCCAGTATTGGTGCCAGTGCCCCGTGAACTGAAACCCCTTCCTCCCACATCACTCTTTGAGCCACGCATTTAAACCTCTAATCTGTTTACACCAAGCTTTGTGTGATCGGTGCACATATAGAACAACCTCCATGTTGTTGTTGAGAGGGAGCATATAAATGGAAAAAGGATAGAGCTCTCAGTAGACAAGTGGCCACCAAATGAGCATAGGAGGAGAAGCTGTTGTATTGCCTACTATTTGACTGGCAAGAGCAGAATCATGAGAGAGCAGAACCATAGATGTGCCCTGTAAACAGATATTTGAGGAGGATGGAATGGTCAACTGTGTTGAAGACGGTGGAAAGGTCGAGGATGATATTGCAAGGAAGTGAACCGCAGTTGCTCTAGATGTTTGACTTTGACCAGTGCTATGAGCCAGGAAGTAGCCTAACCTGGGGAAATGGCAGTGAGGTGTTCCAGAACTTTGGAAAGGAAGAAAAGGTTGGAGATGGTGCAGTAGTTGGAGAGAATGGTGGAATTGAGACTAGAATTTTTTTTTAAGAAGAGGGTTGACAGTTTGGAAAAACGTAGGTACCATGTCAAAGGATAGAAACATGATGTCAACCTGCTGAAAAGGAAAAATCAAATAGCTTGGAGGTGAAGGTTTCGAGGGAGCATTTTTGTGGGTTTCATAGACAATATAGGATAGGAATTGACCTCCGCCCGATACGGGGCGCACCCTCCGTTTTATAAAGTTGGCGGAGATTCAGTCGATATTCGGGACTTTGAAGTTTTTTTTGCTCAGGGCACTTCCGCCCCTCAGAATGTCGTGGCGGCTGAGGGGCGGAAGTGCCCTTGCAGCGGGTCCACCGCCCTGGCCAGTCATAAGCGCTGCACTGATAACACCAGCGTGACGCGGACGTGCCATGTCACGCTGACTTGTCACAGCATCTCTCCCCTTCAGCTAAAAGGGAGGGCCGTTATGAGCTCTGCATACTTTTTAGTTGGGTCCACTGGGCCACCGGGGAGGATTTCGGCCGGGCCAGCAGCCTGACACCCAAGAGGGGGTGCCAAACTGCCTGTTGGTGGCCCGGTCGAACGCGGGGACGTAATTGTCGGGCCGACCTGGTAGTAAAAAATTAACATGGTAGCTGCGGTAGTGCACCCTCCCCTTTAAGGATGGCTGGGCCGCCATGTTATAGAGTGTATACCGACAGCAAAAGTCAGTCGAAAAGGGGTTGGTGCGTACACGCCATAGCGGGAAAACGGGTGGAGCGGTTCCGGGCACCACTCCAAACCTAAGGTTGGGCAATTTACAAAATGGCGGCCCCTCCTTGGCGACCATTCGGTGACCGGTTTCAGGTGGCAAGACGCCTTATCGGGAGGGGCAATTTCGGCCCCTATGAGTTTAGTGGAGGTTGTGTCAGAGGAACGATTGAAACATTGTGGCATATGGAAGTGGGGACTCAGTCAGGAAGAGGACTGGTGTGTGGAAAGGAGCGATTCGAGGAGGTAGTTGCAGCCTTGATTTTATGCACCAAAGTCCATGAGATTCTCACATTTGTTGTTGTGATGGGAAATGTAGTGGGGAAAAGTCAGAGGAGATGATTGGTTGTAGCAAAGAGGAGTTTGGAGTTATTTCTCTTTCCAGAAAGATCTTGGAGTGGTTTTTACTTTCTGTTCATTGCACTGCTAAATCCTTGCATTCCAAATTTACTTACCTGTAATTTAAAAACTTAGATTGGTACCCCCCAAAAAATAGCAGCAACACCCCCAGTTTCAAATGAATTGCTGCCTGAATAGAAAACAAATGATAGCAACCAGAATTATTATTTCAGTTGTGTATAACACTTTAGCTTCATTCTTGCATTGCCATTCAAAGGTGGAAGCAGAAACTGCTGACATTTGCTTGTGCACTTAATTTCAACAAAATCTACATTGTTTATATTTTCCAGGGTTTCAAGTGGGCTGCTGAAATGGGCAGTTTCGTATCTTTCTGGACCAAGTTTCACACAAGACTGACTGCTGTTCATTGCCGGCATGCAATTGGCCACTTATTTTGTGTTATTATATGTTATTAGCACTGTTTGAATTATTTTAAAACACATTAACATTATTTTTTTTGTGTGTTTTTAATGGTACATGTTAAAATGTATTAATACTTTATTACAGTATTGAGTATAGCTGCTCCAAGTGTAATAATAAACCAACACATAGCAGGGGTAGGAATACAGGTATGACACTGCATCCATGGGCTGCTCTTGGCACTTCCTAGCTGTTCACTCAGAGCAGTTATGACCAGGGACAGGCAGCCTGCCCATCCATCTTCCCAGCCACAGATGGTGTACGGCCCTGGACGACCAAGAGAATTGGAGAAACATTAAGAGATTTCATGCCCTCACCAAAAATAGTAATTTAATTTCTGAGGGGAATTTTGCAGCAGACTAAGGATTAGCCTGTATTGGAGGTTATATAATATAGTAGACTGGCATTACCTCCTATATTAGTGCCTTGGTTGATCTCAGCTTAACTCCTAATTGTTAATTGTACTGTTCAGAGCTGTTCAGTGATGTAATGTTTTGTATGTTTGTATGTGTACATTCAGAGAAGGACTTTATTATTAGTAAATAAAAATCTAATATTTTTGGTCAACATTTAATTTTTAGAAAGCTGATTTGCTATTAAATAACCTCAACTGTATCAAGATTTATTGTGCATTTGCTCACAACTGTGCTCTCAAAATCCTAACCTTTGACCCTAAATTCGCCATGGTAATTCTGCAGCTAGTGATCTGCTCAAACTCTTGGTTACCTCTACTTTTGAGATTCTTAATCTCAGCAAAACCTTCACTGTCTCACATTCTGGTCATTCACCAGTGTAGCATTTTCACTCCCTTAGGTCCAAGGGGTGCAAACATTTGAGCATAGCTGGTGCACAACTAACTTAGCCATCCATTACTAGATCTGGCTGTACCACATCAAACACTACCTCACGTTGCTCCAATAAAACCACTCACTATTCTAGGATTATCCTGAAGGGCAAAGGCTCCTTTTCTCCACTACCAACTCGCACTTTAAACCCATCTCCTTGCCCATCCATTCTCAGCTCTAAAAACAAGTGCTTGTGGATTTGTTTTGTCACCAAGATAGAGACCATCAATTCAGCTGCCTCTGTTGCTTACTCCACCTCCACATTGCCCATCAATGATACCCCAAGTCCCCCCTACACTAGTTCTTAATGCCCCTATCTCTCCCATCCACCCCAATACCCTCTCTGAACTTCACATCCATGAGACCTACCTTCTGCTTCCTGCTAAACTCATGATCACCAAGCTTCCCTTCTTCACCCCATGCTAGCTGAGATTATAAAATGACGACGCATTTATATAGCACTTTTAACATAGTAAATTGTCCCAAGGCACGTCACAGGAGCATATCAAACAAAATTGACACCAAGCCACATAAGGGGAATTAGGACATGATCAAAAGCTTGGTCAAAGAGGTAGATTTTACGGAGCATCTTAAAGGAGGAGGTAAAAAGGCAGGGAAGTTTAGGAAAAGCTTAGGGCTTAAGTCAGCTGAAACCACAGCCGCCACTGGTGGAGCGATTAAAATTGGAGAGGCTCAAGAAGCTAAAATTGGAGAGGCTCAAGAAGCCATAATTGGAGGAATGCCAAGATCTCGGAGTGTTGTAGGGCTGGAGAAGGTTAGAGATAGGGAGGGGTGAGGTCATGAAGGGATTTGAAAACAAGAATGAGAATTTTAAAATTGAGGCGTTGCCAGACTAGGAGCTAATGTAGGTCAGCGAGCACAGGGGTGATGGGTAAACGGGACTTGGTGCAAGTTCATCATAGGCAGTCCCTCGAAATCGAGGAAGACTTGCTTCCACTCCAAAAGTGAATTCTCAGGTGACTGAACAGTTCAATACTGGAATTACAGTCTCTGTCACAGGTGGGACAGACAGTCGTTGGAGGTGGGGAATCTGGTTTGCCGCATGCTCCTGCAGCTAGCGCTTGCTTTCTGCATGCCCTCGGCAACAAGACTTGAGGTGCTCAGCGCCCTCCCAGATGCTCTTCTTGCACTTAGGGCGGTCTTTGGCCAGGGACTCCCAGGTGTCAGTGGGGATGTTGCACTTTATCAAGGAGGCTTTGAGGGTGTTCTTGAAATGTCTCTTCTGCCCACCTGGGACTCGCTTGCCGTGTAGGAGTTCCGAGTAGAACGCTTGCTTTGGGACTCCTATGTCGGGCATGCAAACAATGTGGCCCGCCCAACGGAGCTGGTCGAGTGTGGTCAGTGCTTCGATGCTGGGGATGCAGGCAACAGTGTTTTGGATGATCTCCAGTTTATGGAGGGTGGAAGATGAGAGGCTGGCCAGGAGAGCACTGGAATAATTAAACCTAGAGGTAACAATGGCGTGAATGAGGGTTTCAGCAGCAGAGGCAGGGGAAATCGGGCCATGCTACAGCGGTGGAAGTAGGTGGTCTTGGTGATGGAGCGGATATGTGGTCGGAAGCTCATCTCGGGATCAAATACAACACCAAGGTTGCAAATAGTCTGCTTCAGTCTCAGACAGTTGCCTTGAAGAGTGATGGAATTGGTGGCTATGGAATGGAGTTTGTGGTGGGAACCAAAGACAATGGCTTCGGTCTTCCCAATATTTAGTTGGAGGAAATTTCTGCTCATCCAGTACTGGATGTCGAACAAGCAATCTGACAATTTAGAGAAAGTGAAGGGGCCGTGAGGTAGTGCTGGTGGGTGTCGCCAATGTACTATGGAACCTGACCGTGAGTTGTCAGATGATGTTGCCGAGGGGCAGCATGTAGATGAGAAATAGGAGGGGACCAAGGATAGATCCTTGGGGTATTCCAGAGGTAATGGTGCGGGAGTGAGAAGGGAAGCTATTGTAGGTGATTCCCTGACTACAACTGGATAGCCAAGAACAGAACTGGACCCACCCAGCTGGATGACAGAGGAGAATGATATGGTGAACCATGTCAAAGGCTGAGGAGGAATTGTTTACCTTTGTCACAGTACATAGGATGTCAAATTTGTGACTTTGATGAGAACTGTTTCAGCACTGTGGCAAGGACGGAAACCTGACTTGGAGTTCCGAGGAAGATGGGCTCGGAGTTGAGAGGCGATAGTACTTTGGAGAGGAAGGGGAGGTTGGAGATTGGGTGGTAGTTTGTAAGGATAGTGGGGTCAAGGGTGGGTTTTTTGAGGGGAGATGTGATGATGGCAGATTTGAAGGGAAGGGTGACAGTACCCGAGAAGAGAAAACTTAACAATAACAGCTAACATGGAGGCCAGGAAGGTAAATTGTGTGATCAGCAGAGTGGGAATAGGTTCGAGGGAGCAGGAGGTGGATCTCATGGACAAGATGAGCTCGGAAAGGGTATGAGGGTAGGAGAGAAACTAGAGAAAGATGTGAGTTCAGGGTTAGGGCAGGGGGGAACTGGGGAATCTTAGAGAAAGTTTGGCCTGGTGGGCTAGGGGAAGGGAGGGAAGCATCAGTAACAAAGAAGTCCATGAGCTCCTCATACTTGTTGGAGAAAGGGGTTTAAGAAAACTTTTTTTAGTGGAGAAAAGAAGCCGGGAGTTATCTTTGCACTCCAGAATTATCCTGGAATAGTGAGCAGTTTTGGCAGAGGAGAGAGACCAAGACCCGATACTGCTTAATGTAGTCCAGCCAGGTATGACGATGCCTGCCATAAATGTTCAAGTCTGGGTCCCTTGGACTTAAGGGAGCAGAATGAGGGCCATACCGGGGGAATGACCAGGGTGAGCGAGGGTAATGGTTTTAATGGGGTCTAGGCCAACAAAGGTGGAGGTGAGGGTGTAACTGGTTCTCTCAAGTACATGCAAGCTACTTACCTGCAATACTTCTATTGACTGTTGTTTTACTAGGAGTAAGTACTGAAAACTTTTAAGTCAAAAGCCACTAAAATATACTTGGATGTGTGAGCACTTGAGCCCTTCACTATGCACTCCCATTGTGATATCACCAGGTACAGACCACATTCACTCTTCACAGATATAATATCTGGAATTTTTATGGGATCAGTATCTGCAATTGCAATGTTGTCTTAGAGTTTGAAAAAAAATTATATTATCTCCTCGTCAACTAGGCCTAAAAATTTGGTAAAGCCTGGAAATGGGTGGTGAAGCGCAGGCTGAGGTTAACTCCCGCCCGTAAAAGGAGTGCAGGCAGTACTGCTACGTTAGTGCTGTCTGCTGATTTAAATGAGCGCAGTGCAGAACCTCCCGTGCAACGCACTATTCCAGGCAGTATGCTCAGGAGGGGGCCAAAGATTGGGTTTAAACTTTGTGTGCTGTGTTATCAGGAAATCGCCATTTATGAAACTGAAGTGGAATGTTTCTGGTTATGTTTCTCGTGTTTTATAGCTTGACAGGGTATGCATGATAAATCAAAGCCGAAAAAGACATTAATCTTTCAGATTTTAAAGAATGCAACCTGCAGTTAAGCTGAAATCTATGTTTAATTCAACTGCTGACACTCAAATATTGAGCCAGCTAATCTGTCTAGTACAATTACTAATAAAAAAAAATTATTAATGATTAAATGACTGCAATTTGGATTAAATTTTTCTCGCAGTTTGAGGTTCCAAATACTTGACGTTATGAAAACACAAGCTATATGCACTCTAGTGCAAACGATTTCAAAATTATTTGAAACAGTAATCAGTGAAGAATGCAAACCTGTCACAGAGCCTGTTTGATGGGGCTGCACATACTCTGCATAGTTATTGAAGACTCAGCGATCTATAAATCTCCTCTGCTTTTTCCCGGGTCTATTCGCAACGGCTGCACGCACGGGTGTGGTTTGAAGAGGGCGTTAAAAGGAGTGGCGACGTCCAAAATTAGCCAGCGTGTATCACTTTGGCGTTGCATGCCAATTGTTGTCACGCTCTTGATCATTAAAATATTTGAGGCGAGCGCAGGCAATGGTAATACTGCTGACCTCAATATGACGGCCGCTGCATTGCATGCACAAAGTGAGCAGAAACAAGGCAACCACCACTTTTTCTTCAAAACCGGCCTGGAGTACTGTGCAGTTTTGATCAATGTACTGCAGTGGGGATACTGTTCTTTTAGAGCGAGTACACTGGAGGGCAACTAAATTGGCACCAGGATTTAGGTACCTGAGGCATGAGAACAAAGTAAAGCAGCTGAGGATATTTACAACATAGAAAAAAAGGTTCAAGGAAGACCTGACTTAAGTTTTCAAGATTCTAAGGGATATAAATGAACTGAATCCTAATAAATTACTATTAATAAAATAGAATATTAACGATAAAATAAACAGCCTAATTGTGGGGTTTGTCAGTTGTTCTGAAAACAAATTTTAATGTCATTAGAAACTGCATCCTGCTGTTTTATGATTTTCAAAATTTTCTTAACGGTGTGCTAATCATTTTCAAAGGCCCCTACCATTCAGGCTTGGGCTTTTGCTGACTGATCAATACGTGAAATTAATTCTCACTGACTTCCCATATGTTTTAAGAGAATTTGCCCATCGTATTTTACAGACTGATAAACAAGGTCAGAGAATACCAGGGGACAAGTAGCAGAATGGATAGCTAGCTGGCTTCAAGACAGAAAGCAGAGAGTAGAGATAAAGGGTAGCTAATCACAGTGGCAGAAGGTGGGTAGTGGTGTTCCACAAGGATCAGTGCTATTCACAATACATATTAACAATTTAGACTTTGGAATCAAAAACACAATTTCTAAATTTGCGGATGACACCAAATTGGGGGGATAGTCAATACTGAGGAGGACTGTAACAAATTACAAGAGAACATTAATACATTTGCAGAATGGACATATAATTGGCAAATGAAGTTCAACACAGATAAATGTGAGGTATTACATTTTGGTAGGAAGACTGGAGAGGTCATTTATTGCTTGGAGGGTGCGAGTCTAGGTGGGGTAGAGGAACAAAGGGATCTCAGTACAAATACACAAATCTCTCAAAGTTGCGACACAGGTTAGCAAGGCCATAAAAAAGCAAACCAAGCATTATGATTTATTTCTAGAGGTATAGAATTGAAAAGTAGGGAAGTTATGCTAAACCTGTATCGAACTTTTGTTAGACCACACTCAGCGTACACTTCTAGTCACCATATTATAAAAAGGATATAGAGGCACTGGAGAGGGTGCAGAGAAGATTTACAAGGATGATACCAGAAATGTGAGGGTATACATATCGGGAAAGGATGATCAGGCTGGTTCTCTTTTCTCTTGAAAAAGGTTTTGATAGAGTGGAAACAGAGGGAATGTTTCCACTTGTGGAGGAGAGCATAACTAGAGCCCATCAATATAAGATAGTCACCAAGAAATCCAATAGGGAATTCAGAAGAAACTAATTTACCCAAAGGGTGTTAAGAATATGGAACTCGCTACCACAGGAAATGGTTGAAGCGAATAGTATAGATGCATTTAAGGGGAGTCTAGACAAGCATATGAGGGAGAAGGGAATAGAGGGTTCTGCTGATAAATTTAAATGAGGAAAGGCGGGAGGAGGCCTGAGTGGAGCATAAACTCCAGCTTGGACTGGTTGGGCCAAATGGCTGGCTTCAGTGCTGTATATCCTATATAAATCCTCGTACTGCATTAAGTTATTATGATCAGTCAACAGTCTTGTGACAGACATACGGATTTATCTGGTTTTAGATGGTAACATTTCTGTTGTATCATTTAAATGGAAGCCATAATTGCATTTGTGTTGAGTATTTTTCCCTTTAGAGGCCGTGTACCCAAAACAAATGTGCACCTCTGCCTGGAGCATTACACGTTAATAACAAGTTAAACTGGTTTCTGTTAACTGCTTTCTGGAAGGGATTCCAATTGACTTTATGTCATCATCATAGGCGGTTCCTCGAATGGGGATGACTTGCTTCCACATGAGTTCACAGATGTTTCAATGAAGGACCCGATGTTCCAGTCCTGAACTCCAATTGAGGGGGTGGAAGATGCCTGTGCATGGATTTTTTTTAACTTGTGGTGACCGTTGCACACCAGCCACCACACGGACTTGACAGAGCTAGGCCTTTGTCCAGTGGCAAGGGTTAACCAGGACGACTGGAGACCTGCTCTGCTGCACGGACCTAGTGCACACACATATCGCAGTGTGGGCTGGCCCGTGCTGCCCCTGGGCCCTCGGCTCTTCTGAGCCCCGTACCCTCATTCACCACACTTCCGCCATGATCTCTTGTCGCTCCTCCGCCACAAACATTCGCCGCACCTCCGCCACGATCCCTCACCGCTTCTCCGCCACAAAAACACTCGCCGCACCTCCACCACGATCTCCCGCCGCACCTCCACACCAAACATTTGCCGAACCTTCGTTTGTGTGAGGAAAGTACATAAAAATGTCTGGAATAAAGCTGCCACTTAAAGACAATGGCTTGCCTATTTCTTGCAGACAGACCCCTTTCAGGACCAAATTGGTTAATTCCTCAATGCATAAAGTTTATGACTGAGGGGATGTCCTGCTAGGAAAGCCATTGCTGGCTCAAAGTTAGCATTTCTGATATTATGCTTCTTTTTGTATAAAGGCCTTGAGATAGCTGCTCATCTCCAGGTCACTGCAGCAAGACAACTGCACGATAGTAAACATGTGCATCTTATGTATCTGTCTTTCGGATGAGACGTTAAACCGAGGCCCTGTAAAACAAGGCCCTGTCTGTTCTCTCAGGTGGACGTAAAAGATCCCATCAGGCTATTTCGAAGAGTGGGGGTGTTATCCCCGGTGTTTTGGCCAATACGTATCTCTTAATCAACAGAACAAAACAGATTATCTGGTCATTATCACATTGCTGTATGCGGGAGCTTGCTGTGCACAAATTGGCTGCCATCTTTCCTACATTACAACAGTGACTACACTCCAAAAGTACTTCATTGGCTGTAAAGCGCTTTGAGACGTCCGGTGGTCATGAAAGGTGCTATCTAAATGCAAATCTTTCTTAAAAAGATCCATCTAAAGGACTAAGAATCTCAAGACAACATGTTGTGTTGGACTCATAAATTTCACCAGTCGATTAAATTATTAAGTACTATATTGTAAAAATATCTACTGATTTAACTTCTGTGTATTCCTTTCTTGTGATATTTCATAGTATAGTTACAGTTTTGGTCTCCTTACCTGAGGAAGGATATACTTTCCTTAGAGGGAGTGCAATGAAGGTTCACCAGTTTGGTTCCTGGGTGTGTGGGGGGGGAGGGGGATTGTCCTATGAGGAGATATTGAGGACACTAGGCCTATATTCCCTGGAATTTAGAAGAATGAGAGGTGATCACATTGAAACATACACAATTCTTACAGAGCTTGACAGGTTAGATGTTGGAAAGTCTACAACTAAGGGTCACAATCTCAGAATAAGGTGTCAGCCATTTAGGACTGAGATGAGGTGAAATTTCTTCACTCAAAGGGTTGTGAATCTTTGGAATTCTCTACCCCAGAGGGCTATGGATACTCAGTCGTTGAGTATATTCAAGACAGAGATCGATTGATTTTTGGTTATTAAAGAAATCAAGGGATATGTGGATAATGCGGGAAGATGGAGTTGAGGTAGAAGATCAGCCATCAAGTACTATTTCCTCACAACCCTACTGTAAAAGGCCTAAAGTCATTGCATGCCATTTAAAGCACTCAGTTTTACCAACAATTGCTGCTTCAGGTAGAAATCCCACCACTTCTCAGAGAAATGGTGATGGGCAATAAATGCAGCCTTACCAATAATATTACATCCTGAGAACAAATACAAAAAGCTACATGCATAAGGTAGGGTTTGGTTAATAAGAAATGCAGGCATGCTTGTGGAAGCTGCCTTTTGGGACGAACATCAGTAAAGAGTGTTGGGCGATGGGTTGATTTGTAACAGACCTACTATTTATAAAAATGAGCATTATAAATCTGGAAATAAAATTGAAGAGATAGGCCTGGGATATTAAACAAGTGAACAATTTTATTTAATCTAATATTTATCTGTTGCGAGCTTTTAAAAAATGTAGTAATTAAAAAAAGAACATCAATGCATTTTAAAATGCATCGGTACTGTATGTTTAAGCAGATGGTTGACCAATTCATTAATCCTGGATTAACCTACTAAAACATTGATCTTAGTTTATAATAATACCGTACTGTTGCTTGTTAAAGGAGATATAATGGAGTGAAACAGATGAGTGGGGTTTGTTGTAATCTCTCAATTCTTCCAGCTCTGTCTCTTGTGAGGAACCTTTTGCACTATCCAGAACATCCCATTTAAATTTATTTACTAGAGCCTGACCAGTCCGATTTGTAAAATCTGTTTTTTGTTTGGCTGACTGTTTAAAAGAAGTAAGATTCATTCTCAATGAGATCTATTGGCCTCATGTTTTGAGAGACTTGTTGCCATCATGTGACAAGTAAACCATTAACCAGAAGGTTTAGGGAAGATCAGAGAAAGAAAACTAACGAGTGATATATTTCAGCAATCACGTGCTTTGATGAATTTTAGGGGGGGGCGGGGGGGGGGAATGGAGACTAAAACAATATCTGATAGTTCTGCTGCAGATCAACCACCGCTTTTTAAATCTTAATGATTAGTTATCCTGTCTCCTCTCTTCTCAACAAAAACAGGTGGGCTCCGTTGTGGTTATGCGATGCTTGTCACCCAATTTTCCCCACTGCATTCCGGCCAGACAGTGCTTTACAGCCGGCCAATAAAGGCAAGAGTCTACTCGATGGTGCAGTTGTGCATAGCATATGTATTAAAAGTGCACATTTTATATAGCAAAGCCTGTGTAAGTGTTGCACAATGCCACAAGTAACCTGTTGTGATAATAGAGCAATTACTGTGATAGGGAAAAGGGACAATGTTCACAGCTTCAGAAAAGTAATATTTGGTTTGGACACATTTTGTCATTCCTAGATTGTAGAAATAACATGAATTATTTTCTTAGTCATCCACACCCATTATATAAATGTTATTTGAACTAAGTACAGCCTAATGTAATATTCAATTTTTATTTATTATAAATATATTGTATGAATGGATCTCCCATGATATGATTTATGGTAATAGCAGGAGTGTTATACTATGTATTGCACAATGTATTCTGCTGCTAAGTTGAGCTGTCTTTCCCCTTGCCTGTGTTTTTAAACCAAAAAGTCTAATTGCTGTAAAATGACACATTTTTTGTTTTCCTGCTTTGGTGTGTTCCCTCCTTGTTCGGTAGTGATTTTTTGCTATTTTATAAATATCAAATTTGAACCAATCAGGACAAAAATAAATAAATCATGTGACAGGTGTAACATTTGAAGTGTAACTGACAGGTGTATCATTTGAAGTGTAACTGACAAAACACATGCTTGATGCAAGACTTTAAAAAAAAATAGAACAAGGAGGTTAGCTGCAGTTGAGGCCATTTGTAATTTAAAATTGATTTAAAACTCAATTTATGCTTTAGGGTTTGTAATGGCTCCCATATTAAAATAAATGTAATTAAAATATTTCAATGCAGAATAGTTTGTTTATTACAGGGCATTTCTATAGGGTATGTGTTCAAAAGTAATATGAATCACTAAGGCATTAAGAACTCTTCTCATTCCTCATAACCAAGGTAATTGATTTGTTTCGGCAGCAGATGGGTTGAGCTGGAGGTGGAGAGAGACAATGTTACAGAGGTGGAAGTAGGCGGTCTTTATGATGGAGAGGATATGGGGCTGTAAGCTTAGCTCAGGGTCAAATAGGACACCAAGGTTGCGAACACCCTGGTTCAAGTTGAGGCATCGCCCGGGGTGAGGAATGGAATTGGTAACAAGGGTATGGAGTTTCTGGCAAGGGCCAAAGACGATGGGTTCCATCTTCCCAATATTTAACTGGGGGAAATTGTGGCGCATCCAGGACTGGATGCTGACACAGGCTGACTCTACACAGGTGCCGATCTTTCTATCTTTCCCGCAACTTCTGGTTTGAATCTCTCCAAACAGATTTACTTCCAGAACACTGAAATCAAAGCTGTAAAAGAGAGTGGTACAATATTCCTCATAGTCATTCTTGACCCCTCTGCAGTCTTTGACATGGTCAGCCACATCATCCTTCACTAATGCCTTCCCTCTGTTGTCTAGCTGAATGGGATTGCCATTGCTGATTCCACTCTTCCAAACGTAGCCCAAGCATCTCCAGCAATGGCTTCTCTCCCTGCCCCTATGCTGTTACCTCTGGAATACCTTAAGGTATCCTTAGCTCCATCCTTCTCCTCATGCTGCATCTTAAGGTCATCTGAAGACATGAGGTCAGATTCCACATGTATGCTGATGACACCCAACTCCACCTCTCCACACATCTCTTGACCCTTCACTGCGTCTGTGTCAGAGTCAGCCTCCAGCCCTGGAGGAGCCGTAATTTTCTCCAGTTAAATATTGGGAAAATGGAAACCATCGTCTTTGGCCCTTGCCAGAAACTCCATACCCTTGTTACCAATTCCATTCCCCACCCCGGGCGATGCCTCAACTTGAACCCGGGTGTTCGCAACCTTGGTGTCCTATTTGACCCTGAGCTAAGCTTACAGCCCCATATCCTCTCCATCATAAAGACCGCCTACTTCCACCTCTGTAACATTGTCTCTCTCCACCTCCAGCTCAGCCCATCTGCTGCCGAAACAAATCAACGACCTTGGTTATGAGGACTGAGAAGAGTACTTAATGCCTTTAGTGATTCAACTCAAGCCAGTATAGTAAAAGATTGCACAGATGTCACGCACACATGTAAAATTCCAAGTTCTCATTTTGGATTGTGTCCACAGCCGGTGCTCAGTTCATATAGATCATGGACTGGTCTTCCGCATTAATATATTGTTGCTTAGCACCAACTCTGCTTTTTAAAAAAAAAATCTATTTTACTTGCTTTAAAACCAGACATTTGAACCACTACTTTCACCACTATTGGTCTGATTGGAGTGTTAGATCAGGTCCAATTATACATCCCTAGAACTGAATGCAGTTTTGGGTTTTTTAATCTAATGCAATTGTAATTTAAATATGTGATTTAACATTCATCACATCAGCACCAGGCAGAACCATTACACACAGGCAGGCAGAAAATACAACTAAACAGCCTAGCTGCAAGCTTGGAGGGAGTGCACAGGGATTTAAATTGTGAGCTGACTATCAATTCATTTTATGCATGAAATTTATAATCATCTCACCTGGAGTACAATGTGCTGGTGTTGGCAGCTGACTCCCATTATATAGCTTTCATTGTGAGACTAAAATCTAATTAAAGTCTGCTCACATTTTCTGCACAAGATCTGCAAAAAGGACTTTTTTTCTGTGAATTTCTTTTATAAAATTATTATAGAGATGTACAGAAATCTAAAACACCTAACATTTTTAGAATGAATTGAATAATTGCCATCTTGTTACAATATTAAAAGGTCCTGCAACACCAAGTCATCAAATCTCGTCCTCAACAGTCACTAACCAAGTTTCTGTTCACGGAACTTGACAGAAATATTTTGAAAGATGTGAATGATAGATCTCTTGGTATCTACACTACTCTGTGGAACGGAGCCATATCATAGTATCATAGAATGATACAGCATAGAAGAAGACCATTTGGCCCATCGTGCCTGTGCTGGCTCTTTGAAGAGCTATCCAATTAGTATCATTCCCCTGCTCTTTCCCCATAGCCCTGCAAAGTTTGGCCCTGCAAGTATTTATCCAATTCCCCTTTGAAAGTTATTGAATCTGCTTGCATACGAACAGGAGTAGGCCATTTAGCCCCTCGAGCCTGTTCCTCCATTCAATGAGATCATGCCGATCTGTGATCTAACTTCATATACTTGACTTGCTCCATATCCCTTAATACCTTTGGTTAACAAAAATCTATTCTAGTCCTCTAGATAGAAAGGTCAGCATTCCATTAGCCTTTTTGATTATTTTTTGTGCCTGTCCATGACATTTTAACCATCGATGTACATGGATCCTTAAGTCTCTGTGAACCTCCACTATTTCTTGTCACCATTTACTCTGATCTATCCTTTTTAGTTCCAAAGTGAATGTACTCACACTTGTCGATATTGAAGTGCATTGCCACAGTTTTGCCCATTCACTTAATCTATTAATATCTCTTTGTAATTTTATGCTTCCATCTACACTGTTTACAATGCCGCCCATCTTTGTGTCATCGGCAAACTTGGGATAAGAACATAAGAAATAGAAACGGAGTAGGCCATACGATCCCTCGAGCCTGCTCCGCCATTCAATAAGATCATGGCTGATCTGATCATGGACTCAGCTCCACTTCCCCGCCCGCTCCCCATAACCCCTTATCCCCTTATTGTTTTAGAAACTGTCTATTTCTGTCTTAAATTTATTCAATGTCCCAGCTTCCACAGCTCTCTGAGGCAGTGAATTCCACCGATTTACAACCCTCTGAGAGAACAAATGTCTCCTCATCTCACTTTTAAATGGGCGGCCCCTTATTCTAAGATCATGCCCTCTAGTTCTAGTCTCCGCCATCAGTGGAAACATCCTCTCTGCATCCACCTTGTCAAACCCCCTCATAATTGTATACGTTTCAATAAGATCACCTCATTCTTCTGAATTCCAATGAGTAGAGGCCCAACCTACTCAACCTTTCCTCATAAGTCAACCCTCTCATCTCCGGAATTAACCTAGTGAACCTTCTTTGAACTGCCTCCAAAGCAAGTATATCCTTTCGTAAGTATGGAAACCAAAACTGCACGCAGTATTCCAGGTGCAGCCTCACCAATACCTTATATAGCTGCAGCGAGACTTCCCTGCTTTTATGCTCCATCCGCTTTGCAATAAAGGCCAAGATACCATTGGCCTTCCTGATCACTTGCTGTACTTGCATACTATCCTTTTGTGTTTCATGCACAAGTACCCCCAAATCCCGCTGTATTGTGGCACTTTGCAATCTTTCTCCCTTTAAATAATAACTTGCTCTTTGATTTTTTTTTCTGCCAAAGCGCATGACCTCACACGTTCCAACATTATACTTCGTCTGCCAAATTTTTGCCCACTCACTTAGACTGTATGTCCTTTTGCAGATTTCGTGTCCTCCTCATACATTGCTTTTCCTCCCATCTTTGTATCATCAGCAAACTTGGCTACGTTACACAAGATTCCTTCCTC
Source organism: Pristiophorus japonicus (assembly GCF_044704955.1). Taxonomy (NCBI): domain Eukaryota; kingdom Metazoa; phylum Chordata; class Chondrichthyes; family Pristiophoridae; genus Pristiophorus; species Pristiophorus japonicus. The sequence goes on from NC_091989.1 coordinate 120,843,984, forward strand.
CAATCATTAATATAGATTGTAAATAGTTGGGGTCCCAGCACTGATCCCTGAAGCACCCCACTAGTTACTGGTTGCCAACCAGAGAATGAACCATTTATCCCGACTCTCTGTTCTCTGTTAGCCAATCCTCTATGCATGCTAATATATTACCCCCAACCCCGTGAACTTTTATCTTGTGCAGTAACCTTTTATATGGCACCTTGTCAAATGCCTTCTGGAAGTCCAAATACACTACATCCACTGGTTCCCCTTTATCCACCCTGTTCATTACATCCACAAAGAACTCCAGAAAATTTGTCAAACATGACTTCCCTTTAATAATTCCATACTGACTCTGCCTGACTGAATTTTGCTTTTCCAAATGTCCTGCTATTGCTTCTTTAATAATGGACTCCAACATTTTTCCAACCACAGATGTTAGGCTAACTGGTCTATAGTTTCCTGCTTTTTGTCTGCCTCCTTTTTTAAATAGGGGCATTACATTTGCAGTTTTCCAATGTGGCTTTCTATCCCATCATCTAAGTCATTAATAAATACGACGATTGGTTAAGGCTCCAATGCGGATCCCTGCGGGCCACCACTGGTCACATCCTGCCAATTAGAGTACCTACCCATTATCCCTATTCTCCAATTCCTGCCGCTCAGCCAATTTCCTAACCCGGTCAATAATTATTCTTCAATTTCATGAGCTCCAACTTTAGCCAACAGTCTCATATGGGACTTTATTGAATGTCTTCTGGAAGTCCATATAAATAACACTCATAGACATTCCCCTGTCCATTACTTTAGTCACCTCCTCAAAAAACTCAATCCGGTTCGTCAGGCATGACCTACCCTTTACAAATCCATGCTGGCTCTCTCTGATCAACTGAAAATTTTCAAGGTGTTCAGTCACCCCCTCCTTAATGATAGACTCTGAGGAGAAATTCGATATGGCCCCGTTTGGAGTGCTAAAACTCCAAACGGGGCAGGCGTTCATCATTCTCGGATCCCACGAAGTTCAGTTTTAGTGCTCCAAGAGGGAAGTGGAGCACCAAATCAAATGCTAACCACTTATCTTAGGACTCTAAAGTCCGAGAGCGGGGCGGTAGCAGCAGAGCGCTAAACAATTTCGAGTGCATCGGTTACAGCATTAGAGGCTGCTTCCCTCGGTTAAAGGGAAGGGCCAGTGATGCTGCACAAGCTGGTTGTCTGCTAGGTGACCTGCGCGATTGCCATTACAGCCCCAAACACACTCACAAAGTGGAAGGTTTGGATATCTTGCAGCAATTAAAAACTTTGTACAAGCATCAGACTGGTGCAAATAATAAAGGTTGCGCTAGCTGAAAAGCATTCCCTTTAATTACCGCTCTTGAAGCGGCCAGCCGAGTTCACAAAGCCGTCTTTTGCTGGTGTTGTCGGCGCGAGGCGATACAGCAGGGGGCAAGAGTCAATTTTCCATCTGGGGCAATAACGGGGCGCTGCGCACTTTATGACGTTATGAGCTCCGAGACACTAGAGGCCCAGGCGCTAAGAGTTAGCACAGCACTAAACCGGCACTGAAGATCGCGGGTGTCACCACACCTTAGCACCCTGTTAGTGTCCCCGCAGGGCACTAACCTACTGAATTTCTAGCCCTAATAATTTCCCGACAACAGATGTTAAGCTAACAGGTCTATGATTCCCTGGCTTGCCTTTCTCACCTTTCTTAAATAGCAGTGACGTGTAATTTTCTAATCTAAAGGAACAGTTCCTGATCAAGAGAACTTTAGAAGTTCATAGTTGGGGCATCTGCAATGTTCTCACCTATTTCTTTTAAACCCTGGAATGGAAAGGAAACCATCTGGTCCTGGGGATTTGTCACTCTTTCGTGCCATTATTTTTTCATCACTGTTAATTTGCTTACGTTAATTTTGATGAGTCCCTGATTCAATATAGAAGTTCCCTTCAGATGTTTGGCATGCTATCTATCCTCTTCCTCTATATTGTAAATACTGACACAAAGTAATTACTCAACATGTCCGTCATTTCCTTATTTTAATTTACAATATCACCGTTATAGAAAACATAGAAAACATAGACATAGAAAACATAAAAATAGGTACAGGAGTAGGCCATTCGGCCCTTCGAGCCTGCACCGCCATTCGTTGAGTTCATGGCTGAACATGCAACTTCAGTACCCCATTCCTGCTTTCTCACCATACCCCTTGATCCCCCTAGTAGTAAGGACTACATCTAATCCCTTTTTGAATATATTTAGTGAATTGACCTCAACAACTTTCTGTGGTAGAGAATTCCACAGGTTCACCACTCTCTGGGTGAAGAAGTTTCTCCTCATCTCGGTCCTAAATGGCTTACCCCTTATCCTTAGACTGTGACCCCTGGTTCTGGACTTCCCCAACATTGGGAACATTCTTCCTGCATCTAACCTGTCTAAACCCGTCAGAATTTTAAACGTTTCTATGAGATCCCCTCTCATTCTTCTGAGCTCCAGTGAATACAAGCCCAGTTGATCCAGTTTTTCTTGATATGTAAGTCCCACCATCCCGGGAATCAGTCTGGTGAACCTTCGCTGCACTCCCTCAATAGCAAGAATGCTCCAGGTGTGGCCTCACCAAGGCCTTGTACAGCTGTAGTAACATCTCCCTGCCCCTGTACTCAAATCCCCTCGCTATGAAGGCCAACATGCCATTTGCTTTCTTAACCGCCTGTTGCACCTGCATGCCAACCTTCAATGACTGATGTACCATGACACCCAGGTCTCGTTGCACCTCCCCTTTTTCTAATCTGTCACCATTCAGATAATAGTCTGTCTCTCTGTTTTTACCACCAAAGTGGATAACCTCACATTTATCCACATTATACTTCATCTGCCATGCATTTGCCCACTCACCTAACCTATTCAAGTCACTCTGCAGCCTCATAGCATCCTCCTCGCAGCTCACACTGCCACCCAACTTAGTGTCATCTGCAAATTTGGAGATACTACATTTAATCCCCTCGTCTAAATCATGAATGTACAATGTAAACAGCTGGGGCCCCAGCACATAACCTTATGGTACCCCACTAGACACAGCCTGCCATTCTGAAAAGTACCCATTTACTCCTACTTTTTGTTTCCTGTCTGACAACCAGTTCTTAATCCACGTCAACACACTACCCCCAATCCCATATGCTTTAACTTTGCACATTAATCTCTTGTGTGGGACCTTGTCGAAAGCCTTCTGAAAGTCCAAATACACCACATCAACTGGTTCTCCCTTGTCCACTCTACTGGAAACATCCTCAAAAAATTCCAGAAGATTTGTCAAGCATGATTTCCCTTTCACAAATCCATTCTGACTTGGACCTATCATGTCACCTCTTTCCAAATGCGCTGCTATGACATCTTTAATAATTGATTCCATCATTTTACCCACTACCGATGTCAGGCTGACCGGTCTATAATTCCCTGTTTTCTCTCTCCCTCCTTTTTTAAAAAGTGGTTTCAAGGGGTCAATATTGTGCCTGACCACCCTCTTTTTTCTAATATAATTGTAAAAAATGTTGTGTTGATTTTGATATCCCTTGCAAGTTTCTTTTTATAGAGCTAGAACCTCCACTTTTTTTGCATGCTTAACGCCCACTTAACGCCCATTTTACCACTGAAATGACGTATAACGCCCACATATCGCATTTTGGTACAAAATGGAAACTGACGGCTATTTTTCGGAAACTTATCGCCAAGCGTTACTTTCCCCATGGGCTTAACGCCGGGAAAAATATTACCCCCCACCCACTTTTTTTGGGCGGAATCATCAGATTGGGCGAAATGAATGCCCATAATATCGCCCAGCGTTTGTTTCCGCATGGAATTAATGGTGAGATTCAATAATACCGCCCGCCCACTTTTTTCTGTTGTAAAGAGCACATTCGGCAAAACTAACGCCCAGGAGATCACTCACTGTCACTTTCACCACCTCGCACACATCGCCCACAATATCGTTCACCCAAAAAAACGCCCAGAAAAAGTGGAACTGTTCTGAACAAACGCCAGTGGTGTGGCTGGCATTTTTAAAATTGCAGGTCGCTTCATTCAAAAGGCTGCCTCAACTGCGGGGGGAGTTTGCATTGACTCTGGAGTTCTTCTCAGGTGAAGTGAACATCTTAACAGACATATTTTCAGACTCTGGACTATTGGGGCTTTACTCCAGGTGTATTTTAGTGAGGAAATTATTGCTTCTGATCAATCGCTATTATACTTCCAATGCAATGGGGCCACCAAACAATAACTGCTTAAGCAGTGCTTCAGATGTCTTGACCACGCAGGAGGGAAGCTACAATACAACCCTGAGCAAGTAGCTAAATTTGTGGTCGTGTGCTCGATGCTGCACAACCTGGCTATGATGAGTAGCCAAGAATTGCCAGAAAACACTGATGCACCACCTCAGGAGAGAAAGGAAGAGGACGTCGAGGGGCTGTACACTGACCTAGGTAGGGCCAGACAATCAGGCTGACTATGCAATCATGCACACTACCCTCTCCAAACCACAGGAAAGGGCCGGTGGTGGCTACATAGCTGCAAGACTCTTACATGAGGAGCTGAAATCTGAATGATTTGCCTGAAAGAGCGTTGATGTGAGTGACAATGCTGACACACTGCTGCGCTTGTGCAGCTCAGACATCAATGGTGCCCATCACCTTGATGCCAGTTAAAGTTTACGTTGATTGATGTTAAGTTGTATTTAACCCTTTCATGTTAAGGAATCACCAATGTGTAACGGTGCAGCTATCTGAGACAATGCACAACAAGGTTATGTTCAATAACAAAAATTTTATACCAACATTGGTCTGAAATCATAAGTATCACAGGCAATAAACACCCAACCCCGGCCCACACCCCACTTTTTCCACCATTGACATCAATCAAATGTTCAACATGTCCAGCAACACAGAATACAAAGGCAAAGCAGGAGCGTGGTCCCCAGCCCCCACACATTGCAACAAATTGCATATATCCAGATGTAACACAGCCATCACCTGCGGACATGCACCTCACTTTCCTTCCCCCCTCCCCTTCTTCTCCCCACCTCTACCCCTTCCCCTCCTCGCTCCATGGCGCCTGGCCGAGGAGCTCCTCAGGCGGTGCCTCATTGGGGGGGGATGAAGGCAGATGCGGTCGTTGCACGGGTACGGGAGCGGGGGGTGTCGAGGGAGCAACATTCTCTGATGCAGAAGCAGGATCTTGGTCCTTGCTCTCATCTGTCATTCGCAGTGGTGGTGCGGAACCTAGGGGTGGAGTGCCGTGCTCAGGGACCACTGGGAGGCCTTTGGCAGCAGTGTTCCTGGCTATCGCATCCAGGGTCTCTGCCATCCGCGGAATGTACTTGGTCATAGTGGCCAGCTGTCGGGATATGCCTCCCAATGCTTCGATGAGCTGGTCACCAATGTCTACAGTCCTCCTGGACAACTGTACCATCTTTCCACTGTCTCCATATGGCGCTCATGGAACAGACCAGCCATGTCCACGAGACCTCTGCGGAGTCTGCGCCGTCCTGGGGACAAATGGGGTGCCCTGTGGCAAGGTGCTTGGGGCTGGTACCTCCCGAATGGAGGCGGGAATGACTGGAGGATCACTCGATTGCCTTGGGGTGGAATGGTTTCTGGAGCATGGCGATGCAGGTTCCTCGAAGTCCGCACTCTCTCCATGGAGAACAGACCCAGCGGATTGACGGGCGAGAATCGGAGCTCCTCAGCACCAGATGAAGGATCACCCGGAGAGTCGGGCCCCGCGCCCACACCTTCTGGCCACTGTGGTCTTGCCTGGGGCCACTCTGCTGGCTGAGCTGCTAGACACAAATGAGGTTATTAGAGGAGAAGGGGGTGCTAGGGTCGCAAGGTGAGTCCAGCACTACACACAGCATATGCACGACAAAAGCACCACCGCTCTCAAAAACATCGCAGACATCACATTTCATGACCATCAACACATTTGCATTGCAATGATTTTCATTAGGCCATCATTATTTCGATGACAATTTTAGAAATCATCTATCATATATGATTGTTCGAATATGAGTGGGTGTGGCATCTATTGACTTCACATCACGAAATGGTGCAAGCTTTACTCACTTCACTTCACTTCAGGGTCTGCAGATGCTTCCGTGGCTGTCCGGGGGTGCTTCCCCACGAGTGCGAGCACTCGCTCCTCCATCTCTGTGATGTCGCTGGGGACTGGTGGCCCCCCCAGCCATTCGCCTCTGCACGGACCTCATCGCCGATAGCTTCTTCTGTGACAGGATGACATGGCATGAGATCATTGTATGATATCACTGCTAGGTACTGTCACAGAGACTGATACAACACATAACCAACAGATGTAATCATGATTATTATGATTATTATCATTCTTTACCTAAAGACGTACACCGTGACCACAGGCTTTGAGTAAAACATTCCCGGTAAAAGTGAAAGGCCTCACATCTGATGATAGTCACTCATGACTGTTACAAATCAAATTATATAAATACATAAGTACATGTAAATCAATGTAATACTTACTCTTGCAGATCCCACAAGGTCGTTCCATCGTTTGCGGCATTGGTTGCCCTCACGAACCTCGTTGGTTGTCGACGAGACCACCTCTGCTATCTCGGTCCATATCCTCTGGTAGGCCTTTGGGGTGGGCTTCCCACGCCCTCCGTGTGTCAAATCACTCCAGCATGAGTCGACCTCCTGTAGGAGGGAGGCATTTGCCTCGTCCGAGAACCTCCTGGCTCTTTTGCGCCCTCCAATGTGCTCCTCTCCCACCTCACTGCTCTCTCCAGCATCAGTCTCCACAGTGCGCTGTGATGCCTCCTCCTCTCTCTCCATTATAGGCCAAATTCGGGCAAATATGTGGCTGGTAACAGCTAATTTTTGTCTGCCTACTTGCTGTGAAGCTCTAAAGTCTCCCTCGTACCTCCCAAAGCAGCCACACCACACCCAGACACGCCTTCAGTCCCTCTGAGCTCCCTCTCTCTCTGTCTCCACTTCTGTGCATGTCATGATGACTGTTCACCTCCTGAATCGCGGGAAGCGAACGTAGCCATGGCGTTGCTAAGGACAGCCACACTTTACGGCAGAAGGGCAAAAAAATTTAACGCTACCACCCATTTCATATCGCTCGCGGTAATGACCATTTTCAAAAATGGAAACTAGGTGCTTTCAGAATGGGCAAGAAGCTGACGAAAACCCTTTTTTACCACCCACGCCAGAAATAACGTCAATTTTTGGACGATAAGCACAAAAGTGGAGGTTCTAGCCCATATTCTATTTTGTAGCTCTTACTATCTGTTTTATCATCTTCTGTTGTTCTTTATATCTCTCCGAGTCACCAAGATTTGTCCTATTCTTGTATGTTTTCTCTTTTAGTTTTATGTTGTACCTTATCTCTTTTCTCATCAATGCCTGTTTTCTTTTTGGCAAGTAGAGCTCGAGCCACTTTGGGGTATAAACTGGTTCTGTTATGTATGGAGAAAGAGTCAGACTGAACACCGTGAGCTCAAAGTAAAGTGTGACCTTAGTCTTTTATTGCAGGTCTCCAGAATGCCTCTCCAACCTGTGAGGCCTCCTTAAATACCTGTGCTCCCAAGGGATTATGGGATCCCTTAGGACTCCAGGGGATGAGCCCTCTGGTGGCTTTACAGAGTAAATACAAGTTTACATATATAACAGCACTCCCCCCCCCCCAAAAGTCAATAGTGTAACTATTTACAATGTGAGTCGATCTGGGGCCCTTCTTGCTCTGGTTGATTGTCTCGGTGTGAAAGCTGGTGCTGTTGAATTTGTTGGGCCCTCGCTGGGCTGCTGTGCAGCTGGTCTTGCTGGGCTGCCTGGTGTGTTGGGTCCTGCTGGGCTGCTGTGGATGATGGGTTCTACTGGTTGGCACTGGTGTATGTGTTGGGGGATCAAAAAAGGTAGAATCCAAGGTGGGTTGCTCAGGATAGTCTGTGAATCTGAGTTTGATTTGGTCCAAGTGTTTCCGGTGAATGAGTCCATTTGAAAGATTGACCTGAAACACCCTGCTCCCCTCTTTGGCCACGACAGTGCCGGGAAGCCACTTGAGACCTTGTCCATAATTCAATACAAATTAAAATCATTGATTTTAATCTCACTTGACACATTTGCGCTATCATGGTATGTACTTTGTTGAAGCCGCCTGCACTCTACCTGTTCATGTAGATCAGGGTGAACTTACGAGAGCCTTGTCTTAAGTGCTCTTTACATGAGCAGTTCAGCTGGTGGGATCCCAGTGAGCGAGTGGGGTCTCATGCGGTAGCTAAGCAGGACTCGGGATAGGCGAGTCTCAGTGAGCCTTCAGTTACCCTCTTCAAACCTTGCTTGGTGGTTTGCACTGCTCTCTCTGCCTGACCATTGGACGCTGGTTTAAATGGGGTAGATGTGACATGTTTGATCACGTTGCGGGTCATGAATTCTTTGAATTCGGCACTGGTAAGACATAGCCCATTGTCGCTCACCAGGAAATCGGGTAGGCCGTGTGGTAAACATGGCCCGCAGGCTTTCAGTGGTGGCAGCAGACGTGCTAGCCGACATTATCTCACATTCAATCCACTTGGAGTACGCGTCTACAACCACAAGGAACATTTTACCCAAGAACGGGCCTGCATAGTCGACGTGTACCCTAGACCACGGTTTGGAGGGCCAAGACCATAAACTTAGCGGCGCCTCCCTGGGTATATTGCTGAACTGCGAGCATGTATTACATCTGTGAACGCAGGATTCTAAGTCCGCATCGATACCGGGCCACCACACATGGGATCTGGCTATCGCTTTCATCATTACGATGCCTGGGTGGGTACTGTGGAAGTCATTAATGAAGGTGTCTCTGCCCTTTTTGTGAACTACTACACGATTGCCCCACAGAAGGCAGTATGCCTATATAGAGATTTCATCTTTGCACTGTTGGAACGGCTTTATCTCTTCCTGCATTTCCACTGGGACACTGGACCAGCTCCCGTGAAACATAGAAACATAGAAACATAGAAAATAGGTGCAGGAGTAGGCCATTCGGCCCTTCTAGCCTGCACCGCCATTCAATGAGTTCATGGCTGAACATTCAACTTCAGTACCCCACAGAAGCACACAGCTTTTGACTAGGGATAATAAGGGGTCCTGGCTCATCCAGGTTTTGATCTGCCAGGCAGTGACGGGTGATTGCTCACTCTCAAATGCTTCCATAACCATGGCTAAATCTGCGGGCTGTGCCATTTCCACCCCCGTGGTGGGCAATGGCAGCCTACTGAGAGCATCGGCACAGTTTTCTGCGCCTGGCCTGTGGCGGATGGAGTAATTGTATGCAGACAACGTGAGTGCCCATTTCTGGATGTGGACCAATGCGTTGGTATTTATCCCTTTACTCTCGGAGAACAGGGATATCAGTGGCTTCTGGTCAGTTTCCAATTCAAATTTTAGCCCAAACAGGCATTGATGCATTTTCTTTACCACATAGACACACACTAATGCTTCTTTCTCAATCAGGCTCTCGGCTCTCTCAGCCCTCGATAGACTCCTGGATGCATAAGCAACCGGTTACAGTTTCCCAAAATCATTAGCTTGTTGCAATACACACCCGACGCCATATGACGACACATCACATGCTAGTACCAAACGCTTGCATGGCTCATACAACACAAGCAATTTGTTTGAGCATAACTTCTCGCTTTAACAAAGGCATTTTCTTGGCTTTTACCTCAAACCCATTCGTCACCTTTTCATAGTAAGACATGCAGTGGTTCTAACAGTGTGCTGAGACCTGGTAAGAAGTTACCAAAGTAGTTCAGGAGTCCCAGAAACGACCGCAGCTCCATCACGTTCTGTGGCCTCGGTGCGTTCTCGACTGCCTATGTCTTCGCGTTGGTGGGTCTGATACCGTCCGCCGCAATCCTCCTTCCCAAGAACTCCACTTCAGGCGCCAGGAAAACGAGTGTTTTAACCTGAGCCCCACGCGGTTGAGATGACTAAGAACCTATTCCAGGTTCTGCAGATGCTCGACTGTGTCCCGACCTGTGACCAAGATGTTGTCCTGGAAGACTATGGTGCGCGGGACCGACTTCAGTAAGCTTTCCATGTTTCTCTGGAATATCGCCGCCACTGATCGAATGCCAAACGGGCATCTGTTATAAATAAAAAGACCTTTGTGCGTGTTGATGCAGGTGAGGACCTTCGATGATTCCTCCAGTTCCTGCGTCATGTAGGCTGAAGTCAGATCCAGCTTCGTGAATATCTTTCCTCCCGCCAGCGTTGCAAAGAGGTCGTCGGCCTTTGGCAGTGGGTTTTGGTCCTGCAGGGAGAAACGATTGATAGTTACTTTGTAATCGCCACAGATTCTGACGGTACCATCTCCGTTGAGGACAGGAACGATTGGGCTGGCCCACTTGTTGAACTCGATTGGTGAAATGATGCCCTCTCGTTGCAGCTGGTCTAGCTCGATCTCTACCCTTTCTCTCATCATGTACGGTACTGCTCTCGCCTTGTGATGGATGGGGCGCGGAATTAGGTGGATCTGCACTTTTGTTTCTTGGAATTTCCCGATGCCTGGTTCGGACAGCGAAGGGAACTTGTTTAAGACCTGGGCATACGAATTGTCGTCAGCGGACGATAGCGCTCGGACGTCGTCCCAGTTCCAGTGTATCTTTCCCAGCTAGCTCCTGCCAAGCAGCGTGGGACCATCGCTCGGTACCACCCAGAGTGGTAACTTGTGCAATGCTCCATTGTAGGAGACCTTTACAGTAGCACTGCCGATTACGGGAATCAGTTCTTTTGTGTAAGTTCTTAGTTTGTACGAATTGGAGTTAAGACTGGCCTTGAGGCAATGTTGCACCACAATCTTTCGAAAGTCTCTTTGCCCATGATGGACCGCCTGTGTCCAGTTCCATTGACACCGGGAGTCCATTTAGTTCAATATTTAGCATTATCGGGGGACAATTCGTGGTGAATGTGTACACCCCATGTACCTCTGCATCCTCGGTCTGAGACTCGTGGATCTGTCCTCCTCTGCAACATGGTGGTTTGCAGGTTTAACAGGATTAGCAGCTCGCCTGCACTTAAGTTGGAGGTGTCCCATTGTTCCACAGCCCTTGCAAACATACCCTTTGAATCGGCATGAATGGAAACGATGATCACCTCCGCAGCGCCAACAAGGTGTTAATGGCCTTGCATTCATCACCCTTGATGGTGGACTCTGAGACATCTGCGGATGTGCAGCTGCAGGTATGTGTGACCTGCTCTGTACGTTGCGATTTGAAATCAGCATCACTTTGTTCACAGTACTTGTAGCAGCACTTGTGTGCTGAGAGATTTGCTTAGTATTGTCACTAGTGGCAATGAATGCCTCGGCTATCGCAAGGTTGGGGTCTCTACATCCAAAAGTTTGCAAAGTATGGTTTCGTGGCTAATGCCAAGTACGAAAAAGTCTTTGAGCATGTGCTCCAAATGTCCTTCAAATTCGCAATGTCCTGCAAGGCATCTTAGCTCGGCGACATAACTTGCCACTTCCAGGCCTTCAGACTTTTTGTAGGAGTAGAACCGGTACCTCGCCATCAGAACGCTTTCCTTCAGGTTCAAATGCTCTCGGACCAGTGTGCACAAATCATCGTATGATTTCTCCGTAGGTTTCGCTGGAGTGAGGAGATTTTTCTTGAGGCCATACGTTGGTGCCCACAGACGGTGAGGAGGATCGCCCTTCATTTGACAGCGTTCTCTTTCCCATTTAGCTCGTTGGCCACGAAGTATTGGTCGAGTCGCTCCATAAAAGTTTCCCAATCATCTCCCTCTGAGAATTTCTCTAGGATGCCCACTGTTGTCTGCATCTTTGGGTTCGTTATCTGTATCTCATCACCAGTTGTTATGTATGGAGAAAGAGCCAGACTCAATACTGTGAGCTCAAAGTAAAGTGTGACCTTAGTCTTTTATTGCAGGTCACCAGAGTGCCTCTCCAACCTGTGAGGCCTCCTTAAATACCTGTACTGCCAAGGGATTACGGGATCCCTTGGGACTCCAGGGGATGAGCCCTCTGGTGGCTGTACAGAGTAAATACAAGTTTACATATACAACAGGTTCTGTATCACATTAAATTCTTTCACCCCACAGTGATCTTTTGTCGATTTACCCATTAACAAGATTTCTGTGCAATTGTGACCACCCTAAGGTCTGGAGGTCACTGCAAAAAGATGTGGCAGGATATTGGTTAAGGAGTGAATATAAGTAATATTTTCATTTTTCAATGGAATTCCACTTGTAAATGTGACCATCTGTACATGTCCCACCCAGCAGAAAGGCATACTCTCCAAAAAGCTTTATTTTCATCTTTGCAGAGGAAAGTGGCACACAACAAATGAGAAAGAATTCGAACAGGAGGAGGCCCAGCAAATCTGCACCCACGGAAACCCTCGGAAGGGAGGGTCGCTGCTTTGATGGGTCCTACCTGAGGAAAAGCAACCACCACTGCACAAGCTGGGCCCACACTTGGAGAGGGTAAGTCCTGCAAATTCCAGAGTCTGGCTTTGCTAAATGCTAAGTACTGCACAGGCTAGCCATGTTTCGGTTCATGGGGGTGTCTCCCTCAGCTATGCTTCGGTTGATGCAATGTTGATGCAATTGATCATTCATTGTGGTCCTTCAAATCAGCCTGCTGCCTGCACTGTGCATACCTACTCATGCCACTCTGCCCCCTCCTCTGCTGCTAACCTGGTCTGTTCTGTTATATTTTGTAGAACTTTAGGCCAACCCTGATGATGAAGAAGATTCAGACGACGACGAGCCTGAAGAGGAGAACATCTTCCAATCCCACCTTCCAGACAAAGAGCATGGGGGTGAGGGGGAGGGGGATGGATGAAGTCCCCACTGTTGTACTCACTTTGGAGGAGGTGCCCATTAAGGTGCTAGCCCCTTACCTGAGTAGTGGTTTGAGTGTTGGTGGGACATTCCATGGTTTCCCCCATCCGAGGCTGTGGGTCCCAGTGGGATGCAGCAAGGCACACCCAGGACCACACTGTCCCAGGCTGCGGGTCCCAGTGGGATGCTACAAGCCACACCCAGGGTGAGAAGGGGAAGGAGAGCTCAACAGCATTCTCCCGAGGTGCAGAATCTAACAGATGTGGTTCACATGATGGCAATGAGCGTGGGGAGCATTGACCTTACCCGATCACTCCTGGACACCATCAGTGGGGTGGGTGATGAGGTATCGGGACTGTTGGGAGAAGTAACAACTCTCTCACAAGAAATGAGAACATTGTCCGGGAACATGAGGGAGGGAATATCTCAGTTAGCTGATACAATGTCGGTGCACATGAGGGAGGGAATGTTGCAGGTAGCTGATGCGCTGTCAGTGAACACGAGGGAGGGAATGTCGCAGGTAGTTCAAACAATCTCAGTGAACGTGAGGGAGGGAATGTTGCAGGTAGTTGACACAATGTTACTCAACATCGGGGAGGGCATGTCACAGGTAGGTGAGACACTGTCGGCGAACATGAGAGAGGGAATGTTGGAGGTAGTTGAGACACTGTCAGGGCACATGAGGGAGGGAATTTTGGAGTTAGCTGCTGCAATAAGGGAACACACCCAGACCCTGTGCCCATTGACAAAATCAACTGCCACTCCCACTCCAATCCCCAGACCAGCCTCTGAAGAGGCACAAGCCGGGCCTTCCACATTGCTGCCTGCCCCCCCCGCCCTCCCCAATCAAGAAGTGAGCATTACCCGAGATGTTCGAAATAATAAGCTTGGTACCAACCCGAGAAATACTGCGCCACTGCCTGCGGGCATTGTTAGAGTCACCAAGACCAAACGCAGCGGGCGGTCTTAAAATAAGGTGGAGGAGAGATGGGTGCGGCCTTTCTTTGCTGCTGCTGCTGTTGTTGTTGTTGTTGTTACTGTTGTAACTGTTCTCAAATTAAAAGTTTTTTGTAAGTTATGTAAATTTACAAGTTTAAAAGTTAGTAAGTGATCTTAAAGTTTCTAAGTGATCTTAAGTATAAACTTTAATGTTTGATTCAAGAATATGTATATTCAAGTTAAGTTAAGTACAAACAAATATTTGTTAAACTTTTGAATAAAATATATTTTAAATTATAACTGAATCATTTCCATTATTTGTTCCATTAGTAACACAACTTTTGGAACTCAAAAAGAATCATTTCCATTACTTGTTCAAATATTAACACAACTTTTGATGTAAACAAGAATCATTTCCATTATTTGTTCCATTAACACAACACAACATTATGGAACAGGTCCAAACAGTAAACATGGCCCATGTGGAATAGTTGTCGCTGGGCTTTCAGGCAGCAAAGCATTCACGGATGAGCTGCTGGCGCAAGGCGTGAGCAATCGTTAAAGGGGCACGATGGCCTGCCCTTCTCTGCCGTCAGGCTCCGGGTTCAGGTAGTTGCATGGCTTCCTCGTCCTCTTCTTCCCCCTTGTCATCTGCATCTTCCTTATCATTATCATCTGCCACTCTCACCTCAGGTGGGTCTTCTACTACCATTTGCTGCTGCCTCATGACAGCTATGTTATGCAGCATGCAGCACACAACAGTGAATTGACCAACAATCTCAGGGGAGTATAGCAAGTAGCCTCTGGAATGGTCCAGGCATCGGAAACGCTGCTTCAAGATGCCAATTGTCCTCTAATATGCTGCGCGTCGCAATGTATGACACGTTGTATTCCCGGTCAGCTTTCGCCCGGGTTATGCTTGGGGGCATCATGAGCCAGGTGGCGAGGCCGTACCCTTTGTCTCCCAGTAGCCAGCTCTGCACTTCTGGCTGCTGCTGAAACATGGCAGATAAAACGCTCTCGCGTACGATGAACACATCATGGGTACTTTCAGGGTATCTTGCATCAACTGACATGATATGATGCATGTCATCACACACGAGCTGCACATTAATGGAGTGGAAACCTTTTCTATTCCTGTACATCTCGGAATCCTCCAAAGGTGCTCGCAAGGCAATGTGGGTACAATCAATGCAGCTCTGTACTTTTGGGAAGCCAGCAATCCTGGAGAAGCCCACAGCCCTGTCATGGATTGCTTGGGCGGTCATGGGGAACTTTATGAAGTCATTCCTACGTGCATACAGTGCAGCCGTGACCTGGCAAATGGAGACATGTGTTGCATGTTGCGAGATGGCGCACGAATCCCTAGTTGTAGCTTGAAACGATCCGGAGGCATAGAATGAAAGTGCAGCTGTATCCTTCACTTTAATTGACAAAGCAGTCCTCCTGACACTTCTAGGTTGCAGGTCTGCTTTGATCAACTCACAGACCTCACTTACAACTTCTTTGCGGAAACGCAGCCTTCTGACACAGTCTGCATCACTCAGGTGAAGGTACGAATGCCTGACTCGATATACTCAAGGTGGTAAGGCCTCCTGCCCATAACCCTATGGGCTCTGATATTCCTGATGCGATGAAGTCGAATCAATTGTCTCCTACGTAGCACTACGATGCAGAAGACTTGCACAAGGTATGACATTGTCAGTATTGCCCACATACTTAAACTTAACTTTGAAAGAATCTCAAAACAGCAGGAAAACAGGCGGGACAGGTTTGCAGTTCTTTCTCTCCCCAAGATGGACCACACCCAAAAGTCTTGTGACATCCTCTCTCCTCCCCCCCTTTACTAATTGGAGTCTTGTGACCGCTCTCTTTCTCCCTCCACCACCCCTCCCCCCCCAACTTATTGTCGTCTTCAGTGCAGAAAGCACCTCGTTCCCCAGGTTTCAAGCTTTCTGATCGGCACCTCGCTCTCTCTCTCTCTCCCCCCCCCGGGCTTGTTTTGTAGCCGAGCCCCGAGCCCCTGTGTCCAGGCATGGGGCCGATTCTGCCGGCCAAAGCCACGACCCTCAAGCCCTGCTTCAAGACATTTGTGGCGGCATTTGAGTGAGTAAAAAAATGAGAGAACTTCTGAAATCCAACAAATTTACACTTCTACATTGACAGGTTAAAAAAAGTTGAACTTTATTATTGATTTTGACAGTGCTCTGGACTCCCTCCAAAATCGATTTAAAAACAATGGCGTCTTTCAGCGCAGATTTCTGAATGTGCGCTGGTTTTCTTAAATCACCAGAAGGTTTTTCGGGAGTGACCAGATAGACCAACCTGAGAGAAAAAAATGTTGACCAAACTGCAAACAATTGAAAAAACTGGCACAGATATGAGGGAACTATGAAGTCACAAAAAACTGGCCAAGAAAAATCGTAACTAAGTCAGTTACCCCGGCACAGATCGCAGGGGGAAACATTGAAAAAAATAAATACGCCAAAAAAACAGTGCAAATGAACGGGGAAAATTGAGCCCTCTGTCTTTGGCCCCTCAACTACATCATTTCTCTCCAGTGCTAAGATCAATACTGCCACCCTCTGCTCCAACACCTCATTTTTTTCCCTCCCTATCTTTCTGGAATATGATGTAACCAGGAATATTAAGTTTCCAATTCTCCCCTTCTTTGAGCCATATCTCTGTTATTGCCACTATAATCATAGTCCCATGTGGTGACTTATGCCTGCAGCTCACCAACCTTATTTACCACGCTCTGTGCATTTACGTACATGCAGTCCAAACCCATCTTAGGCTGTCTTGCATTTGCCCACTGTCTGATCCCTGCTATTTCTGAACTATTCCAACTCTAGTGCTATTTGCCTCTCCCAGTCCTCTGTGCACTTCGTTTCTCTTTATTTCATCCCGATACCCAACTCCCTGCCAAATTAGATTTAAACCGTCCCCCACTGTACTAGTTAACTTTCCCATGAGGACATTGGGCCCAGCTCTGTTGAGGTGCAACCAATCCACCATTGAACAGGGCCTTCCTGCTCCATAACTGGTCCCAATGCCCTCCCTCCTGCACCATTTCTCCAGCCACTCATTATCCTGTTATATCCTACTATTCTTACACTCACTAGTGTGTGTAACTGGGAGTAATCCAGAGATTAGTACTTTTTGAGGTCCTGCTTTTTAACTTCCTCCCTAGCTCCTGAAACTCTGATTGCAAGACCTCAACCCTTTTCCTTTCTATGTTATTGGTTCCCACATGGACCATGACTTCAGGCTGTTCCACTCACTTCCCCCGCCCCCAAAAAATGTTCTACATCCTCTCAGTGGTGTCCTATACCCTGGCACCAGGGAAGCAACACACCATGTGGGACTCGTCTCAGCAGTGGCAGAAACGCCAATCTGTCTCCCTGACTATCTAATTTCCTATGACCACTGTATTTCTACACTTTGCTGTGCGCATGCAGTAATTTGCCTCGCAGTGCCATGGATATGCTGTAGACTACACTCCCCCAAGGTGACATCATCCTTACTGTTATTCAGCACTGAGAAAGTCACAAACTTGGAGGTTTCCTGCACTGCCTGCCTCTTCCTACCCTATCGGATGGCCAACCACTTATTATTCTGCTGAACTCTCCATAGCTGTGGGGTGACCACCTCCTGGAATGTGTGCTCCAGGAAATTCTCAGCTTCCTATATGCCCTGCAATGACTCCAGCTGCTCCTCAAGCTCAGAAACCCTGAGCTCGAGTACAAGCAACTGGAGGCACTTCCTGCACACGTGGTTATCCAGGAATCGCAGGCAATGGGTCTTAGTTGTCCCATTAGTTTGCTTCAAAGTCTATCTATAGATGTATGTATATGTATGTTTTTAGCTTAGTATCCCCTCCAACTTTATTAACTCAAGGTTTCCCCACCGCCAACAATAGGCTGACTAGCCTGTAGTTGCCACATTTATCCCTCTCCCCTTTTTTGAAAAGGAGTCCTCTAGCACCATTCACATAATCTAAGGAAGAATACCTCCCTCAGCCAACCTAGGATGCAGCTCAGCTAGACCGGGCGACTTGTCGACTTTGAATGCTGTCGACCTTTTAAGTACCTCTTTATTTATTTCTATCCTATCCAATTTCCCTACTAACTCTTCCTTTACTGTGACATTGGTAGTATGCTCTTCTTAAGTGAAGATCAATGCAAAGTTCTCAGTTAGCACCTCAGCCATGTGCCCTGCCTCCACAAGTTCTCTTTTTTTGATCCCGAATCGGCCCCACCTGTCCTTTGATTACCCTTTCAAGTTAGATCTGCAGCCTTAAATGGGTTAACTAATCTATTGAGTGGAGTGTTAAGTGTTGTTACAATTGATGTCAGCAATCCTGGAATAAGGAGGTCAAAGGAAACATCAGCCAGTATTCCAACGCATGGTCGCTGCCCAGTGGCTGCTGCTGAAAAATGGACATGCAGGAATGTTGGGTGAGGACAGAAATGGACTCTCACATGATTTCCACTTGGCCTCTGTGGTCAAATCATCTACTGACTACTGACTACTACTAGGAATTTGGAACAATTTCTCCTCCATAAGGCTATGGAGCCTGGGACTATGGAACTTTCAAGACTGAGATCAATAGATTTTTGTTAGGTAAGGGTATCGAGAGATGTGGAGTTAAGGAAGGTAAATGGTGTTGGGGTACAGATCAGCCATGATTTAATTCAATAGCGGAGCAGGCTCAAGGGGCTGACTGGCCTGCTGCTGTTCCTATGATACTGGCCAGACTCTCAATAAACGGGTCCTTTTCAGAATGGCAGGCAGTGACTAGTGGGGTACCGCAAGATTCAGTGCTGGGACCCCAGCTATTTACAATATACATTAATGACTTAGGTGAAGGAATTGAATGTAATATCTCCAAGTTTGCAGATGACACTAAGCTGGGTGGCGGTGTGAGCTGTGAGGAGGATGCTAAGAGGCTGCAGGGTGACGAGGACAGGTTAGATGAGTGGGCAAATGAATGGCAGATGCAGTATAATGTAGATAAATGTGAGGTTATCCACTTTGGTGGCAAAAACAGGAAGGCGGAATATTATCTGAATGGTGACAGATTAGGAAAAGGGGAAGTGCAACGAGACCTGGGTGTCATGGTACATCAGTCATTGAAAGTTGGCATGCAGGTACAGCAGGCGGTGAAGGCGGCAAATGGCATGTTGGCCTTCATAATGAGAGGATTTGAGTATAGGAGCAGGGAGGTCTTACAGCAGTTGTACAGGGCCTTGGTGAGGCCACACCTTGAATATTGTGTACAGTTTTGGTCTCCTAATCTGAGGAAGGACATTCTTGCTATTGAGGGAGTGCAGTGAAGGTTCACCAGACTGATTCCTGGGATGGCAGCACTGACATATGAAGAAAGACTGGATCGACTTTTTACTTTCCCTCCATGGACTACTTATGGCAGGTACAGTGAGATACTGTTAAAACTGCTCAGAGAAGGGGGAGCTGTGAGTGGCCAATTTTTCCTCCACCAGTCCCTACGTTTCTCTCTCCAGTCTGTGAAATCACCCCAAAGTATAAACTGGACAGTTTCACAAAAAAGAGGTAGTACATCCAGTTGCTCGTCCCTGGATTCCTGCTCCAGGTCCGAAGGTAAACGAGGTATAATACAGCCAATAACGTTTCTATAAAAGTAGATCTGATATACAGTGCTGTGCCATGGCCAAATCTATGTACATGCAGTTTGTGTATTTTATATCCTTCCTTTCTGTGACACATCTTCATATAAATTGTATCAAAAAATATTGTCAAATGAATATGATTTCCTGTTTCCATTCATTTTTGTAATACAAATAATCTGAGCAGGTAAACTGGACTGACTTCTCCACAACCCAGCCCAGTTATACTTCAGTGTTTTAATTTCTTGCGTGTCCATGCTGGTTCTAGGTGGTCTGTCCATCAGCACTGATTGGAAAGATTTTCTTTTAAAATTGCAGTTGTTTCTTCTGTGCCTTTCGCGGTTTCTGGAGGTACCAGTTCTGCTGAGTGGGTTTCACATTCATCTGTAAGATCAATGATCACTCGTTAATACAGAACCAGACCTGCACTAGACATTCCTCGATCCAGTGTCTTATCTGCTGTTGATTATATGTTTGACAAAAATACATGGAATAAACAAAAATAATCATGGAAGGTGGAGAATTGGTGGATTGGAGGGAGGTGCAGGCAGAATTTGGGGCCGAGCCCAGGGAAGTGCCATGGGGAATTTCTGTCTGTGATGTGCTCTTATGAATACGAACTGCCCATCCCAATAACATGACCCCATCTCTGCAATTTAGCAGAGCTGGACCCTAAGAAATTTCCAGGCTGCTGTGTTTCCATTATTCAGCACAAGATGGAGAGATTTTTTATGATTGATTCTCGACTATATTGGATCCTTTGGAAGGAATTTACAGTACTTTGCATCAGTTACATTTTAAGATAGGTGGTAGCCATATTTCTTTGGAACTTATACACTGCATTCAATTCTAGCGTGATTTTAACAGACGAGAAATCTTAAAACCACTGTCTGATTTGTCACACTGCTTGTCCGACATCCAGTCCTGGATGAGCAGAAATTTCCTCCAACTAAATATTGGGAAGGCTGAAGTAATTGTCTTTGATTCCCGCCACAAACTCTGTTCTCTGGTCGTTGTCCAGACCGTTCGCAACCTTGGCATCTATTTGACCGAGATGAGCTTCCAACTAAATATCCATCATAGGCAGTCCCTCGACTTGCTTCCACTCTAAAAGTGAGTTCTTAGGTGACTGAATAGTCCAATACTGGAATTACAGTCGCTGTCTTAGGTGGGGCAGACAATCATTGAAGACTATAGAACATATCCTCTCCATCACTAAGACTGCCTACTTCCACCTCGGTAACATTACCTATCTCCGCCACTGCCTTAGCACATCTGCTGCTGAAACCCTCATTCATGCCTTTATTACCTCTAGCCTTGGACTATTCCAATGTTATCCTGGCTGGTATCTTATCTTCCACCCTCCATAAACTTAAACTCATCCAAAGCTCTGCTGCTCATATCCTAGCTCATACCGAGTACCATTCACCCATCACCTGTGCTCGCTGACCTATATTGGCTCCCGGCCCAGCAATGCCTCAATTTTAAAATACTCCTTCTTGCTTTTAAATCCCTTACCTTGCCCCTCCCTATCTATGTAACCTCCTCTAGCCCAACAACCTCCAAGATCTCTGCACTCCTCCAATTCTGGCCTCTTGCGTATCCCCGATTTTAATCGCCCCACCATTGGTGGCCGTGCCTTCAGCTGCCTAGGCCCTAAGCTCTGGCATTTTCTCCCTAAATTCTCCGCCTCTCTCTCCTCCTTTAAGATGCTCCTACCTCATTGACCATGCTTTTGGGTACTTGCTATGTTATTATGTGGCTCAGTGTCAAATTTTGATTGATAATGTTCCTGTGAAGTACCTTGGGACATTTTACTATGTTAAAGGTGCTATATAAATATAAATTATTCTAGTTACTGATCCAGGCCTGGAAATAGGGTATAGAGGGAGTGGGGTCAAAAAGTTATGGATGAAAATAAATATATAATTTTTCTAATCCTTACTTTTGTCTATAAACCCCAAACAAGACAGGACAAAAAACAATGAAAAGATTAGACACTTGTAAGAACTTCAATGTCTAGCATTCCACAGTCTCTTTTCACTTTTTTTTAGATCCATAGTGTGTCCGTATGACTGAAGCCCGTATGACACGAGGTCCTTTCTGTTTCATCACTGCCAGATGGTTGGTCTGGAGGCAATACAGAGTTCATTTACACTTTAAATAGGAAAAAGGAGAAAAACACACAAATGTACGATCTTAATAACAGTCAAATTCTCAAAGTATCAAAATCACAGATTGTAGGCGATTACATTCACCTAGTGTGATAACATTACTGTAGCATAGGCCAGATATAGTAAGGTGCAGTGGATCACTTTCCAGTCAGATCCTTTTCTCAATTTATCAGTGTCAACTGTAGTAAAACTTCCATCTCCCTTTCTTGTGAGGATCAAATCAGTACATATGTGAACTCATTACTAAGTTAATAGCGAACTCAATAGACAACACAGGAAGACAGAAGAATTTCACAGACACCTAAATAGATATTTAGGTATCTATTGTATAACAGGTGGGTTAGCACATTGTCCTATCACCATGAGGACCTAGGTTTTGAATCCAGCCCTTTTGTCCGTTGGCTATAAGGGTCCTTTATGAAATTAGTTTGGGTGGTCTGAACCTAGATGTGAGTGGACATCAGCCCATTGCGCAAAACCACTGCTAATCCTGCATTTTTTGGCAATCTCAGTCACAGTTGGCTGGTGCAGAAAATGCACAAGTTCACAATGGTGCAGTAGGGAATGCCAATTCCCTACTGCAAGAAGGCATATTTTATTGGGCAGAATAGAGGGAGACTCCCTTTTCTCCTTTTTTTAAACCCCCTCCTGCCCGCCTCCCCGATCTTATGTAACTTTTTTTCTCTTTGTCTCCAATGGCAGCTGGTAATTATTCCGCCATTCGCACCCTATCTAGACTAACCTTTTTCTAACTTCTGTCATTACCATCTCAAGTCGGCCCTTTGTCTCTCTAATCTCCCCTGTCTTCCGCCCTATCACAGATTTTCCCCTTTGTTCTTTCCTTCCCATCCCCTTTCAGAGCTCCTTAAGAATCTGTTCATTTCGAACATTTGCCAGTTCTGATGAAGGTTCATCGACCTGAAATGTTAACTGTTTCTCTCTCCACAGATGCTGCCTGACCCTATATATATATATATATATATGGGAGTCTTACTCTCTATCTCATCAAACTATACTGGTCCTGGGAACACTGATGCTGCCACTGGTTGTCTGAAATGGGAAAATGCTCCATTTCCCACTGCTAACATCCCTCATACTCAAATGCAAGGTTGCCAGAATTATTTTTAAACAAGTATGCAGTTCCTTCCATAAGTGTCAAGTAAAATAGTCTGACAGATAAAAGGCTGTCTGGTCCATAGGAACTTAATATGTGCACATACTGTTATTTCTAACATACTATCTGGCATTCAATATGCACAGATCTACATTCCAGGCCATAGAGCCTATTCTGAGGGGGAAGAAAAACTTCAACATTATCAATGTCTCCCTCTTTGGCCTCCGCCCATGGCCTCAGCATGAACCAGTATCCAAATCTATAGATCGATACAGTACTGGGAAATGTGTACAGCACCGAAGCATAACAGACCTATACCCTACTGAACAAATAACTCACCCTCTGGTCTGCGATGTTCTAATCTGCTACCTGCCTCCATTTGTACTCTTGTCCTGACTGGAGTTCTTGGTTTTCTTGACAAAGGCATCTTTAACTCTGTGGTTGATAAAGATTGTTATGACAATATAGTGTGTGCACGATTTAAAACAACATGGCATAAAATGGAAGAGTTGTTAGCTTCCAACATGTGGAACAAGAAAAGGCCATTTGACCCATGAAGCTACTCCTTCCACTGATCATGTACAATTTACCCCATGATGGAATCAACTCCATTCATTTATTCTGCCGGGAGAAAGTTTGGCATAAATACACCATGATTCCGAAAAGTAATTAAGCGAAACTCCAGAATAAGCTTCCCTGATGGCCCACTAGGTAAATGTACAGATATTGTGGTGTGGTTCTCAGTCCATACTGAGTTAACTGATTTCAGCCAGTGTAGCAGTGGGATGCTACAACTGGCTTCAGCAACCCTGAATTAGGGAGGGGGAAATCATTGACGGTTCCCATGTGAAAAATGGCCACTTTAGTTGGGTACTGGAGCGCTGCCAGCAGCCACACTTGATCACCTTCGGAAATTGGAACAATCCTTCCAGAGTATTCATTTGTCTCCACTATGCAAACCCTGGCAAGCTGCTCTTTACAGACAGACAGCATACATGTACTTATTTTGTTTTCAATTGTTATTTCCATCTTTATTTCTCCTGTGGTTTCCCCAAACACACACATTTTCTGGCCAAGGAGGCAGGCTGGAGAAGTGTTGTCAGGACCTATTAATTATAATTTATGGCTGGCTGTATAAGGGTAACTTGGGATGAATGGCTTCTGATTTTCTTCTTTCTGTTTCAAGTATTGAATTTTCCCTTAAAGGATGAAAATCATCTTTGTATCAGCCACTTCTGGGGAAAAGAATTTCGTGCTACAACAATCTTCGAAAAAAAATTCTCCTAAGCTCATTCTCTTAGTTACAATTTTAAATTGATGACCGCTTATCACTGTCTCCCAACCAGAGGATACCATCATTCCCTATTCACTCTATCAAAACTCTTCATCATTTTAAGAAGTTCCTGATCATGTCACTGTGTGGAAGCAGAGATACATAGGGCTATGGGGAGTGAGCAGAGCACTGGGATTAGTCTTGGATTGCTCTAGCAAAGAGCCAGCACCGACACACTAAGCCGAATGGCGTCTGTCTGATGCTCCAAACTTAAATGGTCTATAGGAACTTAATATAAAGTTTTGTGCTGCAAATCCATATCCACAAGTCAGTGGCCTCCCTTGATTTCCATTCCCTCCCTTGTTGCGAACTCAGTACCGCACTCCATCCAGGTCAGAGAAGAGAGTGGCCTGTATCTTTGATGTCTCCATAGCTGTAGTCAATGCAGCTCCAAGGGTCTCAGGAGAGGAAAACACTTCATCTCATAGCCTGGATATGAGCTGGAGAAAATCTCAATGATAGGAATTGAATCATAATGAGTTAAGTCTAAAACTGACTGAGGTCCATCGAATGGGAGCCCAGCTGTTTATCACTGAATGGGAATCCAGCTACCTATCACTGAAGAGTAATATTTACCTGGCAAATTCTGTAAGTTCTTCATTTGCATGTATTGTTTTAAATGTCTTACAACCATGGAACCTTATTAAGCACATGCTATATATAGACCGTGAAAACACTGATCACAAATCACTTACTTTAACTATGGGTCTTGATGCTTTAGCTATATTTCTGAATTTAAAATAAAATTAACGAAGGGGTCAGCTGTACCTTCAGAACGTTCTTCATTCTTCTCCTTACCTTGTCTCTCATTGTCCACTTTCCTTGTTGATGTTGAAGTTGGTGTTGTATGCTGTTCAGTGCTGGGAGCTTCATCCTGAGTTAAGCTTTTTTGCAATGCTACAAACTTTCTTGGAACTGGTACAGGATTTAAACTCTGGTCGGTGTTCCTTTGTTGCAGAGGTTTCCTGAGAGGAGGAAGCAGGATTCTTTGGGCCCCTCCCGATTTAATTTCTTGTCTTTTACTTTCTTCTTCACTGTCAGATTCTGCATTCTTGGCTTCTTTGGACAACTGACCTTCAGAATTCTCTTCTTTATCTGAATAAATAAATGAAGACACTTTCTTAAACAATATATAAACATCTGGATCCTGGTTTCCAAAATCTTTCTCTCCTCTTCTCTTCTCGGATCTTCTGTTCAAACGACTTTTGTACCTTGTGGGATAGTTATTTATTTTTCTAATTTGCCCCCCTCCTCTCCTGTAGACAGCAACTCTTCACGGTCCACAGGAGCCAACAATTGCCCAGCATGTCACCCAAGTGCCAGTCCTAATTATCAGCCTAGACAGTAATGTTGGAAGGCTACTCACTATAAGGGCATCACAGCCAAATCCTATCCTGTCCTCAGGAGCAGAAACCTTGGCAGACTTGTCCCCTTCCTAGCTAAGAGATGCCAATTGTAGCACCCCTATTACCATGCTAGCCAACTCAACAGAAACTGGGGACTGAACCTGTGTACAGCTCATACATTTACCCATTAAACCATTGGGCACCTCTATGCCATGTTCTTAAAATGTTCTATTGTACGGCTGTCTGAAAATCAAGAGAGATCAGTGCCAGTGCATTCAATTTGAACATATTCTAAACCTGTATATGGCTATCTGTAGAGCATCCTATTGAGATTGACTATAAGAAATGATATTTGCTGCAAAACTGTCCTTACAGCATGAAAGTTTAGTCTTACTATATTTTGCCATCATTTATCAGAAGGCTTGACTTTGGTTCCAGTTCACGGATCCAGTTGGAGAATGTGGTGCTATCATGGTCTAGAGGAATCATGCCCAGAATTACTACTGGAGTTATTATTAGTGACAGGAGAAGGGAAAGTCAAAGTTGGCGTGTCCTCCAATTCAATACAGTAAATTAAATGCAAGGCAAAAAGTAATACTGTATATAAATTCTGTACTTGCAACACAGCTCTTGTATTTAGTAGAGGTGCATTTAGATGCTACAGCCCAATGGGAACTGAGCCATACAGATCTGTACTGAATTAGCTGATTTCAGACAATTGGTCTCGGTGCCTGCCTCTAGGCTAGTTAGAGGAAAACTCCGCCAGGAATTCCACTCCTGATCACAATCCAGGGACCTCTGCTGGAAAATGCATACACGTGGATGTCAGGTAAGAAAGACAAACTTGCATTTGATTAATACCTTATTAGAATCATAGAAATTTACAGCAAAGAAGGAGGCCATTCAGCCCATTATGTCTGTGCCGGCCAAGAAAGAGCTATGCCGCCTAATCCTACTTTCCAGCTCTTGGTCCTTAGTCTTGTAGGTTACAGAACTTCAAGTGCATATCCAAGTACTTTTTAAATGTGATGAGGGTTTCTGCCTCTAGTACCCTATCGGGCAGTGTATTCCAGACCCCATCACTCTCTGGGTGAGAAAAATTCTTCTCAACTCCTCTCTAATCCTTCCACCAATTACTTTAAATCTATGCCCCTGGTTATTGACCTCTCTGCTATGGAAAATAGGTCCTTCTTATCCACTCTATCTAGACCTCTCATAATTTTACACACTTCAGTTAAGTTTCCCCTCAGCCTCCTCTGTTCCAAAGAAAAGAACCCTAGCCTATCCAATCTTTCCTCATGGTCCAAATTCTCCAGCCCTGGCAACATCCTCGTAAATTTCCTCTGTACCCTCTCTATTGCAATCACATCTTTCCTGTAATATGGTGACCAGATCTCTAAGCAGTACTGAAGCTGTGGCCTAACTAGTGTTTTATACAGTTCAAGTTTAATCTCCCTGCTCTTGTATTCTATGCTTTGGCTAATAAAGGAAAGTGTCCCGTATGCCTTCTTAACCATCTTATCTACCTGTCCTGCTACCTTCATGCAGTCCAAGGTCTTTCTGTTCCTCTACCCGTCTCAGTATCCTACCATTTATTGTATATTCCCTTGTCTTGTTAGCCCTCCCTAAATGCATTACCTCACATTTCTCTGGATTGAGTTCCATTTGCCACTTTCTGGCCTCCTGACCAGTCCATTGACATCTTCCTGCAGTCTACAGCTTTCTTCCTCACTATCAACCACACGGCCAATTTTTGTATCATCTGCAAAGTTCTTAATCGTGCCCCCTACATTGAAATATACCACAAAAAGCAAGGGACCTGGTACTGAGCCCTGTGACCCCCACTCGAAACAGCCTTCCAGTCACAAAAACATCCGTCAACCATTGAGCTAATTTTGATCATTTTGCCACTTTCTCTTGCATCCCATGGGCTTTTACTTTTCTAACCAGTTTGCCATGTTATTGTCCCCTCACAATATCCCAAAACATTCCACAACGAATGGATTACTTTTGAAGTAGTCACTGTTGTCATGTAGTCGAAGTCAGAATTGGGTTTTGGTTGCAATAGCCCCACTGTCAAGTAGGCTGCTGAAACTCATTGAAAAGGCTCATACATGAAGGGTGAGGCATCAGATGGTGGCTGATGCCCATCTGTAATACTGTACTGATACTGCAATCCAGCAAGAAGTCAGTGCCTTCAGGGGGATTTGAGAAAATTAAAGGGGAACATGGTTGCATAATTCTATGGAAAATCCAATAACTGCCTCCCTCCACTGAAGATAAGTTTTTAAAGATGGAAGAATATCAGATTTTACCTGCATTACTGCCTGCAAAGGATTTAGCCATATTGGCTAACGCAGAACCTTTCAGTGCTTGAGATGGAGGCTGTGGTTTGTTCTCTTCAGAGATTCCTTCTAAAATAAAAGACAAAACTGTATTAAATCCATTTTCATATCTCAAACACAGTACATACACATACTGCTTATCACAAGATAAATACAGATGACCCAGTTTAGCTCATCCACCTGGAAAAATTCTACAGTCCCCCATCACAGCATCCAGCTGTTTCTTAAAGGTTTCCATGGTTTCCACCTCCATTACCCATTCATTGTGTTGATCACACTTTGTGTAGAGAAGTTTCCTGACATCAATCCTAAATTTTCCATTGACTAGTTTGAACCAGTGTCCTTTTCCTACTGTCACGATTTAGTTTGTGTTAGTGTTCTATACGTTCATTTTCTATCATCTACACCTCCAAAAGATTGCTTCTCAGTCACCTTCTTTTAGAGCTGAAGTTTCTCCAAATTTTTCACTTAACTCAGCCTCCTGAGACTAGGGATCAGTCTTGTGGCTCTCCCATGCACCACTTCAAGGGCTCAAATGTCTGAATTGGACTCGAGGTGTGATCTGAGCAGAACACTATACAGTTTGATGCACAAATACACTATCATAACTGCACATAAAGACCCCACAAGGAGTATTTTTTAAAGTTATGTTCTAGATTCAGTGAGAAATAATTTTGTGGAAAGCTTCATCCTGAATTTTGTAATAGATTACAAGTTAAGTTATTCCACGCAAGAATGCGACATTTACAGAACCACTTTATGATAAGGATTTCACAATACTGTCACAAGGAAGATATTAGGAGAAGTTGGAAATCTGTCCTGTTTGATATTGCAAGAACTTTTATGTTTTTTTCTTATTAAGGTTTGTGAGAGTGTCACTTTAAATTGATTCCTGTAGATTTGGTTTCTGTCTGGTCAAAGATGATGTCAATGGTTGTTGATGCTCCCTCATTGTTTTGGAATCTAATTGCTGACCCACTGGGGAAGACGAGTATGTTCTTAGCAGATATTCCAGTCAGACAAGTGCTGTTATGAGTTTGTTTGATGAATGAGAATCTTGAAAGTCTGTCAAATCTGCCCTTAAATAGCTCATTTCTCACAGCAGGTGATAGCTCACAAGGAGTCTCTGGGAAAAGTGCCTGATTGACAGCTCCATATATTCAATAGCTTGAGGCTACTTCATCACTTCTTCCTGTTCTACTGCACTGCCGCCTGTGTAGAGGTGAACATGCAAACGCTCTGCCTCACATACAAACTTTGTATTACAGGTGCTGATTCAAGTTCAGGGTTATGAGGAGAGTTAGTGAAGTTTCAAATCTTTTGTTATTTTGTGAACTAATGAGATGCAAGTTAACTTTTGTAATATAGTGGAATCTGTTGCATTGAACTTTTGCTGCTGTTTAAACATTACCTTTAATAAACCTGATTTTTAGTTGTAGCTTAAGTCATAAATTCTGACAGAGTGGTTATTCTTGTGTTATCTGAAGGGTTCATGGTATCTCCAGTTATAGTGGGCATGTTACATTACCAGAGGTGCCACTTCAGTTCACAGAAAGTGAGGGCTTGTGGGAGGGATCCTTACATCTTGATTTTATTACTCTTTTACTGCACTAGATCTCAAGAAAGTGTATATTTGCACTGAGTTTAGCGACATTATTTTGCAACTAAATTACTAGAAAAAAATGACATTAATTGGGATCGTTCTTTATGTGGCAGTATATTACCTTGTGAAAATCGGCTCCATATTAAACTGTAGCACTCTGTTCCTTAGATCTACATTCAAGACAGGCTTTTCTGTTACTTCCAAATCCATTACTCAAGATCCTACTGATCCCTGTATAACTTAATGTTTGAGCTGGTAATCATTCAGAGAGCATGGCCACATCATACAATACTGAATTCTAAACAGCTTATGCAATATAATCGCATTCTTTGAGCTCTGTTCTTTTCATGCAGGTCAGGTCACTTTTTATTACAGTGCAATAAAACTTAAGAAAGTTGATACTTTAACGTGTATTGATTCCAAACAAAATTGTTTGCTTTTAAAAGAACCCTTGGTCCTTAGACACCTGTTAAAGGAGTCATCATAGGCAGTCCCTCAAAACGAGGATGACTTGCTTCCACATCAAAAAGGGATGAGTTCACAGGTGTTTCAATAAAGGACCTAATATTCCAGATCCTGAACTACGTCTTGAAGGGTGGAAGATGCCTGTGCATGAATTTTTTTAACATGTGGTGGCCGTTGCACACCAGCCACCACACGGGCTTGACAGAGCTAGGTCTTGGTCCAGTAGCAAGGAATAACCAAGACAACTGGAGACCAGCTCTGCTGCACGGACCGAGTGCGTACACATATCGCAGTATGGGCTGGCCCGTGCTGCTCCTGGGCCCTCGCCTCTTCTGGGCCCCAATCATATCCCTCTACAAACTCTTGCCGCTCCTTCGCTCTGACCTCGCTACTCCTGCTGTACCTGCCCGCACTGCAATCAGCCATCGCCCTCCTGCAGCAGCATGCGCTGCTCCCTGCAGTGGCATGCCGCCGCACATTGCTCCCTCTAATGGAACCGGCCTGCTAATGGTCTTGCAGGCCGGGACCACGCTGATTTCCGAGCCGTGTATTGGGCTACTGAAGAGTGTTCAAGGACAGGTTAAAAAGGACTCACTAAGTAGACGCTGAGCACCTCGAGTCTTGTCGCCGAGAGCATGCAGAAATCAAGCGCAGGCAGCGGAAAGAGCGTGCGGCAAACCAGTCTCACCCACCCCTTCCCTTTATCTGTCCCACCTGTGACAGAGACTGTGGTTCTCGTATTGGACTGTACAGCCACCTAAGAACTCATGTTAAGAGTGGAAGCAAGTCTTCCTCGATTCCAATGGACTGCCTAAGATGATGATGATGAGGAGGAGGTATGGCGGAAATATTAAATGAGTACTTTGCATCAGTCTTCACCCTTGAAGATGATGCTCGAATATTAGAATTTAATAATACTAATTTTGTTAATAACATTAACAGACAAACATTGTTTTAGAAAGAATTAAGAACTTGAAACTAGATAGAGCAGCCGTGCCAGATGATATCCACCCGAGGGTCCTCCGGGAGATGGGACATGTGCTGTGCGAGCCCCTGGCCTGTATTTTTAATAGCTCACTGCATTCTGGAATGGTTCCTGCAGATTGGAAGGAGACTTATGTAGCCCCCATTTTTAAAAAAGGTGACAAGACAGACCCGGGTAACTATAGGCCCATCAGTTTTACATCAGTAATAGGTAAGATGCTTGAAGGAATCATAAGGGATGCAATATAGGAATACTTGGATAGGGAGGGACATATTAGGGGCACCCAACATGGCTTCATAAAAAAAAAAGGGGTCATGTCTCACAAATCTAATTGTATTTTTTCAAAAAGTTACAAAGCTGGTAGATGAGGGAATGATGGTGGACATGTTCTACTTAGACTTCCAAAAAGCTTTTGACAAGGTACCGCATAAGAGGCTTATCTATATATTGAGTTAGATTCAGAACTGGCTGGCAGGACACAGGAAAAAAGTAGTAATAGATGGATTTAGATCTGTTTGGAGACTAGTCACCAGTGGTGTCCCACAGGGATCAGTGTTGGGACCGTTGCTTTTTACTATTTTTATTAATGATCTGGATTTTGGGGTTGGGGGCACAATTTGCAAATGATACCAAGATCTGTGCAAGTGTTAGAACTGTAGAAGATGATTGTCTGCTTCAGGCAGATCTTAATGTGTTGGGAGATTGGGCTCAAGACTGGAAAATGATGTATAACTTAGATAAGTGCAGTGTTATGTATGTGGCCAGGGCAAATGCTCAACATTCATACAGCCTCCATGGAACAGCATTAAAGATGGTGGCGTTAGAAAGAGATTTGGGCATTCTAGTGCATACATCCTTAAAGGTACATGAGTAATGCCGTGCAGCGATAGCTGGAGCAAATTGGGTGTTGGGGTGTATCCACAGGACAATTGAGTACAAGACGAGGCGTACTGTTTTGTCCTTGTACAAGACTTTAGTCAGGCCGCACTTGGAATACTGTGTCCAGTTTTGGTCTCCTCACATGGTGAGTGATATTGAGGCTCTGGAGAGGCAGAAGAGGGGCACGAGACTAATTTCAAGTCTAATGCATCTTAATTATCAAGATAGGCTAAAAGAGTTGAGACTCTATACCTTAGCAGCTTAAACTTAGGGGGGGATCTGATTGAGGTTTATAAGATAATGAAGGGAATAGACAGTGTTCCAGCTGACAGTTTATTTCAATTAAATAGGATCGGCAGGACCAAGGGACACAAATTTAAGTTGTCTCAGGCTAGATCTAGGTTAGACTTTAGGAGATGATTCTTTTCCCAGTGAACAAGCTGCCATTTCATATGGTGGATGCAGACTCACTGAATTCCGTCAAGCGAAAGCTGGATTTGTTTCTGGCTGCGGTGGAGATCATCTCTTACAGAAGGTAGGTACTGCAGGAAATTCAAGGCCAGAGTGATCTCCTGGACTAGTTTCGATCGCCTAGATGGGTCGGAAAGGAATTTCCCAGATTTTTTCCCTCCCAAATTGGTCTGAGTTTGTTTTAAATCTGTTTTTTTGGCCTCTCCCAGGAAACCACATGGTTTGGGGTGAGGTGGAGTATATATGTTGTGATACACAAGGTATCGCAATGGTGTGGGACAGGCTCAATGGACCAGATGGTCTTTACCTGTCCATCATTGTTCATATGTTTCCACAGAAGCTGCCTGGTCTGCAGTGTTTCTAGCATTTTCTGTTTTCCAGCAGTATGAAACTGCCTTCTCCAGGGGTCTCACATTGCTCCCCCATGGAGTTCAGGCGGAAAGGAAAGGACTTGCATTGATATAGTGTCTTTCTTGACTTCAGGTCATCCCAAAGCGCTTTATAAGCATTATACACTTTTGAAGTGTAGTCACTGTTGTAATGTTTGGAAACACAACAGCCAATCTGTGCTTAGCAAGGCCCCACAAACAGGAATGAGATAATTCATTAAATAAATCAGTAATAAAAAGCTAGCATCAGATTGTCGCAAAAAGCCATCTAGTTCACTAGTATCCTTCAGGGAAGGAAATCTGCCATCCTTACAAGGTCTGGCTTATATGTGACTCCAGACCCACAGCAATTTGATTGTTCTTAACAGCCCTCTGAAATGGCCCAGCAAGTCACTCAGTTGTATAAGGCACTACCTTCCCAAGGACAATTAGGAATGGGCAATAAATGCTGGCCTTGCCAGTGACTCCCACATCCCGTGAATTTGGAACATCCCTCTAAAGATAATCACTTTTGCAAATCCACACCAACGTTACACCTGCAGTGTAAATGCACCCCGAGACCTTTTACACCAGAAGGGTCATATAAATTTCAGGTCTGTAACTCATGGTTCATGGACAGAAATAATCTAATGAATTGCAGCGTTATTCATTCAACAGTCATAATCATCATCATCATCATAGGCAGTCCCTTGGAATTGAGGAAGACTTGCTTAGGTGGCTGAACAGTCCAATACGAGAGCCACAGTCCCTGCTACAGGTGGGACAGACAGTCGTTGAGGGTAAGGGAGGGTGGGACAGTCCCCAGCATTGAAACACTGACCACACTCGATCAGCTTCGCTGGGCAGGCCACATTATTTGCATGCCTGACACGAGACTCCCAAAGCAAGCGCGCTACTCATTCAACAGTACTGAACACACCAATGGATCTCCAGAGTTAATTTGTGCTTTATTCATTAATAAGCCATTCATTGCAAGGAGCTTCTATTTTTGCATTTTGTTCAAATGGTTAAGTTAACCATGACTGCCGAGTGGAGGAAGTGCATCCGGGAGGGCGCTGAGCGCCTTGAGTCTCATCGCCGAGTGCATGCAGAAAACAAGCACAGGCAGCGGAAGGAATGCATAGCAAACCTGTCCCACCCTCCCTTACCCTCAACAATTGTTTGTCCCACCTGTGGCAGGGACTGTGGCTCTCGTTCAGCCCCCTAAGGGCTCATTCTAAGAGTGGAAGCAAGTCTTCCTCGATTCCGAGGGACTGGCTATGATGATGATGATGATGGTCATTATACATTGTCATGAAGAATGGGACTTAGGCAAAGCATCAAAGGGCTGCTGGTGTCAATAGAGACATACCCTAATTAAAAACCGGGCTGGAATTGTGCATCACTAACTAGAAATGTTAATTTTGCAGAGCCAGTTCAGAATGATTTAACTTTGTTAAAATTATCTATTCATTGTCTGGGTGGTGGGCTGCTAATCTGAACCTTGCTCCTGGGCACATTCCACTTGAGTTCTGAAGCTGCATGCCAGGAATAGCACAGAGTAATTTGTTTAGCCAGAGTTTTCCTTTTCTCCAAGTGAGTTAATGCCTGCTATCCACTTGGTGCTTCCCACCAATGAACCACCTGAGATCGGGAATTCCCATAGCATAGAAGGTTCAAACATTACATGGAAGCATAATATTTTACTGTCCTTTCATGCTTTCTTAACACTAGCACCTCTGCAGGAAAATAACCAATGGAATATTAAAACAAAACTTATTGTACAGACTACAAAAAAAATCACCAGTACAAGAGACTGAAGGGGTTCGGAAAAAGGGCAAAGAGCTACATTATCAACATGCTCAACACAGAACCAAGAACCAAGACCTCCACCATGGAAATTTCCAATCTAGGATGCAATCTTTATTTAATATGCAGTTTTGAAATGGGAAGAGTTATATTCCCAATAGGAACTGGGCTCTGATTGGACCATTGCAGCCATGACAGCCAGCAATAGAGGGCCACCTACATCCCATCAGCATGGAGTTGCACCTGAACCCTGGCTTTGATCACAGATCTGAAACAACATTGTGCACCCCATTGCACGATCTAGCCCCCAGTACTGTGTTTTAATTTTGAATACAGCCACTGCACGTAGTAAACTTTGGTTCCATTTGTGGTGGCTGTTGAATTCCATTAAGAACGAGAAGGGTTTTTCAGTAATGCCTTTACTGAATACTAAAATGATTACTTTAAGTTTCCTATGTCTTACCATTAGAGTCTGTTCCTTGTAACTCTGATTCTGTACTCTAAAAAGCACAAAAAGGAAAGAATAAGTTGCCACACAGTGTACTATGGTATGCATAATTAGCTGTGTTAATTCCATTTACCCAGAGCTGTTAAAACAGCTATTAAACAAACCTTCTGCAAACCAACCACAAATGGACAATTAATTTTAAGCTCTTTTTAAAGTCAGAAGATGATCATTCTCTTTTTTGGGTGACTTTCTCTCTTTCCTGCATTATGCAGCTCCTGTGCTGAGTCGGTAACTTTCTTCCTGGCTTCTGCTGACTCTGAAGCTGGTAGTGTTGCCAATACTCGTGGATCACTCGCAAGCCCCACAATTTGTGGAGGTATTTTTGCAATTGACATGAGGAATTTAAAGATAGCTTCCTACATGTTTCAATTTCTCATGTACATCATTAGCCATTAGAAATGTCCATAAATTGTGCGACTTTCAACTGAGTCTCGAGAATTGGCAATGCTCAACCGACCATAGGGAGCCACCCGAGAGTAATCCAGGAATGGCTCTCCAGCAAATGTTCCCTCTCCCTCCTTATGAATCTGTGATCTGTAATTCAATGGCTGTAGTGAGGGAAGGGAAAACCACAGGTGCATACTTTCTGTATGGTTCAGAGACATGGACCATGTACAGTAGACACCTCAAGTCACTGGAGAAATACCACCAACGATGCCTCCGCAACATCCTACAAATCTCCTGGGAGGACAGACGCACCAACATCAGTGTCCTCGTCCAGGCCAACATCCCCAGCATTGAAGCACTGACCACACTTGATCAGCTCCGCTGGGCACATTGTCCACATGCCAGACACGAGACTCCCAAAGCAAGCGGTCTATTCGGAATTCTTTCATGGCAAACGAGCCAAAGGTGGACAGAGAAAATGTTACAAGGACACCCTCAAAGTCTCCCTGATAAAGTGCAACAACCCCACCGACACCTGGGAATCCCTGGCCAAAGGCCGCCTAAGTGGAGGAAATGCATCCGGGAGGGTGCCGAGCACCTCGAATCTCATCGCCGATTGCATGCAGAAGACAAGCACAGGCAGCAGAAAGAACGTGCGGAAAATCTGTCCTACCCTCCCTTCCCCACAATGGCTGTCTGACCCACCTGTAGTAGGGACTGTGGATCTCGTATTGGACTGTTCAGCCACCTAAGGACTCATTCTAAGAGTGGCAGCAAGTCTTCCTCGATTCTGAGGGACTGCCTATAATGATGATGATGATGATGCTAATGAAATGCCCAACACCCATTTAAGGACCCTTACAAGGAATTGAGCTGCTCTGAGTGGAGCAGGCCTTGTGCTGTGACTGCACTGGATGTGATGGGCTTTGGGATGTCTCTAGGACAAAAACAGCCATTTAAGTGCCTGGTAATGTCTTGTAACAACATTGAGATGGAATAGCAAATCTTAATCCGGATACTTGTGTCAAATAAAGTACTAGTGCACAGCTACAACAGAAATGTTTTGTGGTCTGTAATTCTTCACACAAACTGTACAATTTGAGCTTTGTTCTAGAAAGAAAAGAACTTGATTTTATAGGGTGTTTCTCACATCCCAGGACATCACAGCCAGTGAATTATTTTTGTGGTGCAGTCACAGTTGTTACATAGGCCAATGTAATGATATAGGTTTCCTTGCGGTATCAGAAAGATTGCTGCAGACCCTAGAGAACAAAGTGACTTCAAACACTCTCATCCTAATTTCAAAATAAATAATCTCTTACCAGTTTCGTCTTAGGATCAGAGGGCATCACTTTCAGACCTGTTCTATCTAGCACTCGGTGTATGTACTGCTCAGATCTGAGGAGCAGACTCTCTTCACACAGCTCTGATGGAAATTCCTGTGTGTATACAGAAATGTTAGAGTCCTACTGATAAAGCCATAGATTTCAAATGACAACACATTATTTAGTTTAAACAAACTTCAGGCATTACAGTCACTAGTTCTTTACAGGAAAGGCACAACATCAAGTGAAAAATACAACTGATGTTATATTTGTTTTCACTATTATTATTTGGATCTCCTTTCCCTTCTACCTTCTCCTGGTGTTGTTGACTCATACTGGGTACTGCTCCATAAGAACATAAGAAATAGGAGCAGGAGTAGGCCATTTGGCCCTTTGAGCCTGCTCCGCTATTTAATATGATCTTAGGCTCAGCTCCACTTCCCTGCCCGTTCCCCATAACCCTTCACTCCCTTATCTTTCAAAAATCTGTCTATCACCACCTTAAATATATTCAATGACCCAGCCTCCACAGCTCTCTGGGGCAGAGAATTCCACAGATTTACGACCCTCAGAGAAGAAATTCCTCCTCATCTCAGTTCTAAATGGATGACTCCTTATTCTGAAACTATGTCCCCCATGGGCCTGATGCAGGCTCATTTCTCCTCCCCCCACCCCCCCAACAGGACCCAACCTGCTGGCCAGCTCCATGGGTGCTGCCACCTTGCCCAAAGTGTTGACCATATAGGGCATCACACCAGAGCTTGATCCTGTCCTAAAACAAAACCTACGTATGCCACTTCCCAGCATAGTTCCATGGTAACCCTCTTCCCCACAAAAATAATTCCATTCCCGCCACAGCTGATAATACTGAGGCCAACAGTAGTGCTGCTACCAACATTGCTGTGACCAGCTAACTTAGCAGATAGGGAATAATAGCTTGGACTTTCTGGTCTGTATGAGTAAATTATTCAATGCTGTTACCAAAGAAGCTACTGGGTCCCAATTTCTTCCTTCTACAACCATAAATTCACCCAACTCCAAATGCTCAAATTCACAGCCTGGCATTTTCATTCAGCCAAAAGGGTAGAAGATTACACCATGGGCATCTCATAGGCTGTTCCATTGGGTTGCAAAAAGTCCACCCTTGGAGGATGCTGGGTTTTACTCCTTCGTTCTCTCATAGAATGATTGAACACAAGTATTGTGATTGCAACTTCCTCAGTAGGTCCTTGGGAGAGATGCTGAATCCGGTAGCAGAGCGCTCATGCATGACCTGTACTGAATTGCACAGCAGTCTTGAGAGTCTGGGGAGGAGTTAACCTGCACATCCATTCAGCCAGAAAATGGTGTGGTATTTGAAGTCAGGGTGTGAAGAGAAATTAAAATCAGGTGACTTGACTTTAAGAATACTGATAATTGTCCTTGTGAAAGGTGTGATACACTTCCTAAACTGTGTTCTTATCCATAAATAAAAAACAAAATGCTGGAAATAAACTGCAGGTTCATCGGGATCTGAAAAGAGAAAGGCAGATTCATGTTTCAGATATAACCCTCCATCAGATTTGGACAGAGTCCAATGATTTCTTTTATTTCAGATTTCCAGCATTTGCAGTTTTTTTTTAACAAATCTGTATTCTTACCCTTACTGCACACACGTTTTTTTTGGTAGCATGTGTTTTTGAGTATCCCCATTGTTTTAACACACCTTGTCATGTACCGAGAACTGCATTGGCAAATCCTCAGCATCCTTATTTCGAGGGAACAGAATTAATGAGCGTGTTTTGACACCTCGTAATGATGGCTTGTGTTGGAGAGCATTCTCTTGCTTGGCTTGTTCTGTAATACCCTCTTGTGCTTTAGCTTGACTGTGCATCTCCTCTGATTTACTGTGGAGTTTGAGGAAATCCATGGATGAACTCTTCTTGCCTTTCTGCTGGCTTCCCTCAGGATCCTTCTCTGTCTTTTGCATTTTATTGAACTTGGCTTTCTTGAAAACAAAAAAGTCACTGAGTTTGGGATATCTCTTTTTCTTGCTTGGTTCTTCTTGCTTCGGAGGCTGGCCATTCCTGTACAAAGCAGATAGATACGTCAGAGAGAATCAGTCAGATCTCAGCGATACAGGTCATTGGGATACAGACACCCTCTCTTGTTTGGATACCTCAGCCCATGAGGTTCTGCACACCAAGGTGTTAAAGGCGACTCATTTGCCAACTAGATTGTTGTGATCAACGAAAGTAGAGCTTGTTTGATGTTTGAAATTATCGTTAATATTAGATTCCTTAACAAATGTTGACTCAGCTTGGAATTAGCGCCTGGCATTTTACAACATCGACTGCACAGATGATCCAGGCTGTTCATCATGGAAAACAATTGAGTGCAAGGTCATCACCACTTCAAGCTGCAAACAGCGACTGGTCATCTTGACGAATACTTGCAAAATGTAAAGTGTAACATAAATCTTTGGTAGGTATGATGTTGTCTAGTTTCACTGCACGCTGACCAGCGTCAGCGCTGGTTATCAGTTATGCCCATCTTTGAACATTTGGCAGGGCTAGTCAAAACCAGATGAACTGCAAAAGGCACCCTCCTATAAATAGCTGTCAGTCTGCAGCGTGTTATTGTAGGAACAGGAAGAATAATTTGGATTTTTGCTGTTCTCTGACAATTAACACAGTGCAACAGACTGCAAATTCCCTCGAGGCTGTATGAATATGAAACACACGAGTAACTAGAAAGTATCTATGGAAATCAACTAAATCAGCAGTTAATGCAGAGTGGAATGTTGGGGATCATTTTAATCTAAACCGTCCAGCAGAAGCCAACAGGATCGGATCAACCGCCTGCTTTACACTTCTACTGAAGTTAATGGTAACTAAAATTGGGTGTGGCATAAAAAGTGCATGGACAGTGGGGTTAGAGAGGAGGGGAAAGAAATATCCCCGTAAAACATTAGAAGTAATTCAGTTACTTCACAAAACAGAATCAATTTTCCTTCTATTATGCTCTACCCAATGTGTATCCAAATGCATGTTCAAGTTGCTTGTTCAAGGTTGAACTGGATCAGAAGGAGGACTTTTGTTTTCACGCATGATTTGTACAACTACCTGTATCAGGATAATAGGAAATTCAGGGAGACTAGCGATTTCGAGTATTGCAGAACCTAATCTCTACTTAAGCAGATGGCAACTGAGGAGATAGTCACCAGTTCAGAGAATGAGGAGATTCCACTACAAAGAGTCTCAGCACAATTAAAAGAGTCACACGTGGCTCAGGGTCCCCAGATTACAGACCTCTGCTCCAAAGAACAGCTAGTGATGGATGACAAGTGCTCGTGGTTATAATGAGCAGAACACACTCAAGAACTGAAATACATGTTAATGAGATTCTGAAACACAAGAGGAAACAATCAATCCTAACTGCACTCTTGCTTTGCACACATTCTTTAAAATAGAA
The DNA here is from genome assembly GCF_044704955.1 of Pristiophorus japonicus. NCBI lineage: Eukaryota > Metazoa > Chordata > Chondrichthyes > Pristiophoridae > Pristiophorus > Pristiophorus japonicus. Next base: position 120,883,988 of record NC_091989.1, read on the forward strand.
CTCATTAGTTCCTTAAATCCATTATTACCTAACAAACTATTCTTAAGTAGATTAGAGGAGCAATGTATCCTAATGGCAGTCTAGACAATTTCAGCTCCTTGAAAGTGAACAACCAGTGAGGATCAGCAGTGGATCTCATAATGGAGGCTTAGCTGGTTCAGAGTTAATCCTCAACCACTGCCGCTTCTTGTGCAGCATGGTTTGTCTACAGATAATACGACCACATGATATAGCAGAGGATTGAAGAAGGTACTGCAATTGATGTTGTGTACATGTACTTTGAAATGGTATTTGATAAAGTGACACATAATAGACTGGTTAAACAAATTGAAGCACATGGGATTTGAAATGTCCTTACTACACAGTATAAATGCACACGAGGCCCATGCTTGAGAGAAGGTCAGTCTGTGACCTGTCCTTTATTCCTTAGCACTCAAGTGATGAAGGTGGGTGGAGCTTCCACTTTTATACCTGAAGGTCCAGGTTAGGAGTGTCTCCCACCTAGTGGTCAGTGTTCTCACGGTGTACAACTTAGGTCAGTTTATACATGGGTTACAATGCTGGTTGAATACATGACAGGATTAAAGGGGCAGTGGCAGTGTGGATATGAAATTGGTTACGCAGAGAGCAGTGGTGAACAGCTGTTTCTGAGACTGGAGGGGAGTATACCATGGTGTCCCCCAGGGGTCAGTATTAGGACAACTGCTCCTTTTGGTATATTTTAATGACCTGGACTTGAGTAAACAGGACATCATTTCAAAATTTGCATTCGAAACAAAAACTTGGAAATGTAGTAAACAATGAGAGGATAGTGGCAAACTTGTGAAATGGAAAAACACATGGTAGGTGAAATGTAATGCAGAGAAGTGTTAAGTGACTTATTTTGGTCAGACGAATGAGAGTCAATATAAGCTAAACGGTACAAGTTTAAAGGATGTGCAGGAACAGAGACCTGTTCATACACAAATCTTTGAAGGTGGCAGGACAAGTTGATAAGCTTTTTTAATAAGAACATAACATAAGAACATAAGAATTAGGAACAGGAGTCATCTAGCCTCTCAAGCCTGCTCCGCCATTCAATAAGATCATGGCTGATCTGGCCGTGGACTCAGCTCCACTTACCTGCCCGCTCCCCATAACCCTTAATTCCCTTATTGCTTAAAAATCTATCTATCTGTGACTTGCATACATTCAATGAGCTAGCCTCAACTGCTTCCTTGGGCAGAGAATTCCACAGATTCACAACCCTCTGGGAGAAGAAATTCCTTCTCAACTCGGTTTTAAATTGGCTCCCCCGTATTTTGAGGCTGTGTCCCCTAGTTCTAGTCTCCCCGACCAGTGGAAACAACCTCTCCGCCTCTATCTTGTCTATCCCTTTCATTATTTTAAATGTTTCTATAAGATCACCCCTCATCCTTCTGAACTCCAAAGAGTAAAGACCCAGTCTACTCAATCTATCATCATAAGGTAACCCCCTCATCTCCGGAATCAGCCTAATGAATCGTCTCTGTACCCCCTCCAAAGCCAGTATATCCTTCCTTAAGTAAGGTGACCAAAACTGCACGCAGTACTCCAGGTGCGGCCTCACCAATATCCTATACAGTTGCAGCAGGACCTCCCTGCTTTTGTACTCCATCCCTCTCGCAATGAAGGCCAACATTCCATTCGCCTTCCTGATTACCTGCTGCACCTGCAAACTAACTTTTCATGCACAAGGAACATACTGGATCCTTGGCTTTATAAATAGGGGTTAGAGTACAAAGGCAAGGAAGTTATATTAAACCTTTATAAATCATTGGTTAGGCCCCAGCTGGAGAACTGTGTCCAATTCTGAGCACAACACTTTAGGAAGGATGTCAAGGTCTTGGAGAGGGGGCAGAGGAGATTAACTAGAATGGAACTAGGACTTCAGTTACATGGAAAAACTGGGGTTCTCTTTAGCACACAGAAGGTTAAGTGGAAATATAATAGATGTTCAAAATTAAGAAGGTTGTTGAAAGAGTAAATAAGGAGAAACTGTTTAATGGCAGGAGGAGAGGATATAAATTAAAGATAATTGGCACAAAAAACGGGAGAGGAGAATTGTTTTACACAGCAGGTTACGATGAACTGGAATGCACTTCTTGAAAGGGTAGTCGAAGCAGATTTAATAGTAACTTTAAAAAGAGAATTGGATAAATACTTGAAAAGGAAACACTTGCAGAGTTATGGTGAAAGATCAGGGGAGTGGGGCTAATTGGATAGCTCTTTCAAAGAGCCAGCACAGGCACGATGGACTGAATGGCCTCTTTCTGTGCTGTAAGATTCTATAATACAGGCCCAGGAGTACGTTGTAGCTTTCTAGTGAAGGAATTAATATCGGTTAAGATAGTAGCATGCTGAGGTAAATAAAGTGCTGCAAATATTTCAAAGAATATCTCCCCCTCCCCATCTCATTTGTTTAAAATCAAATATCTTGGAGGGAAAAGATTATTTTTCTGGTGATGGTCAGCTATACTTCTTTTCCGCATGTGATATGGGGTTTTCTCTCTTGCCCCTCCCCCCTGACCATTGTAATTCCTGATTGCGAGTAAAGGATGTCTGTCACTCTTCAACTGACCACCAGGAGGTGCACACGAGCAGTGAGTCTGGTACTGGCCTCAGATGTTTCTTCTCCCTTTGAGGTGGCACTGAATGGTTCTCTACTCCTTATTCACACAACATTTATTAGGAAAACGCATAAGTGATTCATTTCAAAGTTTAAAAAGTTTTCTGACAAGCGGCCAGCAAGCATGATGCGACAGATGTAAAATAAAATGGTAGGACATAGGTTTACAACCGTTGTTCCCACAGATTCCCTGGAGTAGATTTTAACCCCCTGTGGGTTTTGAGCGGGTAGGGGATGGGCTTGCAGGCCTAAGTTTGAGGCCTAGGGTATTTTAACTCAGAATTAAGATTTGTCTTGCTGATGCTGAGTCATTCCTGCAGGCAGCGATCAGGAACTCATCCCCCAAAGTATTCACCACAGCTCCCACCTGATGATGCTGTCACGTTCCTGTGGAAATTCTGATCTTGCAAAACTACTACCATTATTCCCACCCACAGCAGCAGCAGCAGCATCATCAGGTGGGAGCTGCGCTCATGAGCAGAGCTGATACCCTGGGCCTCAAACTTACGTAGGCAAGTGGACTGACCTCACAGCATCGGCTGTCCGCATGAAATGCATCAGGTCGCCTGTAAGAATGGGCAGGCTGACTGAAAGTTGTATTGAGTCTTTTGCTCATTGTTGCACTCAGTAACCTCCTTACTGCACGACCACATGTCTAATAATGTGATCTGATTTTACTTTGGTCCTGATAATGTGCAAGGATCCCCATTTCATCAGGTTTATAAACGGCAATAACCTGGTTAGAAATGTCGCTCATTAGAGGAGCTTTAGTTAATTAGTTTTTAAAAATTGTTAAAAAAATCAAAATGCTCTCAATAAAGCCCACAGTGCAGGTTTCGCTGGAGCCAATATGGCAGCTGTGAAAATTCAATTTTTTGGTGCAACCAGTTCCAGAAACACTCTGGAAAATACTCCTCGAAAAGGTGATAATGTCTGTTAATAAGCAAAAATATTTTCTGTTAATTTTCTTGCTTTGACCTCTCCTGGGCTCTTGCAGAGCTCAAGAGGGTTGGGGGCATCAATATAAAAACATTAATACTCCCGCAACTCTGCTTATTTGTTTTCAAATATAATACATTGTGAAAAGACAGAAGAGTCATCGGCTACACTAATAAGCAGCTGGCCTACAACAGGTCCTGGATAACAGCTAGATTTGGGCATACTAGTGGGAGTAACATTTGTGCCACATAAGTGCCAGGTAATTATCATTTTGAACAAGGGATAGCCCAACCACCTCCCCACAACTTTCATTGGCACCACCATTGCTGAGTACCCCACCAATAATAACCTGGGCGTCACAATTGAGCAGAAACTGAAGTAGACCAGCCACATCAGCACTGTGGCTATAAGTGCAAGACAGAGGTTGGATATTCTGTGGTGAGAAACTCAGCTCCTGACATCTCAATTCCTCGGCTTCATTTACATGACTCAGGTCAGAACTGTGATGGAATACTCGCCACTCACCTGGATGATGGATTACTCAAAGTAACAGGCAAATCTGTGGTTTCTTCCTGATCTATCTTCTTTGTGAAGAATTCTTCCAGTCCATCATCTAGTTTGCTGTTGGTTGCATTCTCTCCTTTTTCATGGTCTACAGGCTGCACCTATACCATATACAAACAGGACACAATGACCATCCCAGTCCGACAGCATCTAAACAACAGAATTCTAAAACATGTTTTTAAAGCGTCCCCTCTCAGAATGGGCTAATTGCAATTTCAATCACCATTTCAATCCTAATTGATAATCATTTCTAGTCTGGTAAAAGTTTCAATAAAACAGTGAAACCGCCCTTCACTCGAGTTAATTTGGCATCTGACAGACATATTTGGTATTGGACTTTTGATTAATTCAGACTTGAGGCCCATACCCTGCTGACTAAAATGATGACCTTCATTACTGTGTATAGGGTCGAGGGAGAGTAGGAACCAGCAGATCAAAGACAGACCAACAACAAAACAATAACTGCTAAAAGTTACTCACCTGATAGTGATTCCCTTCCAAACAGCGACACCAGAAGCTGGGAAGAGGGAGGAACAGTGCTAATAAAATGGTTTTCAGGCAGTGCAGAACATTCCCGCAGCACCTGGGTTCCAGGAGGCAGAGTGCACATGAAGTGTTTCCAGGCTCAGGTTATTATAATGACCCCTGATGTGGCAGGAATGGAAGTAAGAGGCCTGCAGCAGTAGGAATAGCCACCAGCTTTAGGGCTTTTGGCAGATTTTGGACAGAAGATCTTGGAGGTGCTGAGGTGGAAAAAAACCATCCTTACTGCCTGCCCCCTCCGGCCCTCCAATCTGAAAGGGGCTTAGAGCGAGGCCTACCACCAACTTCTTCTGGCACCCACAAACTAGGCATCCTTCCAGCATTTGGGGGAAGGGGAATGAGATGGGACAGAGGGGAACACTCCCTCACACCTCATTATCTTGCTCTTTGATTGTTGCCTGTTGCAAATACAATAACCAAGTTCCCCCCTCAGAGGAACCAGCAGCACTCCTGGGACAAAGTAAAGGGAGCAGAAATCCAGCATCACCTCTTTCTTCTCCTTTGTGTCTATGTACTGAGCATTCTCCAGGCATATTGAAAAAGAGAATTGGATGCCCAGTTTCCAGCTCCCTGCCCTATCCATATCGACAGTGTGGCATTGTTAAAGTGTGGATATTGTTGCAAAATTTCCCCCCCGGTCGAACTCAGATCCCCAAATTCTATTCAAAACTATTTTCTGCTATTCATTAAAATGAGATCCAATATTTCTCTGACAACTTAACCCCTCTGTTCTGTTATTAAGTGTCTTGTCAGATAAGCCTAAAGGATTAGTTCCTAGCCTCTGATGATTACACAGTGTATAGAGATGACATAACTAGTTGTACTGCACTTTTTTTGATAGACAGGCGTCTCTGTCCAGCACCACCCCCAACCCCCTCCCCCCCCTCCCGCGCCCGCCCTCTGCACTGCATTTTTTGACCAACAGTCGACAAGCTCGGCCCCACTGGCCCGAATCATTCCATGCATGTGGTGCTGAGAAGCAGGACCTGAGGCTCCAACTTGAGAGTGGCTGGCATGGGGGGAGGGGGGGGGGGCGAGAGAGAGGCTGGGGGGGGAGGGGGGAAAGAGAGAGGCCGGGGGGGGAGGGAAAGAGAGAGGCTGGGGGGGGGGGGGGTGGTGGAGAAGAGAGAGGCTGGGCGGGTTGGGGGGGGGGGGGGGAGAGAGAGAGAGGGGCTGGGGTGTAAGAGAGGCTGGGGGTGGAAGAGAGGTTGGGGGTGGAAGAGAGGAGAGAAGCTGGGGGGAAGAGAGGCTGGGGGGGGGAGAGAGGCTGGGGTGGGGGAAGAGAGGCTTGGGGGGGGGGAAGAGAGAGACACGGGTGTGGGGGGGGGGGGGTGGGAGAGACGGGTGGGAGGAAGACGGATCACGTTCTTCCAACCCCCTACAAGGGACATCGTTGGAGTGGATGAAATCCAGAAGTCACGACACTGTCACTATTCACTTCATACCCAATAAACTTGTTAATAATCTGGACATAATCCCTGTCCCATCTCTGGTGGGGTGGGGGGAGGGGGGGGGGGGGTGAGAAGGATGCACTTGCGCTGGGGTATGGCACTTCGGCTGGGGGAGGTGTAAAGTCCTGTCCCCTCAGTACAGATTCACACGAGGCATGTAGTGAAGTCAAGGTCACTCTGGACCTGCACCTTTATTTCACAGCTCTGGAATGCTGCACTTGCCTGAGACCTGCCCTTATATATCTGTCTCTTGCAAGTGCACCCCTGGTGGTAAGGTATGCTGGTGGTTACAGGTCATATCTTATTACAGTCATGTATAGCATGTTAGGATACAGTTATATATAATAATGTAAGATACATGACATCACCCTCCCCCAAGGTCTTATTGTCTTTATAGGTTCAGTCTCTCAGGTGGTCTACACTCTCACGTGGAGCGTCTGAGTTGTGGTTCAGTTGTTTGCCTTGATATCTGTTTTTCTTTGGGTGTGGTTGCTGGTATTTCGCCTGGGCTGTCTGTTCGGATTGGTGTGATTGTTGTTGACTCGCCTGGGCTGTCTGTTGGGATTGCCCTTTCCTCAGGTTGTTCCCTCAGTCTGTCCACCAGGTGTGATGCGAGTTCCACATTGTAGTCTGCCTCTGGTTCCGCAGTGTTGTTGGTAAATCTGCTTTTGACTTGGTCTACATGCCTCCGGCAGGTTTTGTCATTGTCCATTTGTACTACCAGTAGCCTGTTTCCTTCCTTGCCCGTTACTGTCCCTGCAAGCCATTTGGGACCCCTGCCATAGGTTAGTACAAACACTTTGTCCCCTATCTCATTCCATCTCCCCCTTGAATTTCTGTCATGGTACTCAGTCAGCTTACGGCGCTTTGCCTCAACGATTTTGTACATGTCTGGGAGGATTAATGAGAGCCTTGTTTTTAAAGTCCTTTTCACCAACAGTTGCGCGGGGGGATCCCAGTCAATGAGTGCAGACGAGATCTGTATGCCAGCAGCAGTCGCGACAGGCGACCTTGCAGCGTGGGACCTTGGATTTTAAGCATGCCTTGTTTAATGATTTGCACTGCTCTCTCCGCCTGGCCGTTAGAGGCCGGCTTGAACGGTGCCGTCTTGACGTGATTTATGCCGTGGTCAATTATAAAGTCTTGGAATTCTGCACTGGTGAAGCACGGACCATTGTCATTGACCAATATGTCAGGGATTCCGTGCATTGCAAACATGGTTGCGAGGCTCTCCACAGTGGTGGAGGTTGTGCTTGAGTTTAAAATGGTTCATTCGATCCACTTTGAAAATGCATCTACAATTACGAGGAACATTTTTGCCCATGAATGGGCCCGCATAGTCTACGTGCACCCGCGACCACGGTTTGGTAGGCCAGGGCCAGGGGCTCAGTGGAGCCTGCCTGGGGACATTGCTGAGTTGGGCACAAATGGTGCACCTTCGGATGCAAAGCTCCAGGTCCACGTCAATATCAGGCCACCAGACATGGGATCTGGCTATGTCCTTCATGAGAACAATCTCTGGGTGCTCGCGGTGGAGCTCCCGGACAAATGCCTCTCTGCCTCGCAGAGGCATGACTACTCGGCTGCCCCACATCTGGCAGTCTGCTTGTAGTGATAGCTCATGCATGCGCCTATGAAAGGGTTTTAATTCCTCGGGGCAGGCATCGCGAGCCTCTGCCCAGTCACCGGTTAGGACACATATTTTTACTAAGGATAACGTAGGGTCGCTGGCCATCCAGGCTCTGATTTGGCGAGCCGTCATGGGCGAACCTGTGGACTCAAAGGCATTGATTGCCATGACCATCTCACAGTCCTGTTCATCAGACCCTGCTGAGCGCGTCGGCACAGTTGTCTGTGCCTGGTCTGTACCTTATGGTATAGTCGTAGGACGCCAGCATGAGTGCCCACCGTTGAATTCGTGCCGAGGCGTTGGTGTTTATTGCCTTGCTCTCGGATAGGAGGGACGTGAGGGGCTTGTGGTCTGTTTCTAACGCGAACTTGGCCCCGAAAAGGTATTGATGCATCTTTTTGACACCGTACACGCACGCGAGCGCCTCCTTCTCTACCATTCCGTACCCACGCTCCGCCCGCGAAAGTGACCTGGAGGCATAAGCTATGGGTTGTAATTTGCCCGCACTATTGATATGTTGCAAAACGCACCCGACTCCATACACTATCGCATCGCATGTGAGAACTAGCTTTTTACCTGGGTCAAAGAAAGTCAAAACACTGTTGGAACAAGAAGGTTGCGTGCCTTATTGAAGGCGCGTTCCTGGGCGTCACCCCAAAACAATCGCACCCCTTTCTGAGTAGCACGTGGAGAGGCTCCAGCAGCGTGCTTAAGTTCTGCATAAAGTTCCCAAAGTAATTGAGTAGCCCGAGAAAGGCGTGCAGTTCTGAGACATTCCGGGGCCTGGATGCCAGGCGAATTGCTTCTGTTTTGGGCGGATTCCATCAGCGGCAATCCTTCTGCCCAAAAATTCAACCTCGGGTGCGAGAAACAGGCACTTGGATTTCTTGACTCATAGGCCTACCCGATCCAACCGCTTTAGTACTTCCTCCAAATTACGGAAATGGGAGTCGGTGTCCCTGCCCGTGGTAAGTATGTTGTCTTGAAATACAACCGTCCCCAGGATGGACTTGAGCAGACTCTCCATGTTGCGCTGGAATATGGCAGCTGCCGACCTGATGCCAAATGGCCATCGATTGTACATGAAAAGGCCTCGATGTGTGTTGATGGTGGTGAGTAGCTTGGATTCCTCGGTCAATTCTTGTGTCATATACGCAGATGTGAGGTCTAATTTTGAGAAAAGTTTACCTCCAGCCAATGTGGCAAATAAGTCCTCCGCTCTGGGCAGCGGGTACTGGTCCTGTAGGGAGACTCTGTTATGGTAGATTTGTAGTCCCCACAGATTCGTACGGATCCATCAGGCTTCATGACTGGGATGATGGGACTTGCCCAGTCGCTAAATTCCAGAGGTGATATAATGCCTTCCCGCAGAAGCCTGTCTAGTTCGTGTTCAATCTTTTCCCTCATCACATAGGGTACAGCTCTGGCCTTGTGATGGACCGGTCTAGCATCCTGTGTGATGTAGATTTTGACTTTGGCCCCTTTGAAAGTGCCCACACCTGGCTGAAAGAGATGTTCAAATCACTTTATAACTGTTGAGCAGGAGGTCCATTGCTCTAATGACATGGCATGGATATCATCCCATTTCCAGTTTAGTTTTGCCAGCCAGCTTCTCCCCAGCAGTGCTGGGGGGTCTCCGGGGACAATCCACAGGGGAAGTCGGTTCACTGTCCCTTTGTGTGTGACAGAGAGCATGGCGCTGCCGAGGACTGGTACGATTTCTTTGGTATAGGTCCTTAGTGTGGTGTCGACCCTTGTGAGTTTTGGTCTGTCTCTTTTATGCGGCCACAGTTTTACAAATTGTTGAGCGCCCATGAGAGATTGACTCGCTCCCGTATCCAGCTCCATGTTGACAGATATCCCGTTGAGTAGGACCTTCATCATTATAGGAGGCGTCCTGTTGTAGGAGCAGCGGACTTTGATCGTGTTGACCCGCTGTACATCGGTATCCCGGGTACTGTCCCCACCATCTTCTGGTCCGCTTTCCGACCCATCCGATTCGTATACCAGCCGAGCTGCCGTTTTTTTGCACATACGGGCCAAATGCCCTGCATATTCACAATTTCTGCAAACAGCCTGCTGAAATCGACATCCCCTTGCCGAGTGCCCACCCCCACACCTCAAGCACAGATTTGTTCCATTGTTCAAAGAGTTTCCAAAGAATGAGCTGCGTCTGGCTGATCTCTCTTGAGCTTCTCTCAGTTTGTAGTTGATTGATGAGGTGTGAACGGCCGTTCCTGTGGCCCTTGATGGCTTTTGCCTGCTGTCGAGAACCTGTTCTCTCGGTTTTGTCTGTGTGTGGGGGGTAGCAGCTTGTTTAGTGCTGTGAACTTCTTGTTCCGATATTTCGTTAGTTGTCGTACCTGCATTGTAAATCAACCTCGTTTCTTCTTCCCCTACCAAGAATGTCTGTGCAACCAGTGCTGCTGCCTCTAAGGTCAGGTTCTTGGTCTCTATGAGCTTTCGGAATATGCCTGCGTGGCCTATTCCTTCAATGAAAAAGTCTCTCAGCATTTCTCTCCTCAGTTCATCGGAGAACTCACATAAACTAGCCAACCTCCGAAGTTCCGCCACAAAGTCGGGTATGCTCTGGCCCACACAACGTCTGTAGTTGTAGAACCTGTGTCTGGCCATGTGTAGGCTGCTCGCTGGCTTCAGGTGGTTTCTTACCAGTGTGCTCAATTCTTCAAACGACTTGCTTGCTGGTTTCTCGGGTGCCAACAGATCCTTCATTAAAGCGTATGTTTTTGAGCCACAGCTGGTCAAGAGATGGGCTCTTCTCTTGTCTGCCTTATCGTCGCCTAACCAGTCTTGGTTACAAAGCTTTGCTGGAGCCTTTCTATAAAGTCCTCCCAATTGTCTCCTGCATTGTACTTTTCATCTGATCCGTTGTTCGCCATTCTGTGGATTCTGTAATCCCGTAACTCGTCGCCACTGTAAAGTCCTGTCCCCTCAGTACAGATTCACACGAGGCATGTAGTGAAGTCAAGGTCACTCTGGACCTGCACCTTTATTTCACAGCTCTGGAATGCTGCACTTGCCTGAGACCTGCCCTTATATACCTGTCTCTTGCAAGTGCACCCCTGGTGGTAAGATATGCTGGTGGTTACAGGTCATATCTTATTACAGTCATGTATAGCATGTTAGGATACAGTTATATATAATAATGTAAGATACATGACAGGAGGCATGCACTTGGACTGGGGTACGGGACTTTGGCTGGCCCTTGCTGTGTTCTGGGGCGCTCTGTCTTCTGTCGCTTCAGGAAGTCAAAGTGGATCGAGTTACAATTTGTAAAGTCAGTGAGACCTTGGGATGCCCAGGTGGGCAGAGGAAACATTTCAATGACCCTCACAGCCTCCTTGATAAAGCGCAACATCCCCATCGGCACCTGGGAATCCCTTGCCCAGGACTGCCTGAAGTGGAGGAAGAGCATCCGGGAGGGCGTAAAGCACCTTGAGTCTTGTTGCCGAGAGCATGACAGCAGACAGTGGAAGGAACATGTGGAAAACCAGACTACACACCCACCCTTTCCTTCAACCACTGTCTGTCCCATCTGTGACAGAGACTGTAATTCCCGTATTGGACTGTACAGTCACCTGAGAACTCACTTTTAGAGTGGAAGCAAGTCTTCCTCGATTTCAAGGGACTGCCTATGGTGATGATGATAATGGGATGGGCGGTTGCAGTTACACATTCCTGTGAAACTTCAGGGTGTGGCTTATCCTCCAAGGGGACCAATCAGAAACAAAGAGTGGAGCATGTTGGCCATTTTTGCAGTACGGTACAAATAAGCACGTACGTTTAGAGATAACTTTCTGCAGAACTAAGGCTGTGCAGAGAACCCTCAATTTCTAAAGTCTTGCAAGAGTGTTGATTGCTTCATGAAAAACTTTGATTGCTTCATGAAAGGAGCTATTTATTACCTCAATTGTCAGTGAGTTAAAATCTGTACACATATGATTTTAATGTCTGCTGGCATTGCCCACAATACTCACAAAGCTTAATAAAACTCGCTGTAATTTGAGGACCTGTCTGTTCACTTCTCTGAACACCTGCTGGAACTACTTAAAAGTGATTGGCTCTGACCAAAATATGCCAGTCAAGTGTGCTAAATTGCCAGCACCTGCCGTTTTATTGATTTTGCACTATTATTTAAATGTATGCAATTTACCAGGTTAGGGGAGGGAGAGACAGATACAGACACACAACTTTCCTTTCACTCTCCTCTTCTATCTCAGTGAATAGTACACACTAAAACATTAGTCCAAAATCAATAGAAAGTTAACAGAATCACGAGTATTGACAACTCTAAGTCTGGTCTGGTCCACTAAGTAAGCCAGTTAATCCTAAAATTAGGAAACAACATGGGACCTGGAACATCAGCCGTACAATGGCCTTGACCACTCATCTCTATAATGAAAGAACAGGTGGAGTGACAAAGATCAAGAGGAAGAAGCAATGTGCTCTTTTAATTTTTGCTTCTCCCTGACCTTTCCTATTTATAACGTAAATTGTTAGCAAATAAATTAGTGGATTGTGCAATATAAGTGATTGGCCCAATGTTCTACCTCTTTACTGGTTTGCCTCCATATAAAGATGCATCAGAGACAGACTTACAGCAGGTTTGGAAGGAGGGTGTCTCTTGGTCCTATTTGGTCTTGGTCTGCCCCTGGTGTAATGCTCCAGTTTTACCCCTTCAGTTGGTAAATCCATGAGTGAGTCTGTAAAAGCAGCCTCTGTATTTGCAGGTGCATTGTCGACAGCAGCCATATCTGTGGAGGCCGGACATGACTGAACAGGTTGACTGCTGACAGTCAACAATTGTTTCATTGCTGAAGAATCGGTTTCCTCAGCTTGTCTTTCTAGCTCCATGCCCGAGATGCCTGAGGGAAAGAAAATGACAAAACCAGTCTTTCTCCAAAATTGTTTATTTCAGCAAATTTGTCGCTCATGTTTTTATTCTGTTTACCCCCTCCACTCTTGAAGGTGCTGACTTATGTTGGACTGGGTTCCACTGATTTTATTTGCACTCTGGTATCTCATCCAAATGGCCATTGTTTATCTAAATGTCAACAGAATTTTCAGAGCCAAGCCCAAATCCTGTCCTCATTCAATGTCCAAATGTGTTTGTTTTCTAGTAGGGGCTGTTGCAGTGATCAGGAGTGAGTAGCTTGGATGATTGTGCTCCTTGCTATCCTACGGTCAATTGTAATGGCCATACTGCCACCCCAGCTGAGACCAGCAAATTCAGCACAGACTGAGAATTGAATCTGGGACTTTCCTGCTGTGTGTGGCTCCACTGGGCAGTGTATTTACTCTTTGGAAGAAATATACATTTATCTTAACGGGAAGCTGAACCATAATCCCAGACATTTAAAGGCTCATTTTCCTCCCCTGCCTTGCCACAATGCAAGTCTAGTGGTGTGAAATTCACCCAACCTGAACACAGCTGAACTTCTTGTTTCCTTCATTTACATGGGCTGGTTTTGTGCGAGCTGGTGACCTCAGACTAGGGAAAGGAAGTTGCACCAGCACAAATTCCCATGTGTTCTGGGCCTCTGGTTGATGGGAGATACAGACAGGTGCCTTCCAGCCCCACTATTTCTCTTTGACGACCCTCCCCCCAAAAACATTAAACTTATTGTACTGTAGATTCCAAACAAGTTGCTGGTAGCCCCCTTTCAGATCCTCCAATCTGAAGGGGCTGGATGGCAAACTCTGATGCCCACTTCCTCTGGGCATTCTCTGCTCTCTGGTAGCTTTCCTGGAGATGTAATGACTTTAATTGTTTGCCTGGGTCAGAAAAAGGCAGCAAATCAAGTTGAACAAATACATTAACATTCCCACTTACGTTTCAAAGCTGTGGTTGGCCTGATTCTTCTGGAGCGCATTGTCTTCCTGCGAAGCATAGTCGCTTTCTATGGAAGAAACATTACATCCGTAAAAATGACTGATATTTAAAACTGAAAGCCTTGTCCCATTATTCTGACATTCTGAATAGTCTGATTGGAGTGTGAAGTCAGGGATTCACAACCGAGTTAAAATTGCCATAAATACATCCAATTTTGGATCGATTTTAGCTGCTTCAGTCCCTTATTGAAAAGCCATTTGCCTCTGAATATGATCACCCTCCTCTTAATACCAGCATCTTCAGTGATAGAGCAGGAGAGCCTGATATGGGACACAATGAGAATAATCCATAGGGAAAATGGACTGAAACTAAAGGACAAGCTGGGTTGAGAGCTGGGTGTCATATACTAATCTGAAGCCTGGTTTGAGCTATTTATGTACCAAACTCTTCTCGTTTTCATTTACACCGTAAAGAATATTTAACTAAAGGAAACAACCTCAATAAGGACTCTACAATCCAATTCTGATGAAAGGTCTCTGCATAGATGCTGCCTGATCTGCTGAGTATTTCCAGCATTTTTTGTTTTTAACCTCAATAAGGATTCTACAATCTTTGATGAGTCTTGGGGAAAAAAAACAACTATGTTAAATTGTTGCAAAAATATTGAAAGAGACAAGAGCCGAGTGCTTTTTCAGCTTAAAAATACGCATGGAGATCCTGAGTACATAAAGGCATCAGAGGAAAAACGGAATTTTCAATTTAACCCAATTCCCAACTTGAACATCTACTGTGAACGATACCTCAATTGGTGCCATGTTGTTATCGGGTACATTAAGTGAATCCTCGGTTTTATTGCTCGTGGCTTCATCTTCTGAGGTTTCTGTACTTGCTATGTCTGAGGCTGATGTTTCATACGGTGGCTTTGACACATAACATGCCTAAATGGAAAAAGACTTAGTTGAGCCTGTAATTGAAATGGCAAAAAATGATGCTTCATGCTTTCAATTATGGTCAGACTTAAAGAGCGAAAAGGCTCATCATTAGATAACAGAAAGGTTGATTTATTAATGAGTGCAGAATTGCCCCTGCATGCTATATAGATCTTGTTACTGTACTATGGTTCCAGTTACTTTTTGGTTTCCACTGCCAAGGGCTGTGGCTCATACACTGATGGACTTGTTTATTGTTTTCCTCGTTGACCATTGTATAAAAATTTTTGGCTGGAAATTTCCTCGGAGCTGCTCCCGCTCCATCACTGTAACTACACCAGAAGTGCGGTGGGAGCCCTATTTACACACGGATCAGCCGCCCGTTCTACACCTTGCCCTGATTGACTACAGGGGAAAGTAAAATTGTGCGGGGTGTAAAATAGTCGGCTGATGCAACCTGATCAGTTTCCCGCCGGGTAAGTTAGGTTAAACTGACCCCCTTAGATTTATAGATGCACTCTCATCCATGTACACATAACTAAATGGTTAGCAAAAAAAGATATAGGGGCTGAAATTGCAGTCGGAGGCTTCCCACGGGCAATTGCCTCCGACCTGAAACATTTCTACGAAAGTATCTGGTGGTCCGGGAGGAGCGTGGGATTCCGGTGGGAGGTCTTCTCTTCCCGCGCTGAGAAGCGCGCCCCCGTCCTTGAGGTTCCCATGCAGAAGGTGCAGTCACATGTGACTGCTCAGCCAATCAGGTACAGTATTCCACAGCTTTCTCATTAGTAGCAATGGGAACTCCGTATCTACGAGTTCTCATTGCTATTAATGAGAAAAATAAACAAACACACTAAACACATATAATAAAAAATAAAAAACACACCTCACAATTAAAATTAAAGTTAACAAGTATCTTAGAGAAAAAAAAATTCTGAGTTTTTAAAATCATGGTTAAAAATAAATGCAACATAGTGGGCAGGATTTTTAAAAATATGTGTTTTTAAAATTTAATTTAATTATATTTTTGTATGTTTTCAAACTCTTACGCCCGTAAAAGTAGGCTATACGCATGCTTTTATCAGGCGCAAGAATTTTGAGGACATTTGCTGGGCAAGAGATGGGTAAATCCCACAATCTTGCCCATGCAAATGTCCTCGCTCCCAATATGCGTGAGAGCTTGACAGATCGAAAAAGTCAGTTTTCAGCGCATGCGCATTGTGTGCTGAAAACCAGCTTTTGCGATGCATTCCCGGGTCCGTACACACTCAGTACGGACCTGGGGAGGCCGGGATTTCCAGACCATAATTATTTTTAATCAATTTTCTCCTCTCCCATTCTTAAGGTGCTAACTGCTCTACAGGACTTAGCCAGTGGCCATTCTTTACACACGAGCCTAGCCAGTGAATGTCATCATGCTATTTGGTCACATGAGGAAATCACAGCTGAGACTGATCCCATCCTCTACTGATACTCATAAACGTGCACTTTCCAGCACGAAAGTTGTCAGGAGCAGAAATCGGGATTGATTTTACTCCCCTCTTACCCAGAGGTACTGAGGTAGAGACTGGGGGAACAAACTCAAGGAAAAAGCTTTCAGAATTAATGTTATCATGTCATTAATCTTTTGGAACCATCCAGTAGGTCCCACCTTCCACTGAGCTACACAGCTACAGATCAGCATAGAGTTGGTGCTGGTTAGGTTATCATGTGGAGAAGCCTACATCTTTATTTGGTAATATTCCACTTTCACGTCCTGAGAGATTGAAAATCTATTTGAATACACAGAAAAAAACATTGTGTGGATTTGCTGAGTATAAGATTATTCAGGACAGAAATTAGAAACCCATGCAGGGTTGTGAGGCTATGGCATGCACAGAGTTGCTGATCAAAGCAGAGATCATGTCAACATTTCAGAATAGATTAGAAAGGTGGTTAAAGGAAAGAGGGATAAAGGGATATAGGAACAGGGTGGGCACTGGGACACTGATTGCGTGGAAGATAAAACGACTGCTTGGGCCAAATGGCCTGTTTGCATGTTGCAATTTCCATGCAATTCTCAACTGAATATTGTGTGTAACCATTGCAGCAGGATAATGTTTCCTCAGAGCTACTTTGTCAGTTGTACATTGGATTGTTCTCCCTACTTTAACAACTAAGTTGCGTAAAGTCCCTGTTAAAAGAGATTGTAAAACTCAGAATATTACATGGCACCGTGAAAGTTAAAGAGGGGGAGCATCTCCATGGTAGCAGGAATGGGGAGGGGAAACAGGAGGGAGGCGCTGTGGCAGGCTGGGGAAGGTGACGTTAGTCCTTGCAGGGGCTTAGGAAAAGAGGAAGGCAGCCCTGTAGCAGGGTAAGGGAAGAGGAGGGCAACTCAATTTCTGCAGTGGGCTAGTGAAAGGAGCGAGTGGCCCCTGTGGGCTGATGGGAAATGGGAGGGTGGCCCCTGTGGGGGGGATAGGAAATTGGAGGGTGGTCCCTGTGAGGGGAATGGGGAACGGGAGGGTGGTACCTGTGGAAGGGGGATGGGGAACGGGAGGGTGGCTCCTGTGGGGCGGGTGGGAAACGGGAGGGTGGTCCCTGTGGGGAGGGGATGGGAAATTGGAGGGTGGTCCCTGTATGGGGAACGGGAGGGTGGCTCCTGTGGGGCGGGTGGGAAATGGGAGGGTGGTCCCTGTGGGGGGGGGGGGGGGATGGGAAATTGGAGGGTGGTCCCTGTGAGGGGAATGGGGAACGGCAGGGTGGTACCTGTGGGGGGGATGGGATGATCCCTGTGGGGTGATGGGGAATGGGAGGGTGGTCCCTGTGGGTGGGGGGGGGGGGATGAGGAACAGGAGGACAGTTCCACTGGGGGGGGGGGGGGTGGGTGGATGGGGAACGGAAGGGTAGCTCCTGTGGGGGGATGGGGAATGGGAGGGTGGCTCCTGTGGGGGGGAATGAGTAACGGGAGGGTGGTTCCTGTGGGGGGGATGGGAAACGGGAGGGTGGTCCCTGTGGAGGGCGGGGGATGGAGAACAGGAGGACGGTTCCAGTGGGGGGATAGGGAATGGGAGGGTAACCCTGTGCCTGGGGGAGGGCGGGGATAGAAGAGATGGGAGGGAGGCCACTGTGGTGGTGGGGGGGGGGGAGGGGAGGATGGAGGGAGTGGCTCCTGTGGGGTGGGGGGTGGGGGGTGGGGGGGGGGGAGGATGGGGAATGGGAGGATGGCTCCTGTGGGGGGTTGGGGGGAGGATGGGGAATGGGAGGGGGGCTCCTGTGGGGGGGGGAGAGGATGGGGAATGGGAGGGTGGCTCCTGTGGGGTTTGGGGGGAGGATGGGGAATGGGAGGGTGGCTCCTGTGGGGGGTTGGGGGGGAGGATGGGGAATGGGAGGGTGGCTCCTGTGGGGGGGGAGGGGGGGGGAGGATGGGAATGGGAGGGTGGCTCCAGTGGACGGGGATAGGGGAATGGGAGGGTGGCTCCAGTGGGGTGGGGCTACTGAAGGTAAAATGGTTCCTGTGGAAGGGTAGGAAAAGCATGAAAGTGGCCAGGTGGTAGGCTGGGAGCAAGGCGGACTGCAGCCCCCCGGACGGCAGGCTATACATAGTTAGTAGTTTACTTCTATGTAAATGATATGGACAGTTTCCATTTCGATTTGACTCCACCACTATAAATAAAAACAGAGCACTCACAAGCTTCTGCTGAGCAATGGTCAGGTCCTTCAGAACATGGTCCACAATGTGGTCGATTAGAGCAGCAGTGACACTGAGCTTCACTTCACTGTGTCAACACAAAGCAAACACCATTTGTTATTTATTGGAGCTAATCAAGAGTTCTCTCTGTTGGTGAAATCGCCCTAGTAACAACGCTAAAGCTGAACACAAATTCCATGGTACAAATTCAGTTTTACTTTGCATCGTGAGCTGGTTATTAATGACACTAAGAACACAGGAACATAAGAATTAGGAGCAGGAGTAGGCCATTAGCCCCCCACCCCCCCGAGCCTGCTTCACCATTCAATAAAATCATGACTGACCTTCTACCTCAACTCCACTTTCCTGCACTGTCCCCATATCCCTTGATTCCCTTAATATCTAAAAATCTATCGATCTCTGCCTTGAATATACTCAAAGGCTGAGCCTCCACAGCCCTCCTGGGTAGAGAATTCCAGAGATTCACCACCCTCTGAGTGAAGAAGTTTCTCCTCGTCTAAGTCCTAAATGGCCGACCCCTTATTCTGAGACTGTGAACCCGGATTCTAGGCTCCACAGCCAGAGGAAACATCCTTCCTGCATTTACCCTGTTAAGCCCTGTAAGAATTTTGTATGTTTCAATGAGATCACCTCTCATTCTTCTAAATTCTAGAGAATATAGGTCTAGTCTATTCAATTTCTTCTTATAGGACAATACCCCATCCCAGGAATCAGTCTGGTGAACCTCCATTGCACTCCCTCAATGGCAAGTATATCCTTCCTTAGGTAAGGAAACCAAAACTGTACACAATACACTAGGTGCGGTCTCACCAGGGCCCTATATAATTGCAGTAAGATGTTTTTACTCTTATACTCAAATCCCCCTGTAATAAAAGTCAACATACCATTTGCTTTCTTAATTGCTTGCTGTACCTGCATGTTAACTTTCAGTGATTCATGTACAAGGACACCCAGATTCCTCTGGACACCAACCCTTCCCAATCTCTCACCATTTAAAAAGTACTCTGCTTTTCTATTTTTCTGACCAAAGTGGATAACTTCACATTTCTCCACATTAAATTCCATTTGCCATGTTCTTGCCCACTCACATAGCCTGTCTATATCCACTTGAAGTCTCTTTGCATCCTCCTCAGAACTTACATTCCCACCTAACTTTGTATCAACAAAAAGCTTGGATATATTACATTTGGTCCCCTCATTCAAATCATTGATACAGATTGTGAATAGCTGAGGCCCAGGCATCAATCCTTGCGGCACCCCATTAGTTACAGCCTGCCAACCTGAAAATAATCCGTTTATTCCTACTCTCTGTTTTCTGTCCATTAACCAATCCTCAATCCATGCTAATATATTACCCCCAAACCCATGAGCCCTAATTTTGTTCAATAACCTCTTGGGAGGCACCTTATCAAATGCCTTCTGAAAATCCAAATACACCACATCACTCGTCTCCCCCTCATCTATTCTACTAATTACAACCTCAAAAAACTCTAACAGATTTGTTAAACATGATTTCCCTTTCATAAATCTGTGTTGACTCTGCCCAATCCTATTATTATTTTCTAAGTGCCCTGTTACCACATCCTTAAAATCAGATACTAGCATTTTCCCTATGACTGATGTCAGGCTAACTCATCTGTAGTTTCTGTTTTCTTCCTCCATTCTTAAATAGCGGGTTTACATTAGCTACCTTCCAATCTGCAGGAACCGTTCTAGAACCTATGGAATTTTGGAAGATGTATCTAATATAGGTGCAGCTCCATTGAAGAAGAATGGATTTACAAAGCAATGATATGAAGTGGTTATTAATACACCGCACCCCCCCCCCACCCCCGTCCCCCGCTACTTCTGTGAATACATCATTTAGAAAACACATTTTAAAAAGTGACTGGAAACAGATCAAATGTGTGTTTTCAGCCCCAGCACTGTTCAACAGAGATCCATAGGTACTTTCAAAGTGAGAAGCAGAGTGTAGAGACACCACCTCGGAGATACATTGCCTAGTTGATGCTGAAATTGTTTTAACACTGTACAGCTGCTGTGTGGGCACAAACCCATGTCCTCATCACCCATTGCAGGGCATAGGGTAGCAGCATGCCACACCACCAGGCCAGCTTGAAAAGTGGCATTTTATTTGGCTGAACATTCCTTCCCTGCTATCTTTATGAAGAAGCCATGGATTTAATAAAGAATGTGGAATTATAATTGACAAAGAATAGTAACCAACATTTCACATTTCAAAGTTATTTACTGGTTTCTGTGCTCTTTTAGGTGAGTAGAGGAAGGAAAATGTTACTGGATTAAATCCAGCAATAAATTCCAGGGTGACCACTTGAGGAATGGGTCGGAGGTCGTGCATTCCCCATTGCTACCCTAACATTGCACTTTTAAGCTCCAACCTTACAGGAGTTACACACAGGGTTTGACATTTCCAGTCCCGATTCCCTTTCTCTTGCTTTCTGAGCTAATTACCATCAAATAGGCAGCTTTGCGCTATTAATGTCCACTGCACATTAGACGGAAACTCTCACAGCTCATTTCACTTGTGACCCAAAGTCAAGAGAGATAGATGTTATTAATTAATCAGCCACTCTCTGCTAAAGCTTGTCATTTGAATTAATTGTTCTCGTGTTAATATGACCAGGTAACCAGAAGGTAAAACCCAACAAATGTTTTAGCCATCATTTCTAAAATGAATAATGCTAATACATTTAAAAATGATTTTCCTTTTGAAATGAGAATTTTATTGTCTGCTAATGATTACACAGGAACAACAATATTTAGCAGAGATAGGCTCAGAGAAATTTGATTATTAAAAGGGGAAAAAATCCAGGCAGACTTTTCACAAAATAGCTAATGAGGAAAGCCATTTTCCCCATTCTAGATTTTTTGCTCACAATATCCATTCAAAAACTATGCATCAATAAAAAGATGATGAGTCTCTGTTGAGCTTAAAAAAATAGTTACAAAAATATCAAGTCATATCATGTTTCTGAATGGACATTAGGAGAGCACTTTGAACAAGAATCTCTTCGAGACTTTTCGTCCCCATTAAATGTAGTTAATGGAGGGCTGCCGAGTAACCCTGGGACGGAGGACTGTCCAGACCTGAGTTTGTTCACAATCTCAATTCCAGCTTGTTCCATAATCACGCTCCTTGCAAAGTCCTTGGGGATGAAGATTTTGCCGGACACTCTGCTAACGAGCTGTTCCTGATTGTTGGTTTTCTGCAGAACATTGGGACAGAGGCTGCTGGTAGATTCCAGGAGGGACTGAATGAGAGTCTAAGAAGAGAATGGAAAAGAGACGATTAATTTTCTGAAATGTTTTGGGAGAGCTTGCAAATAATTTTAAGGATGCTTGCTCTCTTTTTAAAATGTGTTTGTGCTGTGGGACTCGTTTACGTTTGTATTCCCAGAAAGGGGATTCAGCCATAGTTTATGATACCAGAAAAGATACCCATGTTTAAGTAACCCTGGGAACCTCTGAGCAGTATAGGTATAGGGCTAGATCAAAGTAGATCTCAGTTCAAAAGAGAGATGAAGTCAGAAGCTGCAGTAACACACATACAATTTATTGAGTCGGAACACCACAATTACTTCTTACCTCTTTAAATACAAAACACTCACAACCTACAACATCAGACTACAACCCTATCTGTCCCTTTGCATTGTAAGAATACCCTCACAATCACAAACCTACACTCATCCAGCATCTATTCACATGCATAATGCCCAAAAGGGAGATGATGGAAGAATACTATACCTGGTCATCATCATAGGCAGTCCGTCGGGATCGAGGAAGACTTGCTTCCACTCTTAGCATGAGTTCTTAGGTGGCTGTACAGTCCAATACGAGAACCACAGTTTCTGTCACAGGTGGGACAGATAGTCGTTGAGGGAAAGGGTGGGCAGGGAGCCTGGTTTGCCGCACGCTCCTTCCGCTGCCTGCGCTTGATTTCTGCATGCTCTCGGCGACGATACTCGAGGAGCTCAGCGCCCTCCCGAATGCACTTCCTCCACTTAGGGCGGTCTATGGCCAAGGACTCCCAGGTGTCAGTGGGGATGTCGCACTTTATCAGGGAGGCTTTGAGGGTGTCCTTGTAACATTTCCTCTGCCCGCCTTTGGCTCGTTTGCCATGGACGAGTTCAGAGTAGAGCACGTGCTTTGGGAGTCTTGTGTCTGGCATGCGGACTATGTGGCCTGCCCAGCGGAGCTGATCAAGTGTGGTCAGTGCTCCAATGCTGGGGATGTTAGCTTGGATGAGGACGCTAATATTTGTGCTTCTGTCCTCAGAGGATTTGCAGGATCTAGCGGAGACATCGCTGGTGGTATTTCTCCAGCGACTTGAGGTATCTACTGTACATGGTCCACATCTCTGAGCCATACAGGAAGGCGGGTATTACTACGGCCTTGTAGACCATTAACTTGGCGACAGTTTTGAGGGACTGATCTTCAAACACTCCTTTCCTCAGGTGGCCAAAGGCTGCACTGGCGCGCTGTTGGATCTCATCATCAATGCCTGCTCTTGTTGATAGGAGGCTTGCGAGATAGGGGAAGTGGTCCACGTTGTCCAGGACCACGCCGTGGATCTTGATGACTGGGGGGAAGTGCTGTGCGGCGAGGACAGGCTGGTGGAGGACCTTTGTCTTACTAATGTTCAGCGTAAGACCCATGCTTTCATACGCCTCGGTAAATACGTCGACTATGTCTTGGAGTTCAGCCTCTGTGTGTGCACAGACGCAGGCGTCGTCCGTGTACTGTAGCTCGACGACAGAGGTTGGAGTGGTCTTGGACCTGGCCTGGAGACAGCGAAGGTTGAACAGCTTCCCACTGGTTCTGTGGTTTAGCTCCACTCCAGCGGGGAGCTTATCAACTGTGAGGTGGAGCATGGCAGCAAGGAAGATTGAGAAGAGGGTTGGGATGATGACGCAGCCCTGCTTGACCCCAGTCCGGACATGAATTGGGTCTGTGATGGATCTGTTGGTAAGGATCACGGCTTGCATGTCGTCGTGGAGCAGGCGGAGGATGGTGACATACATTTGGGGGCATCCGAAACGGAGGAGGACGCCCCATAGACCCTTGCGGTTGACAGTGTCAAAGGCCTTTGTAAGGTCGAAAAAAGCCATGTATAAGGGCTGGCGCTGCTCCCTGCATTTTTCCTGCAGCTGTCGCTGTGGTGTATGTAGCACACAAATCACTGACTCCACACGGTCTGGTGTAAATCTAATTGCTGTGACCTTCGTCCTTTATTGTTCAGCTCCAGAGTGCCTCCCAGGTGTGGTGGTCAGCCTTATATAGCACCTGTTGCAGGTACTACCAGGGTTTCCCACCACTGCGTCCTCTGTGGTGTGGCATAGTGCTTACATTACATTTAAGGTACTGGGACGATACACACATTACATAACAGTCGCGCTGCAAAAATCAATTCCGTTGTGCCCCGGAGGGGACGAAATCCGCACTGCAACTCTGGGAGGAGCTCCTCGGCCACAGGGAGAAGACAATTGAGGAGGACTCTATCGACGACTTTCCCAGTGGTTGATAGCAGAGAGATTCCTCTATAGTTGCCGCAGTTGGACTTGTCCCCTTTTTTAAAGATGGTCACGATTACTGCATCTCTGAGATCTCCCGGCATGCTCTCCCCGCTCCAGTTGAGAGAGATGAGGTTGGAACACCACAATTACTTCTTACCTCTTTAAATACAAAGCACTCACAACCTACAACATCAGACTACAACCCTATCTGTCCCTTTGCATTGTAAGAATACTCTCACAATCACAAACCTACACTCATCCAGCATCTATTCACATGCCTGATACCCAAAAGAGAGATGATGGAAGAATACTATACCTGGTATAGTATAACTAAAACACAGCAGTCCAGTCATAATCCTCCTCTGTGGGACTGCATACTGCAGGGAGTTTCTCTTCTGTTGTAAGCGATGTCCTTCCCAGCCCCATTCAGGCCCTTATTACCCCTGTTCAATATAGCCGCACTTCTGATTCTCTGAAGCTGTCAGACATTTAGGACTCACTGCTCAAAAAAAAGACCCAGTTCTCTTCTGCCTGCGCTTTTCAATGGCTCAGACAGGATCTGCTGCTTTGACAGAAGCAAAACCTCTTTCTGGAGATGAGTCAGGCAGAGTTTTTTTTAATTCGTTCATGGGATGTGGGCGTCTCTGGTAAGGCCAGCATTTATTGCCCATCCCTAATTGCCCTTGAGAGGGTGGTGGTGAGCCACCTTCTTGAACCGCTGCAGTCTGTGTGGTGAAGATACCCCCACAGTGCTGTTAGGGAGGAAGTTTTAGGATTTTGACTCAGCAACGATGAAGGAACTGCGATATACTTCCAAATCAGGATGGTGTGTAACTTGGAGGGAACGTGGAGGTGATGGAGTTCCCATGCGCCTGCTGCCCTTGTCCTTCTAGGTGGTAGAGGTCGCGGGTTTGGGAGGTGCTGCCGAAGAAGCCGTGGCAAGTTGCTGCAGTGCATCTTGTAAATAGTACACATTGCAACCATGGTACGCTGAGTGACTCCCTGAATCTTCAGAACTGAAAAACAGAGCATAAAAATGCTCTGTGCAAACACATGCTAATTGCTCCATCTGTGGCTCCATGCATGCGTGAGCAGGTCCATCATGTCTAAGCTCCACCCGCTGTCCAGCTCCCTGTTTGGCTATGGAATAGCCAAAAGGTTGGAGCCCTACCAACAAAGCAGCACAGCAGGTCCTGAAGAGAAGGCCCACAGGAAATCTGCTACAGCAGAGCTAAACTGCGTGAGAGATAAAGAGAAAGACCCAGAGCGACAGAAAAACTAGTAAATGAAAGGAGAGACACACCAGAGACAAGCACTCAAATAATGTTGTTTCATCCCCATATTCTTTAGCATCATAGAATCAGTAGAATAAGGAAGCATCTTAATTTTCCAGACAGTGGTGACAGTGTAAACACTGAAAACCATCAGCACAAAATCTGTGGGGAAAAATTTTGAAGAACCAAATCAGTTGTACAGCTAGTTCATACCTGGATTTCCTCATTTACAGCCTGGGAGACCTCTTCAGCAGCTGACTCCAGCCTGGCCTGCACTGGCCTTACTAAAGGTGGAGTGTTACCCACTTGATACAAGGCCGGTAACAGCTGCAACACAAGAAGCAATAGGTGGAAAGAGAGAAGCAGAGAGAAATTTATGGTGGTAAATCAAAATTTTAAAGTTTGTAACATCATTAATAATTAAAAACAATTTTAAAGCTGAACTTTTAAGGTTTCATAACACTGCCCCTCAAATTTTCACTTCTTCTCCAATCTGTATCAAGGAGGGTGGGGAGTTGAAAGATAGAGGTATTAATGAGCAGAAGGGATCCTAGATCCAGTGTCAGGAATGCACTTCTAGGAGAATAAGGCAAGTGGTGACCAGATTTCCTTCGATGTTAACTAGTTAGAATACGAGAAAAGATAAGGATGAAAAAAGGTCATTCAGCCCAGCAAAATATTCCAACTCTCCCAGCCCACTGTGTTTTAATTGCCGAAAAGGTTGTTTCTCTACTACCCTACTCAGCCAGTTACCAGGAGTTGGAAAAATGTGTCATCACTGAGAGCATAGAATGTTACAAAACAGGAACAGACCATTCAGACCCTCAAGACTGTGCTTGTCTTCTTCTCCAAATAAACCATCTAATCTCACTCACTTCCGCCTCCCCCACCCGTCCCCCTTCCAATAAGAGGCTCAAAAGCAGGCAGAGAGGATGCTAATGTAATGGGGTTGTCTGCATCCTTTCACAGAAAAAAGTCTCATGCTTTTTTCAAAGTCTTATTGTTGGACTTACTTTTCACTTTTAAAAACAGATGGTGGAAATCGGTCAGTAATTTTTGCAAACTTGTGTATGCACAAGAGTAGAGTACATCTGAAGCTGTAGCCCTGGTTAGCAATAACCTAGCCACGTTAAATACTTGTCAATTCTGAGAACTTGGGCAATTCCACAACCAAAAAGTTCCATATATCAAATGTGCTGCCTATTTAGAGCTAGTGTTGATGGCTTCATTGTAATTCCCATTTCCCCAAACTAAATTCTTGATAACATTGGGCTGGAATTTGATCACCATTTCCACCTGGTTTCTCGGCGGTACTCCTATTTTTTTGTTGAAAACCACCTCTTTCGTTAAAGTGTTCCGCTGACAGTTTCGAAATACCGCTGGGGAGCGGACCGCCGGCTTGCAATACTGGGAAAAACCGCCACCACCCAAGTTTGGTGGTAGCTTTGCTCCGTAGTTGCTGAAAAAAACACCACACAGGAGAAACCAGCCGGAACAGCAGCGGGAGATATGAAACCCTGCAAAAAAAAGTAAGTGAAAGTTTTTTTACATTCTTTTGCAGCGATTTACTGGAAAAGGGTCCTGTGAATGTTTTCCGATTTTTGTTTTTTTGAAAAATATTTTGTGTTTTTTCCCCCCTCCCTCGGCCCAACTTGCAGCTTTGGACTAAATTTTGAATAAGTACTGCCCAATTTGACCAGGATCGCGTTTTCCGCCGAGAATCCACGTGGAAGACCGATTTTTCCTGCCGGGCGGAATTTTTTCCATTTTTTGATCAATTTTGCACCAGCCTTAATTTAATAATCTTAGTGGTTTATTGGGCAGCAATCCGGCAGTGGTGGTTTTGACCAAATTCTAGCCCATTGAATCTTTAACTGCACATTCAATCTGAATTTATCAGAGTTGTACGGTGATCTGAATTGGCCAAATTTGGACCAGTTCAGATTCATGCTTCAGATTTGTTCCTATTAATAAGGTACTTATCACAATTCAAGACAAAATTCAAGATACAATGACAGAACGTGAGTCAAACCTTTATTGTAAAATATATTCTTATTGAATCTATTATGTTCCTGGGAACTGAGATAATTGAAACTATGCTACATCACATAATTCACAATGGCTTTATGTAAATCATCACTCCACAATAGTGATCCTCCATTCCAGTATGACACTGCAGTTAGAAGATATACTCGTAAATATTTAGTAATTAAAATGGCAGCAGCCTTTCAGGGACTCACAGTGGTTAATGTCTTAGCATCCTTTATAATTTCTTCAGCAAATGTTACATCTTCTTGCCTTTCTTTCACAGACCCGTTGTTAATGATGTTCAGATGTTCTTGCACTTTTTCACACATACTATCCATCATCTGTACAAAAAGAGAACAAGTTATTGTGGATTTAGTTTGACACGATATATTGTTAAATGTCTTGCATAGGGCGTGTACTTCCTGTCCACAAACCTTACTTCCTGTTGTCACAATTTTTGGACATGCTTTTCTATCAACATTTACCATTGTACATTTCTACATCAACATTTCCCATTCAACTTTGCTACGTCACGTGTCACAATTTAGTTTCAGGCTCTGGCCACTAGTTGGCACTGTGGAGCATGTTTCTGAAGTCTCTTTCTCAATTCCATGACTTTCTGTGTACAAAAGAAACCTTATATTCAGCAACTGACCACGAATAATTTGTTATCTTACATTTTGCAGAACCTTGAGAAATACAAAAATACAAATTCTGATCTTTGGTAATGACCATATCTGGTAAACCTTAGCTAATATTTTCAGCTCCATTAACACCAGCAATGATGCAATGTAAACTAACACAATATTTTCCTCCAATCCTTGTTTTTCAAAAGAGAACAGTAAAGTAATGATCTCTATCAGGTGGTGAAGAATTAGAGCTGTGTGGTCAGCTATGTGGAAGGTGACCTCATGTCTGTGGATGATGTCACCAAGGGACAGCATGTAATTGAAGATGATGATGGGGCCGAGGACAGATTCATAGGGGCTCCATAGGTCACGGTGTGGGGGGCAAGAAAATAAGCCAATTTATTACCTATTGACTGCTAAAGATAGAAATTGGCATGACTTCTTTATACATTTCTGCCTGGTAAATGTAAGGTGTAGTAAATGATTATTCATAATAGGAATATGTTAGGTAAGAATTTACAATAAATTCTGATTTTCTTACCTGTTGTGTAGAGCTGGTTACAATTCCCTCTTGTAGTCGAAAGGCCTGCTCTGGAAAAAATTTCTTCATCTGATTGTTCCGAAGGAGATATGACTGTATCTGGAAATCAGGAATTGGCCATTTAAGTTTTATATGTTATACACTACCAAACCAGTGCTGTACCACAGGCAGATTCAAAATCACATCTTCCATTCTTCAGTGCTGTCACGAATAGAATAGTGACCACCTTTACCTTCTGCAGGGCTTCCTCTGTTTTCTCTGGATTGCTGCGGTAAGCCTGGGACACATCACTCATTGGTAAAGGCATTGATCTTAGCGTATAATTCCTGAAAATAGTCAGCAAACATGACAGCAATGATTGATCTCTTTTCATTCATATCACAAAATAATATCAACAGGAACTAGGCAAAGGCTGATGCATAACAAATAAAGACCTTTCGGTCCCACCACAATCATTTTTTTAAAACCTCATCTCCTTTATATACACTTTCCCCGGGGATCGCAGGTGGGCCTTATATGTCGGTCACCAAAAGTCAGGCTTCAAAGGGATTCAGAATTGTTTTGAATTTCAGGTTTTAAATGTTTGTTTGACAAAATATTTAGCTCCAATTCAAGAAAAACTGCAGAGTGTTTTGAAAGGATATTCATGTTCTATCTAATGTTTATTTCATAAATTATATCACAGATCATTGACAATGATGAAAGAATATTAGATCTTGGACTAAACTGCGTGATAATGATGCTCCAATCTTTCATGTTTTGAGTTGTTCAGATGTCGATATTTAATGATTTTTCTCATTAAGCTGCTCTTTTTTCTCTTAACAAAATCATAGTCTTTCAACACCAGCAAGATCTACACAGCATAAATTTGTGGAGATTAGGTAGATTCCCCCATTCCATAATTTTCCAATCCTGGCTATCTGTTAATGGCAGCTGCAAACTGGAATGGAGGGAAAAGTCGATGGTGAGGAAACTCTGGGCCATTCTCATGCACCCCTCCTTGAGATTGGCTGAAGAGAAACATTGGAATGGAAACATAGAAACATAGAAAATAGGTGCAGGAGCAGGCCATTCGGTCCTTCGAGCCTGCACCACCATTCAATATGATCATGGCTGATCATGCAACTTCAGTACCCCACTCCTGCCTTCTCTCCATACTTAGCCGTAAAGGCCACATCTAACTCCCTTTTGAATATATCCAACGAACTGGACTCAACAACTTTCTGTGGTAGAGAATTCCATATGTTCACAATTCTCTGGGTGAAAAAGTTTCTCCTCATCTCGGTCCTAGATGGCTTACCCCTTATCCTTAGATCATTATCCCTGGTTCTGGACTTCCCCAACATCGGGAACATTTTTCTTGCATCTAATCTGTCCAATCCCATCAGAATTTTATATGCTTCTATGAGATCCCCTCTCATTCTTCTAAATTCCAATGAATATAAGACTAGTCGATGCAGTCTTTCTTCATAGGTCAGTCCTGCCATCCCAGGAATCAGTCTGGTGAGCCTTCGCTGCACTCCCTCAATAGCAAGAATGTCCTTCCTCAGATTAGGAGACTAAAACTGCACACAATACTCAAGGTGTGGTCTCACCAAGGCCCTGTATAACTGCAGTAAGACCTCCCTGCTCCTATACTCAAATCCTCTCGTTATGAAGACCAACATGCCATTTGCTTTCTTTACTGCCTGCTGTACCTGCATGCCTACCTTCAATGACTGATGTACCATGACACCCAGGTCTCGTTGCACCTCCCCTTTTACTAATCTGTCACCATTCAGATAATAATCTGCCTTCCTGTTTTTACCACCAAAGTGGATAACCTCACATTTATCCACATTATACTGCATCTGCCATGCATTTGCCCACTCACCTAACCTGTCCAAGTCACCCTGGAGCCTCTTAGCATCCTCCTCACAGCTCACACTGCCACCCAGCTTAGTGTCATCTGCAAACCTGGAGATATTACATTCAATTCCTTCGTCTAAATCATTAATATATATTGTAAATAGCTGGGGTCCCAGCACTGAACCTTGCGGTACCCCACTAGTCACTGCCTCTATTCTGAAAAGGACCTGTTTATTCCCACTCTTTGCTTTCTGTCTGCCAACCAGTTCTCTATCCATGTCAATACATTACCCCCAATACCATGTGCCTTAATTTTGCATACTAATCTCTTGTGTGGGACCTTGTCAAAAGCCTTTTGAAAGTCCAAATACACCACATCCACTGGTTCTCCCTTATCCACTCTACTAGTTACATCCTCAAAAAATTCTAGAAGATTTGTCAAGCATGATTTCCCTTTCATAAATCCATGCTGACTTGGACCAATCCTGTCACTGCTTTCCAAATGCGCTGCTATTACATCTTTAATAATTGATTCTAGCATTTCCCCCATTACTGATGTCAGGCTAACCGGTCTATAATTCCCTGTTTTTTCTCTCTCTCCTTTTTTTAAAAAAGTGGGGTTACACTAGCTACCCTCCAATCCATAGGAACTGATCCAGAGTCCATGGAATGTTGAAAAATGACCACCAATGCATCTACTATTTCTAGGGCCACTTCCTTAAGTACTCTGGGATGCAGACTATCAGGCCCTGCGGATTTATCGGCCTTCAATCCCATCAATTTCCCTAACACCATTTCCTGACTAATAAGGATTTCCCTCAATTCCCTCAGTTCCTCCTTCTCGCTAGACCCTCGGTCTCCTAGTATTTTCGGGAGGTTATTCGTGTCATCCTTAGTGAAGACCAAACCAAAATATTTGTTCAATTGGTCTGCCATTTTCTTGTTCCCCATTATGAATTCACCTGATTCTGACTGCAAGGGACCTACATTAGTCTTCACTCATCTTTTTCTCTTCAGATATCTATAGAAGCTTTTGCAGTCAGTTTTTATGTTCCCTGCAAGCTTCCTCTCATACTCTATTTTCCCCCTCCTAATTAAACCCTTTGTCCTCCTCTGCTGAATTCTAAATTTCTCCCAGTCCTCAGGTTTGCTGCTTTTTCTGGCCAATTTCTATGCCTCTTCCTTGGATTTAACACTATCCCTAATTTCCCTTGTTAGCCATGGTTGAGCCACCTTCCCCGTTTTGTTTTTACGCCAGACAGGGATTTACAATTGTTGTAGTTCATCCATGTGATCTTTAAATGTCTGCCGTTGCCTATCTACTGTCAACCCTAAGTATCATTCGCCAGTCTATTCTAGCCAATTCACGTCTCATATCATCGAAGTTACCTTTCTTTAAGTTCAGGACCCGAGTCTCTGAATGAACTGTGTCACTCTATCTTAATGAAGATGGTCACTCTTCCCAA
Source organism: Pristiophorus japonicus (assembly GCF_044704955.1). NCBI lineage: Eukaryota > Metazoa > Chordata > Chondrichthyes > Pristiophoridae > Pristiophorus > Pristiophorus japonicus. The sequence continues at coordinate 120,915,559 of NC_091989.1, forward strand.
GGGGCCCCGCACAACAAGATTGCTAATTAATCCTCTCTCATTACACAAGACCCAGTCTAGGATGGCCAGCTCTCTCGTTGGTTCCTCGACATATTGGTCTAGAAAACCATCTCTTATACACTCCAAGAAATCCTCCTCCACAGTATTGCTACCAGTTTGGTTAGCCCAATCTATATGTAGATTAAAGTCACCCATGATAATTGCTGTACCTTTATTGCACGCATCCCTAATTTCCTGTTTGATGCCATCCCCAACCTCACTACTACTGTTTGGTGGTCTGTACACAACTCCCACTAATGTTTTCTGCCCTTTGGTGTTTCGCAGCTCTACCCAAACAAATTCCACATCATCCAAGCTAATGTCCTTCCTTACTGTTGCGTTAAGCTCCTCTTTAACCAGTAACGCTACCCCACCTTCTTTTCCTTTCTGTCTATCCTTCCTGAATAAGTCTAGAAGAACGTCACATGCTTTCCTCTTTGCTGGTAGATTTGCATGTGAGTGGAGGAGATAGAAAGGGGTAAGAGCAGGAGAAAGCAATGGGGTAAAAATAAGGATGAAGCAAACAGCCTTTCCTTCAGTACACATCTTTGAAAAAGAAAACTTTAGCGGTTTGAAACAGCGCTGTGTTTTACCAGGAATGGACATCCTAACATGTTCATCTGACATTCCTTTGTCTTTGTTACTAATATCACACTATGGAATTTCAATCCACAACTGCTTTTTTTTAAACATTCAATGAATCCAACATCATACACAGAGGAATCAATAATTATTACAGTGCAATGCTGATGACTAATTTATTTAAACGGCTTTACATTTATTAATCTCTTATATTTTATTAAGCAATCATTGAATCATAGAAATTTACAGAAGGTGGCCATTCGGCCCATCGTGTCTGCGCTGGAAACTGTGAGAAAAGTACGAATAACATCATGTGACTCTGGATCAGATCTTTGATTTGTTTCAATCTGGTCAACAACAAAAGCCACCTTCTCCTGCCTTCTAACATTTTATTACAGAAATAACTAGCACAAAAGATAAATATTAACACCGCATTATATCACAACTACCTCTCCAGATGCATCTCCAGAGAATAAAACCATTGTACCAGCAAAGATCCACGCCGACTTGAACAACCTACCACCAACCCGTCTCAAATCTAGAAGGCTTTTTTGGATTGTCGCTGAAGCCCTTCAGCGATCTCCCCTCAGCCTTGGTGAAATGATTGGAAGAACTGCGAAATACAGAATGGATTCCTTATAGAGGACCCCACAGTACAATCTGTAGGATCAAACTTTCCCCGCAAACAGTGGACAACCATCAGCCGCCTCAGAACTGGTCATAGTAGATGCTGATTCCTTCTCCATAGGTGGAAGATTAAAGCATCCCCATCATGTGACTGTGGAGCTCCCAATCAGACCCTGGAGCACATCATTGAGCACTGCCCTCAGAGGAAATTCGCAGGCAACCTAAAGATATCCATGCTGTTACATCGGAATCTTTGGCCTGGATATCCAACTTGGATATTGACATTTGATTGGCTTTGCTACCATACGAAAGAAGAAGAAGATTACCTTTCCAGAGCACTTGCAACATCCAGGAATCCCACGGCTGTAGTGTTATTTCTGTCCCAAATCACGGTCCTGCCATTAAGAAAGTCAAAACCATCATTAACCGCTTTACACTTGCACAGTATTTCCTTCATCACAAATCTGAATGGAAAATCTTAATTGGCCACAGGTGAAGTATGTGTCGCATCGGTAGAAATGTCATTTACATTGTATCCATAATGCAGTAACTGCTAAATTGTGATCAGTTATAAAAATGTAATCTTGTTTGAACAATACCATCTCCTGTTTAGTTTTTTAAGACAATGAACACTATCACATCAGAATTAAAAATGCACAGGCAGCAGTTGTGGATTGAAATTCCACAGTGTCATATCAGCTGGCTTCAAGACAGAAAACAGAGAGTAGGGATAAAGGGTAGCTATTCACAGTGGCAGAAGGTAGGTAGTGGTGTTCCACAAGGATCTGTGCTGGGACCACAGTTGTTCACAATTTATATTAACGAATTAGACTTTGGAATCAAAAACATAATTTCTAAATTTGCGGATGACACCAAATTGCGGGAGTAGTCAATACTGAGGAGGACTGCAACAAATTACAGGAGGACATTAATAAGCTTGCAGAATGGGCATATAATTGGCAAATGAAGTTCAACACAGATAAATGTGAGGTATTGCATTTTGGTAGGAAAAATAGGGAGGTCACTTATTACTTGTAGGGTGCAAGTCTAGGTGGGGTAGAGGAACAAAGGGATCTCGGAGTACAAATACTCAAATCACTAAAAGTTGTGACACAGGTTAGCAAGGCCATATAAAAAGCAAACCGAGCACTCGGGTTTATTTCTAGAGGGACAGAATTGAAAAATAGACAAGTTATGCTGAACCTGTAACGAACCTTGGTTAGACCACACTTAGAGTACTGTGCACAGTTCTGGTCGCCATGTTCTAAAAAGGATATAGAGGCATTGGAGAAGATGCAGAGGAGATGCATGGGAGCTCGAGAGTCAGCGGCAGTTGGTGAGAGGTGGGAGCAGCGTCGGAGCGGCCTATAAAGGCCCAGCGGGAGCTCGAGAGTCAGCGGCAGTTGGCGAGAGGTGGGAGCAGTGTCGGAGCGGCCTATAAAGGCCCAGCAGGAGCTCAAGAGTCAGCGGCAGTTGGCGAGAGGTGGGAGCAGCGTCGGAGCGGCCTATAAAAGGCGTACCGGTGCAGCTACAGCGGGAGAGAAAGCAAAAAAGAAGTAGAAAGGAATCAAAAGGTGACGTCACAGCCAATGGGGTAAGTGATTGGCTGGTGATTGGTGAGTAGCTTTTCTTTTTATTTTTATATCAGTAAGTAAACTGTAACATTGTTGTTACCAATTTAAGGGTATCTAAGGGTTAAGGCGTGGCAGGAGAGATCGGTCACGTGATATGCTCCTCCTGTGCCATGTGGGAACTCAGGGACGCTTCCGGTGTCCCTTACGACTACATTTGTAAGAAGTATATCTGCCTCCATCTCCTGATGGACCGCGTTGCGGAATTGGAGCTGAGGGTGGATTCACTCTGGAGCATCCACGATGCTGAGAATGACATAAGTGGCACGTGTAGTGAGTTGGTCTTACCGCATGAGAAGGATCCACAGCCAGCTAGGGAATGGAAGACCAGCAGGAAGAGTAGTACAAAGAAGGTAGTGCAAGGGTCCCATCTGGTCATCCCCCTGCAAAACAGATACACTGTTTTGAGTGCTGTTGAGGGAGATGACTCATTAGGGGAGAGCAACAGCAGCCAAGTTCATGGCACCGTGGCTGGCTCTGTTGTACAGGAGGGCATAAAAAAGAGTGGGAGAGCATTAGTGATAGGGGATTCAATCATAAGGGGAATAGATAGGCTTTTCTGCGGCCGCAATCGAGAGTCCAGGATGGTATGTTGCCTCCCTGGTGCAAGGGTCAAGGATGTCTCCGAGCGAGTGCAGGACATTCTGAAAAGGGAGGGAGAACAGCCAGTTGTCGTGGTGCACATTGGTACCAATGACATAGGTAAAAAAAGGGATAAGGTCCTACGAGACGAATTTAAGGAGCTAGGAGTTAAATTAAAAAGTAGGACCTCAAAAGTAGTAATCTCGGGATTGCTACCAGTGCCATGTGCTAGTCAGAGTAGGAATCGCAGGATAGCACAGATGAATACGTGGCTTGAGCAGTGGTGCAGCAGGGAGGGATTCAAATTCGTGGGGCATTGGAACAGGTTCTGGGGGAGGTGGGACCAGTACAAACCGGACGGTCTGCACTTGGGCAGGAACGGAACCAATGTCCTAGGGGGAGTGTTTGCTAGTGCTGTTGGTGAGGAGTTAAACTAATATGGCAGGGGGATGGGAACCAATGCAGGGAGACAGAGGGAAACAAAAAGGAGACAAAAACAAAAGACAGAAAAGAGATGAGTAAAAGTGGAGGGCAGAGAAACCAAAGGCAAGAAACAAAAAGGGCCACTGAATATAAAAGGGCTGCAGGAGGGGTAAAAACTAAAAATCATGGTTTAAAAACTAGGATGAAAACACTCTACCTAAATGCACGCAGCATTAGAAATAAAGTAAATGAGTTGACGGCACAAATCATTACAAATGGGTATGATTTGGTGGCCATTACAGAGACATGGTTGCAAGGTGGCCAGGACTGGGAATTAAACGTACAAGGGTATCTGACGATTCGGAAAGATAGGCAGGAAGGGAAGGGAGGTGGGTAGCTCTGTTAATAAGGGATGATATCAGGGCAGTTGTGAGGGATGATATTGGCTCCAATGAACAAAATGTTGAATCATTGTGGGTGGAGATTAGAGATAGTAAGGGGTAAAAGTCACTGGTCGGCGTAGTTTATAGGCCCCCAAATAATATCTTCATGGTGGGGCGGGCAATAATCAAGGGAATAATGGAGGCATGTGAAAAAGGAACGGCAGTAGTTATGGGGGATTTTAACCTACATATCGATTGGTCAAATCAAATCGCAGGGGGTAGCCTGGAGGAGGAATTCATAGAATGCGTACGGGATTGTTTCTTAGAACAGTATGTAACAGAGCCTACAAGGGAGCAAGCCATTTTGGATCTGGTCCTGCGTAACGAGACAGGAAAAATAAACGATCTCCTCGTAAAAGATCCTCTCGGAATGAGTGATCACAATATGGTTGAATTTGTAATACAGATTGAGGATGAGGAAGTTGTGTCAGAAACAAGAGTACTATGCTTAAACAAAGGGGACTACAGTGGGATGAGGGCAGAGTTGGCTGAAGTAGACTGGAAACAAGGACTAAACGGTGGCACAATTGAGGAACAGTGGAGGACTTTTAAGGAGCACTTTCATAATGCGCAACAAAAATATATTCCAGTGAAAAAGAAGGGCGGCAAGAGAAGAGATAACCAGCTGTGGATAACCAAGGAAATAAAGGAAAGTATCAAATCAAAGACCAATGCGTATAAGGCGGCCAAGGTTAGTGGGAAACTAGAGGATTGGGAAGATTTTAAGCAACAGCAAAGAATGACTAAAAAAGCAATAAAGAAAGGGAAGATAGATTACGAAGGTAAACTTGCGCAAAACATAAAAACAGATAGTAAAAGCTTTTACAGATTTATAAAACGGAAAAGAGTAACTAAAGTAAATGTTGGTCCCTTAGAAGATGAAAAGGGGGATTTAATAATGGGAAATGTGGAAATGGCTGAGACCTTAAACAATTATTTTGCTTCCGTCTTCACAGTGGAAGACACAAAAACCATGCCAAAAATTGCTGGTCATAGGAATGTGGGAAGGGAGGACCTTGAGATGATCACTATCACTAGGGAGGTAGTGCTGGACAGACTAATGGGATTGAAGGTAGACAAGTCCCCTGGTCCTGATGAAATGCATCCCAGGGTATTAAAAGAGATGGCGGAAGTTATAGCAGATGCATTTGTTATAATCTACCAAAATTCTCTGGACTCTGGGGAGGTACCAGCGGATTGGAGAGCAGCTAATGTAACGCCTCTGTTTAAAAAAGGGGGCAGGCAAAAGGCAGGTAACTATAGGCCGGTTAGTTTAACATCTGTAGTGGGGAAAATGCTTGAAACTATCATTAAGGAAGAAATAGCGGGACATCTGGATAGGAATAGTGCAATCAAGCAGACGCAGCATGGATTCATGAAAGGGAAATCATGTTTAACTAACTTACTCGAATTCTTTGAGGATATAACGAGCATGGTGGATAGAGGTGTACCGATGGATGTGGTGTATTTAGATTTCCAAAAGGCATTCGATAAGTTGCCACACGAAAGGTTACTGCAGAAGATAAAGGTACGCGGAGTCAGAGGAAATGTATTAGCATGGATCGAGAATTGGCTGGCGAACAGAAAGCAGAGAGTCGGGATAAATGGGTCCTTTTCCGGTTGGAAATCAATGGTTAGTGGTGTGCCACAGGGATCAGTGCTGGGACCACAACTGTTTACAATATACATAGATGACCTAGAGGAGGGGACAGAGTGTAGTGCAACAACATTTGCAGATGACACTAAGATTAGTGGGAAAGCGGGTTGTGTAGAGGACTCAGAGAGGCTTCAAGGAGATTTGGATAGGTTAAGCGAATGGGCTAAGGTTTGGCAGATGGAATACAATGTCGGAAAGTTTGAGGTCATCCACCTTGGGAAAAAAAACAGTAAAAGGGAATATTATTTGAATGGGGAGAAATTACAACATGCTGTGGTGCAGAGGGACCTGGGGGTCCTTGTGCATGAATCCCAAAAGGTTAGTTTGCAGGTGCAGCAGGTAATCAGGAAGGCAAATGGAATGTTGGCCTTCATTGCGAAAGGGATGGAGTACAAAAGCAGGGAGGTGTTGCTGCAACTGTATAAGGTATTGATAAGGCCGCACCTGGAGTACTGCGTGCAGTTTTGGTCACCTTACTTAAGGAAAGATATACTAGCTTTGGAAGGGGTACAGAGACGATTCACTAGGCTGATTCGAGAAATGAGGGGGTTACCTTATGATGATAGATTGAGTAGACTGGGTCTTTACTCCTTGGAGTTCAGAAGGATGAGGGGTGATCTTATAGAAACATTTAAAATCATGAAAGGGATAGACAAGATAGAGGCAGAGAGGTTGTTTCCATTGGTAGGGGAGACTAGAACTAGGGGGCACAGCCTCAAAATACGGAGGAGCCAATTTAAAACCGAATTGAGAAAGAATTTCTTCTCCCAGAGGGTTGTGAATCTGTGGAATTCTCTGCCCAAGGAAGCAGTTGAGGCTGGCTCATTGAATGTTTTCAAGTCAAAGATAGATAGATTTTTAAGCAATAAGGGAATTAAGGGTTACGGGAAGAGGGCGGGTAAGTGGAGCTGAGTCCACGACCAGATCAGCCATGATCTTATTGAATGGCGGAGCAGGCTCGAGGGGCTAGATGGCCTACTCCTGTTCCTAATTCTTATGTTCTTATGTTCTTATGAGATTTACAAGGATGATACCAGAAATGCGAGGGTATACATATCAGGAAAGGATGAACAGGCTGGGTCTCTTTTCTCTTGAAAAAAGAAGGCTGAGGGGTGACCTAATAGAGGTCTTTAAAATTATGAAAGGTTTTGATAGAGTGGATACAGAGAGAATGCTTCCACTTGTAGGGAAAAACATAACTAGAGACCATCAATATAAGATAGTCGCCAAGAAATAAAATAAGGAATTCAGATGTAACTTCTGTACCCAAAGAGTGGTGAGAATGTGGAACTCGTTACCACAGGGAGTGGTTGAAGCGAATAGTATAGATGCATTTAAGGGGAGGCTGGACAAACATATGAAGGAGAAGGGAATAGAGGGTTATGCTGAAAGACGGGAGGAGGCTCGAGTGGAGCATAAATGCCGACATGGACTGGTTGGGCCAAATGGCCTGTTTCTGTGCCGTATATCCTATGTAATCCTATCTAAAAATTAAGGCATCATTTTCACATATTACACTTCCCAGCAACTATTTGTTTTAATGTCAGTAGCTGGTGGCTAGGAATGTCCACTTTCTCGTAACGTTAGAATGGGTCAGAAAGTGCCCAGGTGATGCATGGCCCGTGCGAGTGCTTTTCAAACCCAGATACCTACTGCACTGGAATCACACTGCACGTGGTATGATGCCCACTTGGTGTCAGGTGGTCTGTAGGTGGGACTCACACAGATTTTCCCCGAGTACGCTTGAGAGCCAGATCGGGACTGATTCCCGAGCTGTACTGCCTCTTTCAGATTGCTATGCATCTGAAATTGCTTTGCATTGATGTGAAAATGGTGTTTTAACTGCAGCCTGATTTGACTTTCATTATTTCTTCTGTTAAATCAACGTAGAAATTAATTACATTCTATTGCAACCGAGAGCGATTAAACTGCTTATAGTTGGATAATAATCAATGATACAAACACTGTGCCAATAAAAGTACCAGGTTATTATTATTAATAAAGAAGAAATACATTGTACAATTTGAGGCAGATTATAGGGCTGATTTTCTGATTGGATGCTCCTGTAGAGTGGCTCACGCACATTGCCCCGATTACCACCCGTTTACATTAGTGGGTGGAAATCAGGTGCTGTGAGTCTGTGATTTCCCCATCAGCACTACCCGTGGTCACTGCTGAGCAACTTTTGCTTAAACTATATCAAAGTATTAAAGAAAGTAGTAAACACAGCATATACACATTGGGGTTCTTTATTTGGAACAAGCTTATATTGGCCAGGAGTCTGTGAGAACCCTTCTCTTTTTAAATAGTGCCATGAGACCTTTTACATCCACCTGACAGGGCAGACTGGGACCTTGCTTTAACATCTCAACCACAAGACACCACCTCCGACAATGTAGTACTCAGCACTGCTCTGAAGTGTCAGCCTAGATTGTGTGCTCAACTCCAGAGTGGGACTTGAACTCACAACCTTCTGACTCAGGTGAGAATGTTACAAACTGAGCCAAGCTGACACTGTAGTGTTCAAATAGTCCTTGTTATAGATTGTGTTTAATTAGGGCTTTAATTAGGAGAACAAAAATTAAAAATGATATCCATGCATATAATTTCAGGAAAGTAAATGGCATTTGACAATGGAAACAAACCAAACATTTGCCAAAAGGCAACATTTTTTAAAAAGTTAATACTGAGTATTGTGTGAGGGTAAATCAGCTGTGGCTTAGTGGGTAGCACACTGGTCTCTGAGTCAGAAGGTTGTGGGTTCAAGTCTCACTCCATGGACTTGAGCACAAAAATCTAGGCTGACATTCTAGTGCAATGCTGAGGGAGTGCTGCACTGTTGGAGGTGCCGTCTTTCGGATGGAACATTAAACTGAGGCCCCGTCTGCCCTCTCAGGTGGACATAAAAGACCCCATAGCACTATTTCTAAGAAGGGCAGGAGAGTTATCCCCATTGTCCTGGCCAATATTTATCTTTCAATCAACATAACAAAAACAGATGATCTGGTCATAATCTGTTTGTGGGAGTTTGCTGTGCGCAAATTAGCTGCCGTGTTTCCCACAGTACAACAGTGACGACACTCCAAAAGTACTTCATTGGCTATAAAGCGCTTTGAGACGCCCAGTGGTCGTGAAAGGCGCTATATAAATGCAAATCTTTCTTTCTTTAGGAAATTAGTTATCGTAAAGGTAATGAAGATATTAAATGCATCTCTTGAACAGTATAGCTCTGTGAAAAGTTAGAAAATCCCTGATTTAGAGAATAATAGATACTGGGTGTGATTGCAAAGTTGAGAAACACATGTGACATTACAGAGAGGTGCAAGAACTAGTGATAATGGGGGCCTTCAACTATCCTAATATAGACTGGGATAGTAATAGTGCAAAGGACAAAGAGGGGGAAGAATTTCTGAAGTGTGTTCAGGAGAACTTTCTTAGTCACTACACGTTCCTGGCCCAACAAGGAAGGTGGCATTGCTGGATCTGGTTCTGAGGAATGAAGTGGGTCAAGTGGAGCAAGTGTCAGTAGAGGAACTTTTCAGGAACAGTGATCACAGTATCATAAGCTTTAGACTAGCTATGGAAAAAGACAGGGAGCAATCTAGAGTAAAATAGTTAATTGGAGGAAAGCCAATTTCAGTGGGTTGAGAATGGATCTGGCCCGAGTAAATTGGAATCAAAGATTGACAGGCAAAACTGTAATCAAACAATGGGCTGCCTTTAAAAAGGAGATGGTTCGGGTACAATCGAGGTACATTCCCACGAAGGGGAAATGTAGGGCAATCAAAGTCAGAGCTCCCTGGATGATGAAAGAGATATAGAGTAAGATGAAGCAGGAAAAGGGGGCGAACGACAGATGTCAGGTTGAGAATACAAATGTGAACCAGGCAGTATATAAAAAGTTAAGAGGGGAAGTGAAAAAGGAAATAAGAGGAACAAAGGGAGTATGAGAATAGATTGTCAGCTAACCTAAAAGGGAATCCAAAAGTCTTCTATAGGCACATAAATAATAAACGGGTAGTAAGAGGAGGAGTGAGGCCAATTAGGGACCAAAAAGGAGACCTGCGCATGGAGGCAGAGAGCATGGTTAAGTACTAAATGAGTACTTTGCATCTGTCTTTGCCAAGGAAGAAGATACTGCCAAAGTCAGAATGAAAGAGGAGGTAGTTGAGATACTGGATGGGATAAAAATTGATCAGGAGGAGGTACTAGAAAGGCCGTCTCAACTTAAAGTTGATAAGTCACCAGGCCTGGATGGGATGCATCCTAGGATGGGGAGGGAAGTAAAGGTGGAAATTGCAGAGATACTGACCATAATCTTCCAATCCTCCTTGGATACGGGGCTGGTGCCAGAGGACTGGAGAATTTTAAATGTTACACCCTTGTTCAAAAAAGGGTGTAAGGATAAACCCAGCAACTGCAGGCCAGTCAGTTTAACCTCGATAGTCGGGAAGCTTTTAGAAACAATCAGGGACAAAATTAACAATCACTTGGACAAGTATGGATTAATTAAGGAAAGCCAGCACAGATTTGTTAAAGGCAAATTGTGTTTAACTAACTTGATTGAGTTTTTTGATGAGGTAACAGAGAGGGTTGATGAGGGCAATGATGTGGTGTACATGGACTTCTAAAAGGCATTTGATAAAGTGCCACATAATAGGCTTGCCAGCAAAGTTGAAGCCCATGGAATAAAAGGGGCAGCGGCAGCACGGATACGAAATTGGCTGAGTGACAGGAACAGAGAATAGTGGTGAACGATTATTTTTCGGATTGGAGGAAGGTATACAATGGTGTTCCCCAGGGGTCGGTACTATATATTTTCTTGATATATATTAATGACTTAGACTTGGGTGTGCAGGGCATAATTTCAAAATTTACAGATGAAACAAAACCTGGAAGTATAGTGAACAGTGAGGAGGATAGTGATAGACTTCAAGAAGACATAGACAGACTGGTGGAATGCGTGGACGCGTGGCAGCTGAAATTTAATGCAGAAAAGTGCAAGGTGATGCATTTTGGTTGGAAGAATGAGGAGAAACAATATAAACTAAAGGATACAATTCTAAAGTGGGTGTAGAAACAGAGAGACCTGGGGATATAACTGGGGGTATATGTACACAAATCATTGAAGGTGGCAGGGCAGGTTGAGAAAGCAGTTTAAAAAAAAGCACACAGGATCCTGCGCTTCATAAGTAGAGGCATAGAGTACAAAAGCAATGAAGTTATGATGATCTTTTATAAAACACTGGTTTGGCTTCAACTGGAGTATTCTGTCCAGTTCTGGGCATCGCACTTTAGGAAGGCCTTAGCGAAGGTGCAGAAAAGATTTACAAGAATGGTTCCAGAGATGAGGGACTTCAGTTACATGGATAGACTGGGGATGTCCTTAGAGCAGAGAAGGCCGAGAGGAGATTTGATAGAGGTGTTCAAAATCATGAGGGGTAGAAAGAAACTGTTCCCATTGGCAGAAGGATCGAGAACCAGAGAACACAGATTTAAGGTGATTGGCAGAAGAACCACAGGCGACATGAGGAAAAACTTTTCTATGCAGCGAGTGGTTAGGATCTGGAATTCACTGCCTGAAAGGGTGGTGGAGGCAGACTCAATTGTGGCTTTCAAAAGGGAATTGGATAAGTACCTGAAGGATAAAAATTTGCAGGACTACGGGGAAAGTTGGGGGGCGGGGGTGAGTGGGGAATGGACTAGTTGAAGTGCTCTTATAGCGAGCCGGCACAGGCTCGATGGGCCGAATGGCCTCCTTCCATGCTGTAACCATTCTATGATTCTATTCTATGAAACCGCAAGAGAAAAGTTTAATGTATAATCATAGGATGAGATCACAGCCTTGAAGTCACCCCATGTATCTTATTTTTAAATAACATAGATATTGTGAAAGTCCAGGGTGGTTTTGTAATGAAGGTGGACAGCCAAAGTATCGGATATCACAGATGTATGTTGATGTCCGCATCAAAGTACTAATGATTGTGATGATAATCACAAAGTCTGTTGCGTGAGGATCAACATTTAATTACTTAAAAATTCCGTGGTCAATGTACATTAGATATTGGGAACATGTCTGCCCTGACTGTACTGTAGTCACCAGTGCATATTGAAATACAATATGAACATTAACAATTGTATTTCAATACGCACTGGTGACTACAGATGTCACCATATGGAAATTTAGCAATAGAGTCAGGGTAGACATGTTCCCAATATCTAATGTTCATTGACCGCTTCATTTTTAAGTAATTAAATGTTGATCCACACTCAACAGACGTTTCATTAGTACTTTGAACCGGACATCAACATATTTCTGTGATATCCAATGCTTTGGCTGTCCACATTCATTACGAAACCACCTTTCACAATATCTATATTATTTAAAAATAGGATACATGGGGTGACTTCAAGGCTCTAAAGCGGTTAGGGTTCCTGGCTGCACATAAAATAAATGGTGCTGATTATAGTCTCTGGGATACAGGCAATGTTATACTCCATGTTTATTATGAAGTGTGGCACTTTTATTCGCTTCACGGGCTCAATGTGAGATGAAGATGCAGTGTACGGTGTAGCTTGTGTTGTGCCACGGTCATGGTGCAGTTTTGTCTTTTCAAAAAGCTCTGCACTGCTATAAAAACATTGTGGTATGAGAAACTATTGCCTACTGATCGTCACTAATAGCCCACATGACATGGGCTCCCAGTGATATGAGAGGCTGACTCAATATTACACATACACCACACCTACCCAAGGCTCGAATTAATCTGTAAAGCTTTGGCCAGCATCTTTGCTCCAGTGTCTCCCATGGCATTGCCACTGATATCAATCTTTTTCAAGCAGGTGTTGCTGCCCAGAGCATTAATGAGAACATTGGTTCCAGATTTTAATCGTGAATCAGCAACCGACAGTGACTGCAGGGGCTAAAACAAAAAGCAGAATTGGTTATTTGTTTTTTTAATTACATTTTTTTTAAGGTGCATTTATCACATTTTCCCCTTGACTTTTCTTTGCCTCCCTATACCACACATCATTCGCAGCTAAATGGGAAAGCAACCGGCTCAGACGCAGGCTTCAGCCAGTGCCATTCTGTGGCCAGCTGCTAAGATAAGACACTACTCTCTCCTTGCCAAGAAAGGCCTGCCCTCCACTAGTGCCTCCCTCTAGCAGTACAGTGGAGATTGGGAACTTACTCTGAGAGGAATCTGAGCTGCAAGCCCTGTCCTACACTTCCATGGAGCGGTAAATTAGAATGTTGACAGTTCCACACCACCATCCAACCAAGTAAAGTCACACTATTATCTTAAATATCAACCACTTATAAAATCAATCCAAGTCTTCTCAATTTGGGTGAAATTTAGCCAACAACCCCAATCTGAGCTATGAATTGAGATATCTGGAAGCAAACCCCATTGACCCTCTCAAACCAAAGCTTCAATTGGGATCGCCCAAATATAGGATAATTGATATTCTGGAAGCAGTTGTAATTTCCTTGCTTGAAATATTGTGCAAGTGGAAGCTCCCACCAAAGACCCTGAACACATTTGCAAAGTGTCTTTCGTTTCAGGGTGTAATTCTATCTGGATCCAAACTGAAAAAGGCTACTTGAACACATATCACTGAATCAGATTACCGAAGACTCAAGGAGCAGCACCTCATCTTTCAATTAGGCAGCCAGCCAGCCTCAACATTTAGTTCAACAACTTCCGATCATAACCACCACTTCCATTTTATCAGACAGCAGGTGCTGGTAATGGTTCTCCTCTAGACCCATCGTTTGTTTCTTTACTTGTCCCAGTACCACCCTCTTTTCCCTTACACCATCATTTATTTTGTCATTTAATCACTCCTGCCCTCTACCCTATCACAGACCTTCCCTTTTGTTCTTTCCTTCTCCTCTTCCCCCTTTTTCCTGGCTCTGTATTTGCTTATAAACTGTGAGGAGTATCTAACTTTTTCCAGTTCCAACGACAGGTCATCGACCTGAAACATTAACTCTGTTTCTCTCTCCACAGATGCTGCCTGATCTGCTGAGTATTTCCAGCATTTTCTGTTTTTATTTAATTGTATCAACTTCGGTTATTTTACTTGACGATAATAAACTTACACACTCTTCGTCCTGGATGAGCTGGACGATCCTGTGAAGAATATCAGCCAAGGCTCTGAAAATATTAACACAGTGTAAGGCTACTGATTCACCTTCCTGAAGAACATGGGCAGAAACTCTCTCTTTTTTTTTAAAAAGGGACAAACATGTAAACTTGTCGGTGTGTTTGCATTTACTTTGACTTTATATTGAAATTCTTCCCAAGTGCTACATGTCGGATGGATTTGCTTCTTCCAATAGACAAGACCAACGTTACCATGTCAGAGTCAAACCCTGCAAAAGAGGGAAAGCGTAAATTAAACACCATCATCCCCATGTCTCAGTCAAATTGCACTTGTGGAGAATCACCTACCGTTGTCTGATAAATCCAGGCTACTGATGGTGTTGGCATCAATAATGTGATCCTGGATCACCTGAGCACCTGCTGATCTCAACTACACAGAAAACAAAGGGAAGAGGTTTGTTTTACAATACTGCGACTACTTCACTCTGTCAATAGGCTTCCTAGGCTGCACTTGCCCCACTGGTCTGCACTGCCCAGCGGAATGGAAAGTCAATGATTCATCCAGGCTGCTAAGAGGAAGGCAATTGCTGGGGACCATTTATTCCTGCAGGGAGGGAATGATGATTCCTTTTCCCTCTAGGACAGTCTCACAAATTTCAGCAGGGGCCGCAAGAACTGCTGGGGAGAGAGGTCAAAATTAAAACAATTACAAAATGAAAGCGTGGAAGTGAGAGAAATTAAACAATGTTTTCCCTTTGTTTTGATTTTTTTGAATTTATTCCAAAATGAGTTAAGGTTCTGCATCCCCACACCAGGCAGGCCTCCCGGTCAGGTATATGAGCTGCTTTTATTTTGGGCTAAGTTCTAATCTAATGTCGCTCCCGATCCATAGGTCTCATACAGCCAGCGGCAACTCTAATGTAAATCTGCTGTGTTTGCTGAGGTCGGCGGCTGGGAGGTTGTTCTGAAGCATCTCCATTGCAGTATAGTGCAGGTTGTTTATCGCCTCACACCCAATGGTGTTTTTAAAACCAGCAACTTCGGAAATGTGAAGAGGCAATTCAGGGTGACATACTCTGTTACCCGATTCTTCACTTGTGAGGCACTATGTGACCTCTGCTCAACAACTCCCCACAAGGGCATTACTGGGGTCAAGGGCACACCATGTGAGAAATTAGCGGTGAAATTCCTGCTTTAATGTAAACAAAAGACTGCCCGCGCTAATGAAACTGCATTTGTGGAATTCACACATTTCAAAACCGAGCATTTCCGTGATTTACTTTAGTGGGTTGTTAATTATGCAGAAAATCAAGTATTCTTCTGCCTTAGCTCACATATCCATTCACCTGGTTTCTGTACTTCCTTTCAGATTTGGCAGGGTTGCCAATTGTTAACAATTTACCGATTTCGCACTCTTGTTTTAAAGCAAATGATTTTCTCCTTCACCCCTGTGAATTGCTGCATTAAAAGTAAGTGCAAAATCAATGAGTCGATGATAAATATTGCAAGTGTTGGCAAGGTTGACTGCACTTCAGGGATAAATTGCAGAAAAATCCTTTTTTTAAAAACATGACCGGATGGACCCTCTACAGGAAATATTGGATCATGATCTGAGAGTACAGCTTTCTGCTCATTACCTCACAATTACTAAGATCCAGGTGTACGTCACAGATGTGAGTGTTACAAGCCAGGCCCTGAAGAATGGCTCTGTAGAGTTAAAAAAAAGAGACTATTAACAAAACAAATTGCCATTAAATATCATACAGACTCAATCTAAGCACTGTATGAGAAAAGAGCAGGTGTGTTATTATATTGTTTCCTAGAGCTTGCTTGATTGGCTTTGGACGTCTAATTGGAATTTTACAGTTTGTTCCTAAATTGGCCTCACATTTTTTTCTCTGTTTTCTCTCAGAAGATTGCTTGGCTCTGTGTGTGTGTGTGTGTGTGTGTGTGTCTGTCTGTCTGTCTCCGTGTGTGTGTGACTGTGTGCCTATTTGTGTGTGTCTGTCTGTGTGTGTCTTTCTGTGTGTGTCTTTCTCTGTGTGTGTGTGTATGTCTGTGTATCTTTGTGTGTGTGTGTCTGTCTGTCTGTCTCCGTGTGTGTGTGACTGTGTGCCTATTTGTGTGTGTCTGTCTGTGTGTGTCTTTCTGTGTCTGTCTTTCTCTGTGTGTGTGTGTATGTCTGTGTATCTTTGTGTGTGTGTGTGTGTGTGCCTGTGTACACATTTGGTGAGGGGGTGGGGGAAGGGTGGGGAATTGTGTTCAGAATCCACCCCATGCCAGGATGGGATGGGTTTGATAGACAAGCTGGTCTGTACCTGTCCTTCTTTCCATACATTCACATTATGCTGATGTCAGTAGAATGGGAGCCAGAATTTGCAAGTATCTATTAGGGTTGATTCCCCAATTAAATGCTGCTGTCAGTTTAATTGCTGCTGTGATCTAATTGAGATATTTAAAATGATAAAAGGGATTCACAAAAGGGTAGACACTGAGAAACTATGTCCCTCTGCTGGGGAATTCCAGAATAAGGTGGAATTGTGCCACTGGGGTGGGGGGGGGGTGGCGCAGGGCGACACTGGGTGGAGTTGGAGGAGCGTGGGACAAGAGTTGGGGAGAGTACGGGACGGAAGTTGGGGGAAGCGCGGGGCGGGAATTGGGGAGAGCGCGGGACAGGAGTTGGAGGGGAGCGCGGGACGGGAGTTGGGTGTGGGCACGGGACGAGAGTTGGGTGTGGGCACGGGACGGGAGTTGGTGGGGGGAGCGCGGGATGGGAGTTGGAGGGGGGGGAGTGCAGGACAAGAGTTGAGGAGAGCGCGGGACAAGAGTTGAGGAGAGCGCGGAACGAGAGTTGGGGAGAGCGCGGGACAAGAGTTGAGGAGAGCGCGGGACAAGAGTTGAGGAGAGCGCGGAACGAGAGTTGGGGAGAGCGCAGGACAAGAGTTGAGGAGAGCGCGGGACAAGAGTTGAGGAGAGCGCGGAACGAGAGTTGGGGAGAGCGCGGGACAAGAGTTGGGGTTAGCGCGGTACGGGAGTTGGGGGGGAGCGCGGGACGGGAGTTGGGGGGGTAGCACGGGACGGGAGTTGGGGGTGGGCGTGGGACGGGAGTTGGGGGGGGTAACGCGGGACGAGAGTTGGGGGGGGAACACGGGACGAGAGTTGGGGGGGTAGCGCGGGACAGGAGTTGGGGATGGGCGCGGGACGGGAGTTGGGGGGGGAACGTGGGATGAGAGTTGGGGGGGAACACGGGATGAGAGTTGGGGGGGGGAGCGTGGGACGGGAGTTGGGGGGTAGCGCGGGACGGGAGTTGGGGGGAGCGCGGGACGGGAGTTGGGGGGGAGCGGGACGGGAGTTGTGGAGGAGTGGGACGGGAGTTGTGGGAGAGCGGGATGGGAGTTGGGGGGAACACTGGATGGCAGTGGGGGTGCTGGGAAAGAGTGGAAGGGGTTGCTGGGTGGGAATGGGGAGGCGCTGGGCTGGGGGGGTGGAGCACTGGGCAGGGGGGGGGGGTGAACTGCAGTTAGCCGCAACATTCCTAAATTAAGGAGGTAAAACAATCAGTTTGCAACAGCCCAGCGAGCTGAATCTGAAGTATGATATTTTAGCTGTTGCAGTGATCTGTGTCCATTGGACATGTTTGACCATGTTGTTAATTATTGCTCTTGTTGGAAGATTCTCAGGATTAGCTCATGTCCTTGTTACATCAATAATCTTTCCATGTTGGGGGTGATATTGGTCTTCGGCGGTAGCGTGAATGGACTCACAGCTGAGCGGCAGCCTGTTTTACACCATGACTGATTTTCTTTTACATAAACCTCATTGGAAAATAAATATGAACGTGGTGTGAAACGGACGACTGATTTGCTATCACCCAGTTTGCACTACTGGTGACCAAGTTCACTCCCTCAACCTCAAGATCAGAAATAAAACAGCTGGAAAAACTGGGTTTCCTTGCACATTGTTTTAAAAAAAAGATTGCTCAGTTGTGATTTGTCAGTTTCAAAGTGTGATGTCGGGAGTTTAAAGGGCACTTTCAAAATCTTTATACCTTTAGTTTGCAAAGGGTTCTTGTTATATATGTAAACTTGTATATACCTTGTACAGATACCAGAGGGCTCATCTCCTGGAGTCCCAAGGGATCCCATAATCCCTTGGGAACACAGGTACTTAAGGAGGCCTCACAGTTTGGAGAGGCACTCTGGAGACCTGCAATAAAATACTACGGTCATACTTTACTTTGAGCTCAAAGGATCCAGTCAGACTCTTTATTCATACATAACAACTGGCGATGAGATACAAATGATGAACCCACGATGCAGAGAACAGTGGGCATCCTGGAGAAATTCTCAGTGGTAGATGATTGGGAAACCTTCGTGAAGCGACTCGACCAATACTTCATGGCCAACAAGCTGGAAGGAGAAGCGAACGCAGCCAAACGAAGGGCGATTCTCCTCACCGTCTATGGGCACCAACGTATGGCCTCATGAAAAACGTGCTTGCTCCAGCGAAACCCACAGAGCAATCATATGATAGAAACATAGAAACATAGAAAATAGGTGCAGGAGTAGGCCATTTGGCCCTTCTAGCCTGCACCGCCATTCAATGAGTTCATGGCTGAACATTCAACTTCAGTACCCCATTCCTGCTTTCTCACCATACCCCTTGATCCCCGAGTAGTAAGGACCTCATCTAACTCCTTTTTGAATATATTTAGTGAATTGGCCTCAACAACTTTCTGTGGTAGAGAATTCCACAGGTTCACCACTCTCTGGGTGAAGAAGTTCCTCCGCATCTCGGTCCTAAATGGCTTACCCCTTATCCTTAGACTGTGACCTCTGGTTCTGGACTTCCCCAACATTGGGAACATTCTTCCTGCATCTAACCTGTCTAACCCCGTCAGAATTTTAAATGTTTCTATGAGGTCCCCTCTCATTCTTCTGAACTCCAGTGAATACAAGCCCAGTTGATCCAGTCTTTCTTGATAGGTCAGTCCCGCCATCCCGGGAATCAGTCTGGTGAACCTTCGCTGCACTCCCTCAATAGCAAGAATGTCCTTCCTCAGGTTAGGAGACCAAAACTGTACACAATACTCCAGGTGTGGCCTCACCAATGCCCTGTACAACTGTAGCAACACCTCCCTGCCCCTGTACTCAAATCCCCTTGCTATGAAGGCCAACATGCCATTTGCTTTCTTAACCGCCTGCTGCACCTGCATGCCAACCTTCAATGACTGATGTACCACGACACCCAGGTCTCTTTGCACCTCCCCTTTTCCTAATCTGTCACCATTCAGATAATAGTCTGTCTCTCTGTTTTTACCACCAAAGTGGATAACCTCACATTTATCCACATTATACTTCATCTGCCAAGCATTTGCCCACTCACCTAACCTATCCAAGTCGCTCTGCAGCCTCACAGCATCCTCCTCGCAGCTCACACTGCCACCCAACTTAGTGTCATCCGCAAATTTGGAGATACTACATTTAATCCCCTCATCTAAATCATTAATGTACAGTGTAAACAGCTGGGGCCCCAGCACAGAACCTTGCGGTACCCCACTAGTCACTGCCTGCCATTCTGAAAAGTACTCATTTACTCCTACTCTTTGCTTCCTGTCTGACAACCAGTTCTCAATCCATGTCAGCACACTACCCCCAATCCCATGTGCTCTAACTTTGCACATCAATCTCTTGTGTGGGACCTTGTCGAACGCCTTCTGAAAGTCCAAATATACCACATCAACTGGTTCTCCCTTGTCCACTCTACTGGAAACATCCTCAAAAAATTCCAGAAGATTTGTCAAGCATGATTTCCCTTTCACAAATCCATGCTGACTTGGACCTATCATGTCACCATTTTCCAAATGCACTGCTATGACATCCTTAATAATTGATTCCATCATTTTACCCACTACCGATGTCAGGCTGACCGGTCTATAATTCCCTGTTTTCTCTCTCCCTCCTTTTTTAAAAAGTGGGGTTACATTGGCTACCCTCCACTCCATAGGAACTGATCCAGAGTCAATGGAATGTTGGAAAATGACTGTCAATGCATCCGCTATTTCCAAGGCCACCTCCTTAAGTACTCTGGGATGCAGTCCATTAGGCCCTGGGGATTTATCGGCCTTCAATCCCATCAATTTCCCCAACACAATTTCCCGGCTAATAAGGATTTCCCTCAGTTCCTCCTCCTTACTCGACCCCCCGACCCCTTTTATAACCGGAAGGTTGTTTGTGTCCTCCTTCATGAATACCGAACCAAAGTACTTGTTCAATTGGTCCGCCATTTCTTTGTTCCCCGTTATGACTTCCCCTGATTCTGACTGCAGGGGACCTACGTTTGTCTTTACTAACCTTTTTCTCTTTACATATCTATAGAAAGTTTTGCAATCCGTCTTAATGTTCCCTGCAAGCTTCTTCTCATACTCCATTTTCCCTGCCCTAATCAAACCCTTTGTCCTCCTCTGCTGAGTTCTAAATTTCTCCCAGTCCCCAGGTTCGCTGCTATTTCTGGCCAATTTGTATGCCAATTCCTTGGCTTTAATACAATCCCTGATTTCCCTTGATAGCCACGGTTGAGCCACCTTCCCTTTTTTATTTTTATGCCAGACAGGAATGTACAATTGTTGTAGTTCATCCATGCGGTCTCTAAATGTCTGCCATTGCCCATCCACAGTCAACCACTTAAGTATCATTCGCCAATCCATCCCAGCCAATTCACGCCTCATACCTTCAAAGTTAGCCTTCTTTAAGTTCTGGACCATGGTCTCTGAATTAACTGTTTCATTCTCCATCCTAATGCAGAATTCCACCATATTATGGTCACTCTTCCCCAAGGGGCCTCGCACAACGAGATTGCTAATTAATCCTCTCTCATTACATAACACCCAGTCTAAGATGGCCTCCCCCCTAGTTGGTTCCTTGACATATTGGTCTAAAAAACCATCCCTTATGCACTCCAGGAAATCCTCCTCCACCGTATTGCTTCCAGTTTGGTTAGCCCAATCTATGTGCATATTAAAGTCACCCATTATAACTGCTGCACCTTTATTGCATGCACCCCTAATTTCCTGTTTGATGCCCTCCCGAACATCACTACTACTGTTTGGAGGTCTGTACACAACTCCCACTAACGTTTCTGCACACTGGTCCGGGGGCATCTGAACCTGAAGGAAAGCGTTCTGATGGCGAGGTACCATTCTACAAAAGGTCTGAAGACCAGGAAGTGGCGAGTTAAGTCGCCGAGCTAAGACGCCTTGCAGAACATTGCGAATTTGAAGGACATTTGGAGCACATACTCAAAGACCTTTTCGTACTTAGCATTGGCCACAAAAGCATACTTCGCAAACTTTTGACTGTAGAGGCCCCAACCTTGAGTAAGGCCAAAGCGATAGCGATAGACCAGTGACAATATGAAGCAAATCTCTCAGCACACAAGTGCTGTTACAAATACTGTGAACAAAGTGATGTTGTTTTCAAATCGCAACATACAGGGCCGGCCCTACATGCCTGCAGCTGCACGCCCGCAGATGTCTCAGAGTCCACCATCAAGGGTGATGACTGCAAGGCCATTAACACCTTGTTGGCGCTGCGGGGGTGATGATCGTTTCCATTCATGCCGATTCAAAGGGTACGTTTGCAAGGGCTGTGGAACGATGGGACACCTCCAATGAGTGTGCAGGCGAGCTGAAAATCCTGTTAATCATGAAACCACCATGTTGCAGAGGAAGACAGATCCACGGCGGATCAGGATGAACCAGAGCCTCAAACCGAGGAAGCAGAGGTATATAGGGTGCACACATTCACCACAAAGTGTCCCCCGATAATGCTGAAGGTTGAACTAAATGGACTCCCGATGTCAATGGAGCTGGACATGGGTGCAAGCCAGTCCATGATGAGCAAAAAGACTTTTGAAAAATTGTGGTGCAGCAAGGCCTCAAGGTCAGTCTTGACTCCAATTTGCACAAAACTGAGAACTTACACAAAGGAACTGATTCCCATAATCGGCAGTGCTACTGTAAAAGTCTTCTACGATGGAGTGGTGCACAAGTTACCACTCTGGGTAGTACCGGGCGATGGTCCCACGCTGCTCGGCAGAAGCTGGCTGGGAAAGATACGCTGGAACTGGGACGACGTCCGAGCGCTCTCATCCGCTGATGACACTTCGTGTGCCCAGGTCTTAAACAAGTTCCCTTCACTGTTCGAACCAGGCATCGGGAAGTTCCAAGGAGCAAAAGTGTAGATCCACCTAATTCCAGGGGCGTGACGCATCCATCACAAGGCGAGAGCAGTACCGCACATGATGAGAGATCGAGTTAGACTGGCTGCAAAGAGAGGCCATCATTTCGCCGATCGAATTCAACAATTGGGCCAGTCTGATCGTTCCTGTCCTCAAGGGAGACGGCACCGTCAGAATCTGTGGTTACAAATTAACTATCAATCATTTCTCCCTGCAGGACCAATACCCACTACCAAAGGCCGACGACCATTTTGCTACATTGGCAGGAGGCAAGACGCTCACGAAGCTGGACTTGACCTCGGCCTACATGACGCAGGAGCTGGAGGAATCATCGAAGGCCCTCACCTGCATCAACACGCACCAAGGTCTCTTCATTTATAACAGATGCCCGTTTGGAATTCGATCAGCGGCAGCAATATTCCAGAGAAACATGGAAAGCTTACTGAAGTCGGTCCCGTGCACGGTGTTCTTCCAGGACGACATCTTGGTTACAGGTCGGGACACAAGCGAGCATCTACAGAACCTGGAGGAGGTTCTTAGTCGACTCAACCGCGTGGGCCTCAGGTTAAAACGCTCGAAGTGCATTTTCCTGGCGCCTGAAGTGGAGTTCCTGGGGAGAAGAATCGTGGTGGACGGCATCAGGCCCACCAATTTGTAGACCGAGGCAATCGAGAACGCACCGAGGCCACAGAACGTGACGGAGCTGCGGTCGTTTCTAGGACTCCTGAAATATTTTGGTAACTTCTTACCCCGGGTCTCACTGTTAGAACCACTGCATGTCTTACTGCGTAAAGGAGACGAATGGGTAAAAGCTAGAAAACTGTTATGCTTAAACAAATTGCTTGTGTTGTATGATCCATGTAAGCGTTTGGTACTAGCATGTGATGCGTCGTCATATGGCGTCGGGTGTGTATTGCAACAAGCTATTGATTTTGGGAAATTGCAACCAGTTGCTTATGCATCCAGGAGTCTGTCTAAGGCCGAGAGAGCCTACAGCATGATTGAGAAAGAAGCGTTAGCATGTGTCTATGGGGTAAAGAAAATGCATCAATATCTTTTTGGGCTAAAATTTGAATTGGAAACTGACCATAAGCCACTGATATCCCTGTTTTCTGAGAGTAAGGGGATAAATAATAATGCATCGGCCCGCATCCAGAGATGGGCGCTCACATTGTCCGCATACAATTACGCCACAGGCCAGGCACAGAAAACTGTGCCGATGCTCTCAGTAGGCTGCCATTGCCCACAAGGGGGTGGAAATGACGCAGCCCGCAGATTTAGTCATGGTTATGGAAGCATTTGAGAGTGAGCAATCACCCGTCACAGCCCGACAGATTAGAACCTGGATGAGCCAGGACCCCTTACTGTCTCTAGTTAAAAACTGCGTGCTTCACGGGAGCTGGTCCAGTGTCCCACTGGAAATGCAGGAAGAGATAAAGCCACTCCAGTGATGAAATGTCTATACAGGCAGACTGCCTTCTGTGGGGAAATCGGGTAGTGGTTCTCAAGAAGGGCAGAGACACCTTCATCAGTGACCTCCACAGTACCCACCCAGGCATCGTAATGATGAAAGTGATAGCCAGATCCCACGTGTGGTGGCCTGGTATCGATGCGGACTTAGTCCTGCATGCAGTTAAGCAATGCACCCAGGGAGCCGCCACTAAGTTTATGGTCTTGGCCCTCTAAACTGGCCTCGGGTCCATGTCGACTATGCAGGCCCATCATGGGTAAAATGTTCCTTGTGGTTGTAGACGCGTACTCCAAATGGATTGAAAAGAGATGATGTCGGCAAGCATGTCTGCTGCCACCACTGAAAGCCTGTGGGCCATGTTTGCCATGCACGGACTACCCGATGTCCTTGTGAGCGACAACGGGCCATGTTTTACAAGTGCAGAGTTCAAAGAATTCATGACCCGCAACGGGATCAAACATGTCACATCTGCCCCGTTCAAACCAGCATCTAATGGTCAGGCAGAGCGAGCAGTGCAAACTATCAAGCAGGGCTTGAAGAGGGTAACTGAATGCTCACTGCAGACTCGCCTAGCCCGAGTCCTGCTCAGTTACCGCACGAGACTCCACTCGCTCACTGGGATCCCACCTGCTGAACTGCTCATGAAAAGGGCACTTAAGACAAGGCTCTCGTTAGTTCACCCTGATCTATATGAACAGGTAGAGAGCAGGTGGCTTCAACAAAGTACAGATCATGACAATGCAAATGTGTCACCCGAAATTGAAATCAATGATCCTGTATTTGTATTGAATTATGGACAAGGTCCCAAGTGGCTTCCCGGCACTGTTGTGACCAAAGAAGGGAGCAGGGTGTTTCGGGTCAAACTTTCAAATGGACTCATTCACTGGAAACACTTGGATCAAATCAAACTCAGAGTCACGGACTATCCTGAGCAACCCACTTTGGACCTGACCTTCTTTGACCCCCCAACATACACACCAGTGGCAACCGACACCGCGGGTGACCACAAAGCAGAACGCATCATCCGCAGCTACCCAACAGAATCGCCAAACCAGGCAGCCCAGCAAGGCCAGCTGCACAACATGAAGGAATTGAGTGTAATATCGCCAAGTTTGCAGATGACACTAAACTGGGTGGCGATGTGAGCTGTGAGGAGGACGCTAAAAGGCTGCAGGGTGACTTGGACAGGCTAGGTGAGTGGGCAAATGCATGGCAGATGCAGTATAATGTGGATAAATGTGAGGTTATCCACTTTGGGGGCAAAAACACGAAGGCAGAATATTATCTGAATGGCGGCAGATTAGGAAAGGGGGAGGTGCAACGAGACCTGGGTGTCATGGTTCATCAGTCATTGAAAGTTGGCATGCAGGTACAGCAGGCGGTGAAGAAGGCAAATGGTATGTTGGCCTTCATAGCTACGGGATTTGAGTATAGGAGCAGGGAGGTCTTACTACAGTTGTACAGGGCCTTAGTGAGGCCTCACCTGGAATATTGTGTACAGTTTTGGTCTCCTAATTTGAGGAAGGACGTTCTTGCTATTGAGGGAGTGCAGCGAAGGTTCACCAGACAGATTCCCAGGATGGTGGGACTGACATATGAGGAGAGACTGGATCAACTGGGCCTTTATACACTGGAGTTTAGAAGGATGAGAGGGGATCTCATAGAAACATATAAGATTCTGACGGGACTGGACAGGTTAGATGCGGGAAGAATGTTCCCGATGTTGGGGAAGTCCTGAACCAGGCGACACAGTCTTAGGGTAAGGGTTAGACCATTTAGGACTGAGATGAGGAGAAACTTCTTCACTCAGAGAGTTTTTAACCTGTGGAATTCGCTACCGCAGAGAGTTGTTGATGCCAGTTCATTGGATATATTCAAGAGGGAGTTAGATATGGCCCTTACAGCTAAAGGGATCAAGGGGTATGGAGAGAAAGTAGGAAAGGGATACTGAGGGAATGATCAGCCATGATCTTATTGAATGGCGGTGCAGGCTCGAAGGGCCGAATGACCTACTCCTGCACCTATTTTCTATGTTTCTATTTTTCTATGACCTGATGCATACTCAGTAATAGTGCCCTGTGACTTAGCTCACTAATGTCATTTACTGCAGAATATGAACGGGAGTAGGGGGCCCATAGCCGGGTACTGTCCGGTGCCCGGGCCACCCTTAATCTGTCCCTGGGAGTACCTTCACCACATGGACTGCAGCGGTTCAACAAAGCAGCTCACCACCACCTTCTCAAAGGTAATGAGGGTTGGGCAATAAATGCTGGCCTTGTCAGTGATGCCCACATTCCATAAATGAATACAAAAAACAGTGTTCCTCACATCTATTTACAGTGTTATCTGCAGAAAGGAAGCTCGCAGTCAAGGTCATGCAATAAAACAACAGGTTCTAGTCAGTGACCTTTCTTTCAACTGCAGTTGTATATTATGCAAAAGTATTTTCTCACTACAGAACTGGAGTGTGTTACCATTAAAAAGCAAAGAGGATATTTCAATATGTTATAAAGTAATAAAACGGTGATGTAGTAGCAAATTCAGCATTTGCAGCTTAGACAGACTCCACCCCATTGATCAAAGAACACAAGAATTTTCATTGTCTGGTTTTCCCCACCTGCTGTTAAAATTGCTGCAAGAATACATGTTTTGAAAGGAAGCCAGAGATTTGCAAATAGGGAACTAACTAGGTTTGAAAACAATGATGTAACCGTGTCAGACAGTGCCAGGTACTGCTGAAACTCAGAATGACTTGTGTACTCTCCCCGTTCACTGTTCTGTACCCTGTGTACTCTCCCCGCTCACTGTTCTGTACCCTGTGTACTCTCCCCGCTCACTGTTCTGTACCCTGTGTACTCTCCCCGCTCACTGTTCTGTACCTGTGTACTCTGTCTCCCCACTCACTGTTCTGTACCTTGTGTACTCTCCCCACTCACTGTTCTGTACCTGTGTACTCTCTCTCCCCACTCACTGTTCTGTACCTGTGTACTCTCTCTCCCCACTCACTGTTCTGTACCCTGTGTACTCTCCCCGCTCACTGTTCTGTACCTGTGTACTCTCTCTCCCCACTCACTGTTCTGTACCTTGTGTACTCTCCCCACTCACTGTTCTGTACCTGTGTACTCTCTCTCCCCACTCACTATTCTGTACCCTGTGTACTCTCCCCGCTCACTGTTCTGTACCTGTGTACTCTCTCTCCCCACTCACTGTTCTGTACCCTGTGTACTCTTCCCACTCACTGTTCTGTACCTTGTGTACTCTCCCCACTCACTGTTCTGTACCTGTGTACTCTCTCTCCCCGCTCACTGTTCTGTACCTTGTGTACTCTCTCCGCTCACTGTTCTGTACCTGTATACTCTCTCTCCCCACTCACTGTTCTGTACCCTGTGTACTCCCTCTCTCCACTCACTGTTCTGTACCTGTGTACTCTCTCTCCCCGCTCACTGTTCTGTACCCTGTGTACTCTCTCTCCCCGCTCACTGTTCTGTACCTTGTGTACTCTCTCCGCTCACTGTTCTGTACCCTGTGTACTCTCTCTGCTCAATGTTCTGTACCTTGTGTACTCCCTCCACTCACTGTTCTGTACCCTGTGTACTCTCTCTCCCCACTCACTGTTCTGTACTCTGTGTACTCTTCCCACTCAATGTTCTGTACCTTGTGTACTCTCTCCACTCACTGTTCTATACCTGTGTACTCTCTCTCCTCGCTCACTGTTCTGTACCCTGTGTACTCTCCCCACTCACTGTTCTGTACCTGTGTACTCTCCCTCCCCCACTCACTGTTCTAGTCCTGTGTACTCTCTCTCCTCGTTCACTGTTCTGTACCCTGTGTACTCTCCCCACTCACTGTTCTGTACCCTGTGTACTCTCTCTCCCCCACTCACTGTTCTGTACCCTGTGTACTCTTCCCACTCAATGTTCTGTACCTTGTGTACTTCTCTCCACTCACTGTTCTGTACCTGTGTACTCTCTCTCCCCGCTCACTGTTCTGTACCCTGTGTACTCTCTCTCCCCGCTCACTGTTCTGTACCTTGTGTACTCTCTCTCCCCGCTCACTGTTCTGTACCTGTGTACTCTCTCTCCCCCACTCACTGTTCTGTACCCTGTGTACTCTTCCCACTCAATGTTCTGTACCTTGTGTACTCTCTCCACTCACTGTTCTGTACCTGTGTACTCTCTCTCCTCGCTCACTGTTCTGTACCTGTATACTCTCTCTCCTCGCTCACTGTTCTGTACCCTGTGTACTCTCCCCACTCACTGTTCTGTACCCTGTGTACTCTCTCTCCCCCACTCACTGTTCTGTACCCTGTGTACTCTTCCCACTCAATGTTCTGTACCTTGTGTACTTCTCTCCACTCACTGTTCTGTACCTGTGTACTCTCTCTCCCCGCTCACTGTTCTGTACCCTGTGTACTCTCTCTCCCCGCTCACTGTTCTGTACCCTGTGTACTCTCTCTCCCCGCTCACTGTTCTGTACCTTGTGTGCTCTCTCTTCCCGCTCACTGTTCTGTACCCTGTGTACTCTCTCTCCCCCACTCACTGTTCTGTACCCTGTGTACTCTTCCCACTCAATGTTCTGTACCTTGTGTACTCTCTCCACTCACTGTTCTGTACCTGTGTACTCTCTCTCCCCGCTCACTGTTCTGTACCCTGTGTACTCTCTCTCCCCGCTCACTGTTCTGTACCCTGTGTACTCTCTCTCCCCGCTCACTGTTCTGTACCTTGTGTGCTCTCTCTTCCCGCTCACTGTTCTGTACCTGTGTACTCTCTCTCCCCCACTCACTGTTCTGTACCCTGTGTACTCTTCCCACTCAATGTTCTGTACCTTGTGTACTCTCTCCACTCACTGTTCTGTACCTGTGTACTCTCTCTCCCCGCTCACTGTTCTGTACCCTGTGTACTCTCCCCACTCACTGTTCTGTACCCTGTGTACTCTTCCCACTCAATGTTCTGTACCTTGTGTACTCTCTCCACTCACTGTTCTGTACCTGTGTACTCTCTCCTCGCTCACTGTTCTGTACCCTGTGTACTCTCCCCACTCACTGTACTGTACCTGTGTACTCTCTCTCCCCCACTCACTGTTCTGTACCCTGTGTACTCTTCCCACTCAATGTTCTGTACCTTGTGTACTTCTCTCCACTCACTGTTCTGTACCTGTGAACTCTCCCCACTCACTGTTCTGTACCTGTGTACTCTCTCTCCCCGCTCACTGTTCTGTATCCCTTGTACTCTCCCCACTCACTGTTCTGTACCTGTGTACTCTCTCTCCCCGCTCACTGTTCTGTACCCTGTGTACTCTCTCCGCTCACTGTTCTGTATCCCGTGTACTCTCCCCGCTCACTGTTCTGTATCTGTGTACTCTCTCCCCCCCACTCACTGTTCTGTACCTGTGTACTCTCTCTCTCCGCTCACTGTTCTGTACCTGCGTACTCTCCCTGCTCACTGTTCTGTACCTGTGTACTCTCCCCGCTCACTGTTCTGTACCTGTGTACTCTCTCTCCCCGCTCACTGTTCTGTATCCCGTGTACTCTTCCCACTCACTGTTCTGTACCTGTGTACTCTCTCTCTCCGCTCACTGTTCTGTACCTGTGTACTCTCTCTCCCCGCTCCCTGTTCTGTATCCCTTGTACTCTCCCCACTCACTGTTCTGTACCTGTGTACTCTCTCTCCCCGCTCACTGTTCTGTACCCTGTGTACTCTCCCCGCTCACTGTTCTGTACCTGTGTACTCTCCCCACTCACTGTTCTGTACCTGTGTACTCTCTCCGCTCACTGTTCTGTACCCTGTGTACTCTCTCTGCTCACTGTTCTGTACCTGTGTACTCTTCCCACTCACTGTTCCGTACCTGTGTACTCTCCCCGCACACTGTTCTGTACCTGTGTACTCTATTTCCCCGCTCACTGTTCTGTACCTGTGTACTCTCTCTCCGCTCACTGTTCTGTACCCTGTGCACTCTCTCTCCCCGCTCATTGTTCTGTACCTGTGTACTCTCTCTCCTCACTCACTGTTCTGTATCCCGTGTACTCTCCCCGCTCACTGTTCTGTATCTGTGTACTCTCTCCCCCCCACTCACTGTTCTGTACCTGTGTACTCTCTCTCTCCGCTCACTGTTCTGTACCTGCGTACTCTCCCTGCTCACTGTTCTGTACCTGTGTACTCTCCCCGCTCACTGTTCTGTACCTGTGTACTCTCTCTCCCCGCTCACTGTTCTGTATCCCGTGTACTCTTCCCACTCACTGTTCTGTACCTGTGTACTCTCTCTCTCCGCTCACTGTTCTGTACCTGTGTACTCTCTCTCCCCGCTCACTGTTCTGTATCCCTTGTACTCTCCCCACTCACTGTTCTGTACCTGTGTACTCTCTCTCCCCGCTCACTGTTCTGTACCCTGTGTACTCTCCCCGCTCACTGTTCTGTACCTGTGTACTCTCCCCACTCACTGTTCTGTACCTGTGTACTCTCTCCGCTCACTGTTCTGTACCCTGTGTACTCTCTCTGCTCACTGTTCTGTACCTGTGTACTCTTCCCACTCACTGTTCCGTACCTGTGTACTCTCCCCGCACACTGTTCTGTACCTGTGTACTCTATTTCCCCGCTCACTGTTCTGTACCTGTGTACTCTCTCTCCGCTCACTGTTCTGTACCCTGTGCACTCTCTCTCCCCGCTCATTGTTCTGTACCTGTGTACTCTCTCTCCTCACTCACTGTTCTGTATCCCGTGTACTCTCCCCGCTCACTGTTCTGTATCTGTGTACTCTCTCCCCCCCACTCACTGTTCTGTACCTGTGTACTCTCTCTCTCCGCTCACTGTTCTGTACCTGCGTACTCTCCCTGCTCACTGTTCTGTACCTGTGTACTCTCCCCGCTCACTGTTCTGTACCTGTGTACTCTCTCTCCCCGCTCACTGTTCTGTATCCCGTGTACTCTTCCCACTCACTGTTCTGTACCTGTGTACTCTCTCTCTCCGCTCACTGTTCTGTACCTGTGTACTCTCTCTCCCCGCTCACTGTTCTGTACCCAGTGTACTCTCTCCCCCCCCACTCACTGTTCTGTATCTTGCTGCAGTCTCTCTTTAGTTAAGCTTGGGAAGAAAACTAATGCTGGGTTTGCTCTGTGGATTCAGCAGTTGCTCTGCATCATTCGCCCGCCTGTTCTCCTGGCACATGCAGGACCACTGCTGTGGATTATTGTACCACTGTCACAGGGCATAGTCAATAATAAAGTTAAATTAATGACTGCCTGCAGAATGATCTGGACATTTATTACAGTGTCACATTTCAAAAGCTTTACTGATCTCTTCAGCACACCTTATTGCTTCCAATGGCAGCTTGATACCAGACAGTGTGATGCACTTCAAGGATAAACAGTTGCTGAAGAACTGCTTCATCGAAGGAGGGATTTCCCGTGCTTTCC
Source organism: Pristiophorus japonicus (assembly GCF_044704955.1). Classification (NCBI taxonomy): domain Eukaryota; kingdom Metazoa; phylum Chordata; class Chondrichthyes; family Pristiophoridae; genus Pristiophorus; species Pristiophorus japonicus. The sequence goes on from NC_091989.1 coordinate 120,946,771, forward strand.
TGCAAGACAAGACATAGAATCATAGAAATTTACACTGACAACAAGAGGCTATCCAGTCTAATCCCACTTTCCAGCTCTAGGTCCGTAACCCTGCAGGTTACAGCACTTCAGGTGCACATCCAAGTACTTGTTAAATGTGGTGAGGGTTCCTGCCTCTACCACCCTTTCAGGCACTGAGTTCCAGACCCCCACAACCCTCTGGGTAAAGAAATTTCCCCTCAAATCCCCTCTAAACCTTATATCAATTACTTTACATTTATGCCCCCTGGTTGTTGACCCCTCTGCTATGGGAAATAGGCCCTTTCTATCCACTATATCTAGGCCCCTCTTAATTGTATTCACCTCAATGACAGCACAGACTATAATCAGAACAGACTCTGCATGTGAATCTGTACTTGTCTCACCAGAGACATTGGGGTAGATTTTCAACTTGCCACCAGACAGTAAAACTGGTGTTAAGGATTAACCACCCATTATATAAATCAATAGAAATGGAAATTGGGTGGTTTCTATAATGGGCAGCTGACCTACAACGTCAGTCTCACGCCCGGGTGGCAAATTGAAAATCTTCTGCATCACACGAGAAGGCCCCTGAAATGAGGGATAATTCAGTGGAAGGTTTTCAAAGAAGCCACACAGGCCAATGGGAGGGGTTAGGTTTATCTCTTTTCACTGATTTTTCTGTCTGCTCAGCTCATCATGTCAGGATGTTGCTGGGTAACCTTATACATTTCTTTCCTGCAAACCGTGTCCTTAACTAATAGGAGGGAATGATCGCAAATATATTTTGAGAGTCACAATCTTGAGCAATGACTTGCTTAAGATTTACCCCCTGAACCTGCCATAAAGCAACTCCCACATTTCTTTTGTTAAACAGAGTTTTACTCCATACAGGTCAATGATCTGCATCTCACACAGTCAGTCAGTGTTTTGATTTTCATGTCCCCTTGTCCCCATTTGCTCCTCAATTCCCTTCTCACTCACACCTCAAGCTGCTGTACCAGAGGATCCAAACTTTATTAAACATGGTGCTGTCAGGAATTCCTGAACCCATGAAACTGTTCCCACTCACTACATGCTGAATTTCTGAATTTCAATCCCCTGGAGCAGCAGTATCAAGTACGGTGAGGTTCGGCCCAGCTCCCTTGCACACTCCCACCTTCTGGGCTCTTCAGCCATCCAGCCTACACTTTCCCATCACGTGGGATCCCGCATCACCTGGCCTCATCCCCATCTCTATAGTCTCCCGATGCGTCAATGCAAATGCTATGATAATACCTTGTTAAGAAGTAAGACAAGAGTGAGGTCGGATGAGGAGGTGAAGAGTGTCGGTGTGAGGGAGGAGGTTAAGAGTGTCGGAGTGAGGGAGGAGGTGAGGAGTGTCGGTGTGAGGGAGGAGGTTAAGAGTGTCGGAGTGAGGGAGGAGGTGAGGAGTGTCGGTGTGAGGAGGTGAAGAGTTCAGAGTGAGGAAGGAGGTGAAGAGTGTCGCTGTATCACTGTGACAACTGAATAAACACTTTAACAATCAGCTTTAGCAACAGTGATATCAATACATATCCACAAATTCTCTACAAGAAATGAGGGAAACCGCCCAGATGTTTTGCCACAACCATCCACTATCAGAGCGATGGAATATTGGGTATACCTACAGCTTCAGACAAGCCTGTATCCTGCTGCACTCTCAGTGTAATTACACGTCAAAGTCACAATTCGGAGTTATTTTGAGTTGTCAGCTTGTTTTTAATGGCGGTGTCAATGTTTTCTGGTTTCCTAGGTCGACATTTACTGCTTCTTCCTTCCCTACAGACTCCTAGGCCCCAAGTTTCCACATGATTTGCTCCTGATTTTTAGGAGCAACTGGTGTAGAACGGAGTATCTTAGAAATCGGAATTCTCGCCATTTAGTTTGCTCCAGTTCTAGTCAGTTAGAACAGTTTCACTTTGGAACAGAATTTTTTTTTCAAAAGGGGGCGTGTCCGGCCACTTACGCCTGTTTTCAAAGTTTCATCAGTGAAAACTTACTCCAAACTAACTTAGAATGGAGTAAGTGAAGATTTTTGTAGGCTCGAAAAAACCTTGTCTACACTTTAGAAAATCAGGCGTAGGTTACAAATCAGGCGTAGGGAATGGTGGGGGGGGGGGGTTTAAAGGGAAGTTTACAAACATTAAACACTTCAGTTTTACAAATAAAGAGCCATCATCAATAATAAATGATAAATACATCAATAAATCAACCAATAAATCAATCAAAAAAATTAATAAGAAATAAAAAATTTTTAAATCAATAAATAAAACATTTTCTACTTACCGACTGCAGCACCGGGAGCCCTCCAACAGTGTGCTGGGATGCCCCCACCCCCCCAGTGTGTCTCTGTCAGTGTCTCTATCTCTTTGTCTGTCTGTGTGTCTGTGTCTCTCACTCTCTGTCTGTCAGTGTCTGTGTTTCTGACAGCGGGGGGAGGGGGAGGAGGGGGGTAGAGGGAGAGAGGGGGGGAGCAGAGGAAGGGAAGGGGGAGGGATGGGGGAGAAGGGGGAGAAGGGGGGAGGGGGAGAAGGGGGAGGGGGGGAGAAGGGGGAGGGGGGAGGGGGAGGAGGAGGAGAAGGGGGAGGGGGGAGGGGGAGGAGGAGAAGGTGGAGGGGGAGGAGGAGAAGGGGGAGGGGGGAGGAGGAGAAGGGGGAGGGGGAGGAGGAGAAGGGGGAAGGGGGAGGAAAAGAGGGGGGAGGAGGAGAAGGGGGAAGGGGGGAGGAAAAGAGGGGGGAGGAAAAGGGGGGGGAAAGGAGAGGGGGAGGAAAGGAGAGTGGGGGGGGGAAAGGAGATGGGGGAGGGAGGCTGAACGGGCCGGGCCGGGGTGGAGCGCGGGTCGGGGGGGGTGGTAGGAGGGAGGTCGGTTCGGTTCGGTTCGGGTCGGGGGGAGGGAGGGAGAGGGAGGTCAGGTCGGGGGGAGGGAGGTCAGGTCGGGTCCAGCCCGGGGGCGGCGGCGGGGGGGGGGGGGTGGGGGGAAGCAGGAGTCGGGTCGGTGTCGGTGTCGGGTCCGGTTCGGAGGGCGGGGTGAGGGGGGGAGCGGGAGTAGGGTCGGGTCCAGTCCGGGGGATCGGGTCGGGTCCAGTCCAGGGGCGGGGGGGCGGGGGGGGAAGCGGGAGTCGGGTCGGTGTCGGGTCCAGTCTGGAGGCGGGGGGCAGGAAGTCGGGTTGGGAGGAAGCAGGAGCTGAGCATGGGAGGAGCCTTATTCACGGAACCCCAGTGAGGCCATTGGGCCAGGGCTAGGGGCTGCGTGCTTCGGCCCCTCCCACACAGTTTTGGGTGCCTGGAGCTACTGCACATGCGCGCCCACTGTAGCGCGCATGTGCAGAGGTCCCGGCACTGTTTTCAGCGCAGGGACCTGGCTCCGCCCCCTACAGCTCGTGCTGTGCCACGCTGCAAACGACCTGCAGGGAGCTGGAGAATCTGGAGGGTTTTTTTAGGCGCACTTTGTGGCGCGAAAAACGGGCGTCCAGGTTGGGACTGCGCCGTTCTAGGCGCGGCTCGAAACTTGGGCCCCTAGTTCCAGCAACATCCCAGAGCCAACAAGCTACAAATGGAAGTCCACAAATCCACGGAATCACAGATCTGCTAAAATGTACAGTTGAAGGAGAGGTGGGCTGTGCTATAGGCAATAGGCTCACTTTGAAATCCGGGGAGGCAGCAGTCAGAGTGCCATGGAACAGAAAGACGCAGGATCCATGGCTGATTAGCCACGTGATGTGCTCCTGATCTCAAAGCCACAGGAGGTCGAACAATGTGGGAGGTCACAGGAGGCCGAACAGTGCGGGAGGCCAGCCTCATGAGAAAGTCACTTGTGTTATTTGTTCATCCAAGCTAAGGTTTAAGAAGAGTTGTAATCTAAACAACCCCAGGCCTCGCATGAGAAACAAATTCAGTGTAAATATCCATAGGATAAGAACCTCTCTGACTATTTACTTACAGATTAGAACAACGCATTTGGTTCAGAAAATAAGGATGGTTTCATTTGCCGAACCCTTTGGGGAATTAAAAGTGATTTCACTTCAATTTCACAGGCACGCCTAATGATTAATGTTTGATTAGCAGCCACCACATAATCCAGCCAACATCACTCCAAATCCAGCTCGGATTTGGGGATGTCTGAATCTATCAGGGTCATGTGAAATGGAATGATTTGGGATTGTGTTTCTGCCAGTATCCAGCCCTGCTTCAAGTCCATCACTTTATAGAGAACTCAACCAGCAGAAAAGGAATTTCAATTGGTTTCACTTCAATAGGTTTTACTTACTTGTGGGAAGAAACATTTCGGTTGAGGATTAGAGAGGTCAGATGTGCACAACACCCACGATTCAATGCTCCAAAAAGCTGACAAAAGGGAAACAGAAAATCAGCCATGGAACATACAACATATCACGGCAGATATCAGTTTAACATTACAGTTTATCAGAGGACCGGAAAGAAGGTAAATCAGTGTCAGAGCAGTGGGAGGCATCCAAGGAGGAGATCCTCAGGGCTCAGGCCAAATATGTGTCCTTAAAGAAAAAGGGAGGGACTAACAAATCTAGAGTCCCCTGGATGTCGAGTGACACACAGGGTAGGATAAAGAAAAAAAGGAAAGCTTATGACAGATACCGAGGGCTAAATACTTCAGAATCACTAGAGGAGTATAGAAAATCCAGGGGTGAAATTAAAAAGCATATTAGGAAAGCAAAGAGAGAGCATAAAAAGTTCTGGGCAAGTAAAATCAAGGAAAACCCAAAGATGTTTTATAAATATATTAAGAGCAAGAGAATAACTAAAGAAAAGGTAGGGCCTATTAGAGACCATGAGGATAATCTGTGTGTGGAGGTGGAAGATGTGGGTATGTTTCTTAATGAATACTTTGCGTCTGTTTTCACAAAAGAGAGGGGCGATGCAGACACTACTATCGAGGGGAAGAAGTGTGAAATATTAGATTAAATAAACATAGTGAGAGAGGAGGTATTAAGGGGTTTAGCAGCTTTGAAAGTGGATAAATCCCGAGGCCCGGATGAAATGTATCTCAGCTGCTAAGTGAAGCAAAAAAGGAAATAGCAGAGGTGTTGACGACCATTTTCCAATCCTCTCTGGCTTCAGGTGTGGTGCCAGAGAACTGGAGGACTGCTAATGTGGTAACTTTGTTTAAGAAGGTAGAAAGAGATAGACCGAGTAATTACAGGCCAGTCAGCCTAACCTCAGTGGTGAGAAAATTATTGGAAAAACTCCTGAAGGACAGGATAAATCTTCATTTAGAAAGATACGGATTAATCAAGGACAGTCAGCATGAATTTGTTAAGGGAAGGTCGTGTCTGTCAAACTTGATTGAATTTTTCGAGGAGGTAACCAGGAGGGTCAATGAAGGCAAAGTGTATGATGTAATGAATATGAATTTTAGCGAAGCTTTTGATAAGGTCCCACATGGCAGACTGGTCACAAAAGTAAAAGCCCATGGGATCCAGGGCAAAGTGACAAGTTAGATCCAAAATTGGCTCAGAGACAGGAAGCAAAGGGTAATGGTTGATGAGTGTTTTTGTGACTGGAAGGATGTTTCCAGTGGTGTTCCGCAGGGCTCAGTACCAGGTCCCTTGCTTTTTGCAATAATACATCAATGATCTAGACTTAAACATTGGGGGAATGATTAAGAAATTTGCAGATGATACTAAAATCGGCTGTGTGATTGATACTGAAGAAGAAAGCTACGGACTGCAGGAAGATATCAATCAACTGGTCAGGTGGGCAGAACAGTGGCAAATGGAATTTAATCCATAGAAGTGTGAGGTAATGCATTTTGGGAGGGCTAACAAGGAAAGCGAATACACATTAAATGGTAGGACACCGAGAAGTGTAGAGGAACAAAGGGACCTTGGAATGCATGTCCACAGATCCCTGAAAGTAGCAGGCCAGGTAGATACGGAATGCTTGCCTTTATTAGCGGAGGCATAGAAGACATGAGCAGGCGGGTTATGCTTGAACTGTATAAAACACTGGTTAGGCCACAGCTGGAGTATTGCATGCAGTTCTGGTCACCGCATTACAGGAAGGATGTGATTATACTGGAGAGGGTACGGAGGAAATTTACGAGAAAGTGCCAGGAGTAGAGAATCTAAGCTATGAGGACAGATTAGATAGGCTAGATTTGTTTTCATTGGAACAGAGGAGGCTGAGGGGGTCCTCATTGAGGTATATAAAATTATGAGGGGCCTAGATATAGTGGATAGAAAGGGCCTATTTTCCTTAGCAGAGGAGTCAACAACCAGGGGCATAAATTTAAAGTAATTGGTAGAAGGTTTAGAGGAAATTTGAGGGGAAATTTCTTTACCCAGAGTGTGGCGGGGGTCTGGAACTCATTGTCTGAAAGGGTGGTAGAGACAGGAACCCTCACCACATTTAAAAAGTACTTGGATGTGCACCTGAAGTGCCGTAACCTGCAAGGTTACAGACCTAGAGCTGGAAAGTGAGATTAGGCTGGATAGCCTCTTGCTGGCTGGCATGGACATGATGGGCTGAAATGGCCTCCTTCCGTTTTGTAAACTTCTATGATTCTATGAAAACCCCTTCATAAAACTTTTTAACATACCTCAACTGCTGAAAAAATGAATATTGCTCATGGTTCCTCACTAATTGAGAACACATCACGCTTCTCCCCTCATAAGGCCTTTATAGGGCACCCCACGCTGTAATCTTGGCTTGTTCAGCCATGAACTCATTGAATGGCGGTGCAGGCTAGAAGGGCCGAATGGCCTACTCCTGCACCTATTTTCTATGTTTCTATGTTTCTATGTAACACATGTCAAGGCTCCCAAAGGCAGCATCCTGGAATGATAGGAGGCAGGAAAAGGAGCTACAGTGCATGCATCATAGTTTTATCGAATCCTGACAAATACATGTGGTTTGCTTGAATCAGCCTTTCTATAGACTGCTAAAAAGCCAATTTTTGATATTTGATGATGCAGCTATTTTGAAGGGAATATGTCATTTTGTAGAGACTTGTCATCTGGTGATGCAATGGCGCCATCTGTTGGTGCCCTAACACACTTCAACAAATCAGAAAAATATAGTGCATTGTGAAGAGTTTGAAAATGGTAAGTTCTTGAAATAAGACAGAGACTAACACAAGGGCTAAACTGACAGTCATTATCGAGTTCTGGGAAGATAGGGATAATGTCAGAAAACTGCACCAAAAGGCTGTGGTACTTACAGAATCCAGGGCACAATCAGTACCAGACAGATCCAAGTGTACCAGCGCATTCGGACGGGAAAGGAAATTATAAAAGTTCTGACACAAAAAGAAAATAGAAGCCATATTTGTAAACATTCTGTATGAGATGCCTGGAGTCATGATTAAGTAATAAATATTTAATTGTAAGGCTGAATCTTTAAGTATAAAACAATATTCTATTCTTCCCTTTATTTCCTTTGTGCCTAAATAGAGATCAGAATAGAATAGATAGCTGGCCTCCTCATCAGAGGGGTCACTTGGTGTGGTTTCAAAGCTGGGAGCAGTGACGCAATGACTCAGTGTCAAGTCTAATGCTCCCAGCACCCTTACTACTTAAAGAGTGTCTCAGTCACTGAAAGGGCCAGCATTGACTGCTTTCTAATGCTGTTGTCACAGTGGAAGCACTGAGTGTGGAGAGGTACCTGGTTTGACAGTGGTGAGCTGACAGCACACAGGTATACTGCCGGCACCACACAGTTCCCAGAGAGAAAAGCAGAGCACTGCTGCTACCGGATTTCTTTCCTGTTACTGTCGCAACAAAGGGTTCTCGTCCTTCAACAATAACCTCTGCGTGGCTCAGGCCCAAATGCTTATTCAACAACAAGCTTTAATATATATTGACTCACGATAATTGTCTTCAGATTAGATTAAATTACGAGCAAGTAAATGACAAGTATGTAATACAACCTGGTTCGTAGGCTCAAGGTGATCACTTTTGGCTTCTGCAGGCTGCCTGCTCGGCTGTGGACTTCCAACAGTCCTGAGAATTCTAAAAATTACTGACTACTAGTCCTATAACTATACCCAATAAGCCATGGTTTAATTACGTACATACTGGCTTTGCCTCTGACCGTATCCTGTTGCTCACCATCTTTTTATCTGTAAGTGTCTGGTCCTTGCAGCTACAAGCTCAGTCTGCTCCCAAATAATACAAGCTCAGCTAGTAAGTCAAGAGGAGACTACAACTTGCTGTACACAAGCAGGGTCTGATGGGTAAATGGTCAACTAGTCATGGCTAACTTTCTTACAATTCCTCAACTGTCTATACTCAAGGGAATGCAAGCCAGGTTTATGCAACCTGCCCTCATAATTTAACCCTCTAAATCTTGATATTATTCTGATAAATCTGCTCTCTTTCTGCTTACAAACTGTCTTTGTTCATACACAGAGACTAGACAAGACTCAGCCTCCACCAACATCCACCCTCTTGCTAAAATGTCTGGAGCTAAGTAAGCTGGCATACTTGACTATTTAGGTTTAAATTATATGATTAAAATATTCTAACAACCACATGCGAGTAATACAGACACAGAGCTCTGCTAATAAGTGTCTGAAGGCCAGTGACACTTCTAATGTTATTAGAAAGTTGACCATTCTGTCACCTTTTTACTAATGATTAGAAAATGATAGGTAATCAAACAGACCACCGGGGAGCTTCATTAAAGTATACCATGTGCTGAAGGCTGTCTCATTCCAAAACTGAAACCTGGGTCAGCTGCAGTTATAATGTGCACTTCGCAATTCCTGTGAAACCAAATCTGCTCCACAGCAACACAACATGTGCAGTATAATGCTACTGTTAAGCAGTTTTATTACTTAAACATTTCCATTTGCAATTTAAGATGGGACTTCCTGCAATAATTACTCAGGTTTCAAAATGTCCACCATGTTTCAGCTGTTGAAAATTATAAACTCTGATTTATTCTGATGCAGCAGGTAAATTATGGGAATTGGTATTCTATTTTACTAATTAGCATACAAATTAACTGAGAAAATCATCTACAGAATCTAATAGAAACAAGCTAGAAAAAGCTTGTGTCAAACACTACAATGGGCGTCAAACAAACTTGTAGATTGTGCTTTGATCTATTTTCCTATCCATGATTATTCCTAGCAAATGTAGGACAATCCATAAAAAAGGGAGTGTTGAATTAGTCAGTGCGGTTTTGAGCAGCATGTTTGGTCATTGGGGGTAATTTTGAAATCAATAAAAATAAAACATTGAGAGAGATAATATGGGCTGCTGATTTGCTATCATCCATTTTACACTATCGCCAAAGTCAAAATGACCCCCAGTCACTTTTAAACAGATCAGCTAAAATCAGTGTGGGAGTGTGACACGGTTTGCAAGCTCGGCCATTTTACTAATGAGAAACATTAGTTCCAATAATTGCAAACTCAAACTGGGAGTGGATCTGAGAATGTCTTTTGTGAAGGAAGTTATTTGGGCTTTAGTAAGAAGCTTTTTAGAAATAGGAACATGGAAGTTTCTCAGCTTCACCTTTATTTGCAAGGGCCGGATTTTCAGCTTTCAGGGTTTTTCGGCAAAAACAGTAACGATACGTCAAAATTACCGTTTACATTGTGCTACCGTTTTTAGGCCGAGCTTTCGGCCTCTATGCCTGCACCAGGTCAGTAAATGAGGCGTTGCATGACTATTAGCGGCGCAAAACACAAGTTTGGGCAACTTTAGTCCATGGTCATTTGCCCTGTGAGAGAGGCCTTGGGAGGGGGAAAAAAAATCAAATAAAATTGCAAAAAACATTCCAAAAACATTCACAAAACCCTTAGCTAGAAAATCGCTGAAAAATAATTTAAAAATAAAAACTTTAACTTATCTTTTTTGCAGGTTTTCATACTTAGCGCTGCTGGCAGGGCTGCACTGACAGGTTTGACCTGTCGGCATTCTGGGCGCGCGCGTATGGGTTGAGAGAGTGCCGAAAGTATGACAGTAACGCAATCCGCGTCGTTACATGTCAATGTACCTCTCCCCGTGGTACGTCCCATTGCTGCCACAAACAACAAGCTCAGGATCCCGCCCGGGCTTTGCGACCGGATTTTCGCTGCGGAGGGTCAAAACATGGCGAAAACCCGGTCGCAAACCAGCCGAAAATCCAGTCCTGTACACTATTATTAGTGAGCTGAGTTGCCACACAGTTATATGTTCTGAGATCCAATACATTATAGACCAGATGAGAATATTCAGACGCTGAATTCAAAGTTAAGGCACTTCAGAAACCAAAAAGGGGGTTATGTTGAGGTCTGTGCCACTGCTTCCATCCACTTACACAGGTATCTTCGGCAGCTAATATCCCGGGATTCCCAGAGAGGTCCAGGTGAACAAGAGAGGATGCGAAAGTTTCATTAACAATAAATGACTGAGCCAAAGAGTTAAGCCCTGAAAAGGTGAAGAAAAAAGGTGTAAACACAGTGTAGGTTACAGAAAGAGATCAATAACAAAAAATAAAGTTATGCCTGGCTGGATTTTCGGTTGTTGCCGCCTCTGTTTTCGCCCCTGGGGGGGGCGACAATGGCGGCGGTATGCTCTTCCGGTCGGGCGGCCAGCTTCCAGAGCCCTGCCAGGGTTTTCGGTGCCGGTTTTGGTGGGGCATGGAGCATTACCACCTGGAAGAGGCGAACCGGTATGCAATTACCCTGGTTGCGATACCGGCTCAATTTTTGGCTCTAGCCCGATCCGTAGCACTCAGTAGAGCGCCCTGCTGTGACCGCCTGTGAAGGCGGGCGGTCCGACTTGTAGCAGCTGCACTGAGGTAAGTAATGTCAACCTCAGGTAAAGGTGATTGTTTTTTTTTGTGATTTATGTTGTGGTGGTGTGAGTTGTTTAGTTTATTGGGAATGTTTTTGGTGTTTACCCCCCACACCCCCAGGCCTCTCTTGGAGCGCTCCAAAGCCGGCTGTTTAGCTCAGGATTTTCGCATGCTCAGCCAACCGAGCACCAAGAGCGGTGTGCAACGCCTCCCTTGGCACTCCATCCCATACTCAGGGCCCAGTTCCCCAATTTTGCTGACTGAGGCGCAAACTTTTCCCAGGCGCTATCAGGAACAACCCGCCGTCATTAATGCCCCGAAATGAGCAAAGCCAAAAATCCAGCCCATATCTCATCTGAACATACTACTTTATAACAAAAGTAAAATACTGCGGATGCTGGAATCTGAAATAAAAACAAAAATGCTGGAAATCTCAGCAGATCAAGCAGCATCTGTGGAGCGAAACAGAGTTAATGTTTCAGGTCTGTGACCCTTCGTCAGAACTGACTTTTTGGGCCCAAGTTTCCACATGATTTGCGCCTGATTTTTAGGAGCAACTGGTGGAGAACAGACTATCTTAGAAATCGCAATTCTCCACATTTTTTTTTCTGCAGTTCTAGTCAGGAAGAACAGTTCTACTTTGGAACAGAATTTTTTCTTCAAAACGGGGCGTGTCCGGCCACTGACGCCTGATTTCAAAGTTTCCACAGTGAAAACGTACTCCAAACTAAGTTAGAATGGAGCAAGTGAAGATTTTTGTAGAACTGAAAAAACCTGGTCTACACATTAAAAAATCAGGCGCAGGTTACAAATTAGGCGTCCAGAACGAGGTGGGGGGGAGAGGGGGGAAGGGAAGTCATTAAATTCGACAATAAATCCTTATTTATACTTCTACAAATATTATACAAATAAATTCAACCTGAATAAACATTTATAACCAAAGAAAAGATTAAATAAACCATCTTCCTACCTGTGTGAAAGTGCTTCAGGCACGGAGAATGCTGCAGTCAGCCTGAGGCGCCCGTTCTTCCCGCGGTGGGGGGGGGGGGCGCCCGTTCTTCCCGCGGGGGTGGGAGGAGGCGCCCGTTCTTCCCGCGGGGGGGGTAGGAGGCGCCCGTTCTTTCCCACGGGGGGGGGGGGGAGGAGGCGCCTGTTCTTCCCGCGGGGGGGGTAGGAGGCGCCCGTTCTTTCCCGCAGGGGGGGGAGGCACCCGTTCTTACCGCGGGGGGGGGGAGACGAGGCGCCCGTTCTTTCCCACGGGGGGGGGAGGAGGCGCCTGTTCTTCCCGCGGGGGGGGGGGAGGAGGCGCCCGTTCTTCCTGCGGGGGGGGTAGGAAGCGCCCGTTCTTTCCCGCAGGGGGGGGAGGCGCCCGTTCTTCCCGCGGGGGGGGGGAGACGAGGCGCCCGTTCTTTCCCGCAGGGGGGGGAGGTGCCCGTTCTTTCCGCGGTGGGGGGGGGGGAGAAGGAGACAGTGAGAAGGCTACAAGTGCTGATGGCAATGTGCTTTTATTAAAAAAATGTTCAAAAATTAAACAGCTACAAAGAACTACAAAAATGGCCGAGTGCCAATGTTTTTTTCACACTGAGCATGCGCGAACGCTCCAACGCGCACGCGCAGCGTTGCTGGCAGGAAAAAAACTAATTTAAATAGTACCCGCCCCCTCCCACTTACAAAACCGGCGCGAGTGTAGGCTCCGCCCCCCTGGGCGCCGCGCCAGGCAGACAAGGAGTTGCAGAACGCTCCAGAATTGCGATTTTTTTTTTTAGGCGCCGTTTTAGGAGCGAAAAACGGGCGCCCAGCTCGGAGGGGCGCCCGTTTTTTATCGTGTGGAAACTTGGGCCCTATAATACTACTTTATAATATGTAGGCAAGGCAACACTCTACACCAGGAGTATTTCCCCTGAGACAATAACCTACACCTGGAATATTCCCACTGAGACAGTAATCTACACCTGGAATATTCCCACTGAGACAGTAACCTACATCTGGAATATTCCCACTGAGACAGTAACCTACACCTGGAATATTCCCACTAAGACAGTAATCTACACCTGGAATATTCCCACTGAGGTAGAGATCAGTGGAACCCCATCAAAAACAGCACACATGGCTAAAAACGGTAGTTTATTCCATTTCTTTGGGATTTCTGCTGATCTTCCACTGAAGTTAAGACAGGAGATTGGGGAAAAATCTGCAGAAATACAGTGCCAGTGTCTCCAGGTTGGTGAACATGACTCCCTCTCCAAATCACCGTCCAGTGAACTCCGCTGGGAAAATGTGTGTGTGGATGACAGATGACTGTGCTCAGGTGTATGATTGAATAGCCTTCTGCTAGTCACACACAGGCTACTTGTACAATCGACCAGACAGTGCCCGGCACTCACTGAACCATACCCGGCACCCACTGAACTATTCCCAGCACCCACTGAACCATTCCCAGCATCCACTGAACCGTTCCCAGCACCCAATTCAGAAGAAGAAACATAGAAACATAGAAAATAGGTGCAGGAGTAGGCTATTCGGCCCTTCAAGCCTGCACCACCATTCAATGAGTTCATGGCTGAACATGCAACTTCAGTACCCCATTCCTGCTTTCTTGCCATACCCCTTGATCCCCCTAGTAGGAGGGGAAAATGGAGTGACACAATAGGCATTATTTGAACATTTTGACTACCAAGTTTAGATCCATGTACCAGGGTAACAACTCAATTTCTCTTCTTGAATATTTCCAAATTAGTTGATACTGCAATCAAGAATTATAGGTGCACATAAATAGCCTGATTAATGACAGTTTTTTTTGCTAATATTCACATCCAATATACCTGTATTTGATCACTCTGCTTCTCTTCCCATCCTTATTATGTGTACTGTCAATCTATCAGTGATCCAGTGTTGCTATGTCAACCCACCATGCAGATGGTCAGCCAATCACATGAGCTTCCACATAAGGCAGAGCAGTCACGCAAAGAAAATAAATGATAAGTAGCATCTAATGGTTATATATTAGAACTGCTAATCATTTCATTTTTGTAATTTTTTTCCTTATGCAGCATTGAAATGGTTTGTTTGTGTTAAATTTAAAGCCAAATTCCGAAAGGACTTTAAATATCATAAAAGAAAAAAAAATGCAGTTAGAAAAATGATGAGAATTAAATCATTGGTTGACGTTAAGAAATATCTAAAAAAAATATTTCATGTTGCAAAATGGTTTTATTTCTTTTCTCAAGCCACTTTTAAAGTTATATGAAGTGATACAGTTGCCACGCTTGATCTCTCCGAACAACAGTGGAATGTCCCTTTAACTCAGGGAGGAAGCTAACTAATGTTGCTCCTTTTAACTACACTAAAAAAAAGGGTTCTGTTTTGTGGTGTTTCACTGTCGTATCATAAAGGATGCAAATCTGGGCAAATTAAAATTAAAATAGATTGCCACTGCTCTGTCATGTGAGTATGTGCATCCAGCATTACCTTCCTTTTGTTTATGCTTCAGTGAGCTCCATGCACACAAAATACTACAGCTCTAATGCTAGTTTTCTTATACAATTGCACTGCATAAAATGAGAGCTGTTTTGCAAATTTGCAAACTGAGCCTGGCTATAGTTCAGAATAAGCCCTTTCTACAATTTTTCTCGTATGCCAAATGCTGTCATATTTCTTCATGACTTGTGGACCAGAGGTACATATTTAAGAATAACTTCAACTTCCTTTTCAAAAGCATAAGAGGTCCACATATAAGTAACTGTGTTCAAGCTTGCAGCTGACTGAAACTTGGCGGCGTGGTGAAGACGTACCTTTTGCAGCCAGCGATGTTCTGGAGAGGTTGAGGTACTTCAATCCTTTCGACAGCTTTTCAAACTGTTGACTGAGTGCTGACACCCCTATTGAAGACAGGGAAGACTGGTATTACAATAAATTATTGATCAATTTATCTTTGACTTCATTTTTTTCATTAACTTTTGATGTTCCCCTCCCCCTTTCACACACCTGCTTAGTGTAAGAGAGCAGAGAAGCAACCTGCTTCCAGGACCCTTCTCCATTTTGTTTCATACACTAATTGTAAGGAAGTCCACAATATGACTGCTCCTTCAGTGTTTTAGTCTTCCTCCCTTCCTTCAGTTTTTGGAAAGGTCTAGCCTGTGCTTGGTACTTCCCATGCCCTGGCTCAGAACTCACCTTGTGAGGACCATATGACCAACCCCTCACCTTATCAGTTGATGACACAGTACTTTGCTTCACCAACCTAGTCAGTTATTACATATATAATAAAAATTGCCGCGTCAATGAGTTAGAAACCGTCAGTTCACCTTTTTGGGCTTAGCTACTTTTCCTCCTATTTTAGTCCTCAGCTTTTTTTGTGATCAGCTGTGTGCCTGATACGTGCAGAAATCCCTCACCTTGTTAACTGAGTCAAGACTTGACACCTGATTTCTATAGAAATACTGCTGGAGTTCATCAACCATCTGAAGTTGTAATATTGCATTCAAGAGCAGAAGCATCATATTCCATTGATTAGCCCATTGTTCAAGCTGATGAGGACCATATTACAGCTCTAGGAGAGTCTGTTAACAACACAATATCATGATGATGATCATGATCATCCTTGAAAAAGTATTGCGACTCTTTCAGAAGTGTCTGGAACAGACCCTCCAATGTAGTCCCTTACAATACCATTTGACACATCATTGATGAGGATATTGAATAGGGTGGGTGATAGTGAACGATTTCACTCCTCTTTGGAGAGGGATAGGCTATATTTCATCTACCCTCATATTGATCTTGAAATTAGAGTGCCCATCCTGGATTTAGCCATGTACCATCATATTGTCCAGCTTTTTCATGAAGTATGTTGAAAGTCCGATTGAAATCAATGAAAACCATGCAAGTTGGTTTCCCCGAAGTCTTATGGTATTCCATGAACTTGTGTGAAGTCGCACACATTTTTCATGAGAATGAAATCCAGCTTTTTCTTTTTGATTACACTGCAAGCTTCCAACACACCCACAATGACCCAAAAGCTCATTTAAGAACCACAAATATCAATATGATCCTTCGGTAGTTGTTGCTCTCATTAGAATTTCCCTTCTTGTGGATAGAACTACAACTGTACTCTAAAGCAGAGTATGTCCTTTTTCTAATTTTGTACACTATAACAACCATGTTGTTCTGGATGAGGGTGCATGGTAGTGACCTAGGTTTGAGTTGGGCCTTGCATTGGACCAAAACTAGAAATAAAAAAAATTCTGACCAGTGCCAAAATAGTTCTATATAAACTTTACCGGTAAATAATAAATCAATGAAACGGAAGAGACCAAAATCTGATCTTTACCTCTGTCCTCCAGCTGGTTGTTGGATAGGTTTATCGTGTGAAGCACAGGGTGGCAATTCTCTTCCAGAGCCAGAGCTATTTTCTGTCCAGCGTCACTGAAACAGTATGACACTTACGTAACATACACACTGATTCATTGAAACTCACTCTAATGTACATTAACATACAAATCCGGGGCCTGTAGCCCTGAACAACACTGTTTCTTCAATTATTTAGGATAGAATGATGATGCCACACAACCAGAAATGAAAGTAAAGGACTTGTCCACAGCTACTGCTGGATCATAAAACATACAATTCTATGGAATAAAATAGAGCACAGGCAGAGTTGATTTATTCCAAGCAGTGAGATATGAAGATAGGCAGAGATATGTGTGTGTGTGGTGAATGATTAATTTGGTGCTGTACTAGTTCAATAATAGCCTGAACATTTGCTTTGTACTCAGTGTGGCTAACTAGAATTTATTACGTGACTTTAAAAAAAGTATTATCAGGCAATAATCTTCTTTTAAATGGGCATTGGAGACCAAACATAAGTGGATAATATGGCCCCAAGTTTCCACACGCAGCAAAACAGGCACCCTCTGAGCTGGGCGCCCGTTTTTCGCGCCGAAAACGGCGCCTGAAAAAAACGCGGTATTCTCGAGCGCCTTGCAGCTCGATGTCTGCTTGGCGCGGCGCGCAGGGGGCGGAGCCTGCCACTCGCGCCGATTTTGTAAGTAGGAGGGGGCGGGTACAATTTAAATGAGTTTTTTTGGTGCCGGCAACCCTGCGCGTGCGCGTTGGAGCGTTCGCGCACGCGCAGTCTGAAGTAAACATTGGCACTCGGCCATTTTAAAAGGTGCTGCAGAAAAAGTGAAAATTTGTTTATTGAACCCTTGCAAAGGCTTGTATTTTAATTTTCTTGATATTTCTGTGTGTGAGGGAGTGCATTCTGTAATTAAAGATAGACTGTGATAAACGGGACACATGCACTTGTTTGAGACTATTCAAATTCTTTGTAGCTGTTCAATTTTTAACATTTTTTAATAAAACCACATTGCCCTTCCATGATCAGCACTGAGGCTTCTTGCAGCTTTCTCCCTCCCGCTGCCGTCGGTCAGTCCCGACGGCAAACGGCTGCCTGAAGCACTGAGGCTTCTTGCAGGTTTCTCTCTCCACCTGCCGTCGGACGGTCCCGACGGCAAACCGCTGCCTGAAAGGCCTGCCTGAAGCACTTTCACACAGGTAGGAACATGGTTTATTTAATCTTTTCTTTGCTTATAAATTTTTATTCAGGTTGGATTTATTTGTATAATATTTGTATAAGTATAACTAAGGATTTATTGTAGAATTTAATGTCTTCCCTTCCCCCCCCCCCTCCCCACCACCTCATTCCCGACGCCTAATTTGTAACCTGCGCCTGATTTTGTAATGTGTAGACAAGGTTTTTTCAAGCGTACAAAAATCTTCACTTGCTCCATTCTAAGTTAGCTTGGAGTACGTTTTCACTGTGGAAACTTTCAAATCAGGCGTCAGTGGCCGGACACGCCCACTTTTGAAAAAAAATTCTGTTCAAAAGTGAAACTGTTCTACCTGACTAGAATTGCAGAAAACTTAAATGTGGAAAATTCCGATTTCTAAGATACTCCGTTCTCCACCAGTTGCTCCTAAAAATCAGGCGCAAATCATGTGGAAACTTGGGGCCTATATGTTTACTGACTAGTGATAAAGTGGAAAAAATACATACATTTTAGTGGTAAGATTGCCCTGGTAAATTCAAGTACAGACATTGCATTATTGCACAAATATATTGTTCAAATGAATATGTGATAAATGTAGCCCAATTTTGGCTATTAGTCAATGTGCTTTTATAATGTGAAAAGAAAGAACTTGCATTTATGCATCGACCTTCACAACCTCAGGATGTCCTAATGTCCTTTCACAGCCAGTGAAGTATTTTGAAGTATAGTCACTTTTATGGTCTAGCGGTACACAGCAGCCTATATGCGCACAGTAAGGTCCCACAAACAACAATGAGATAAATGACTAGCTAATCTTTTTGGTAATGTTGGTTAAGGAATGTATATCTAATTCAAGGTACAGCAATAACCAACTTCTCATAAATTGACTCATTTTAATTGTTTTAATCAATTGTGAAGCAAAAATATGTTCCACGATTAACAGGTTTTAATATGAAATGAAATTTTTTAGCATTGGAGGGAGTGGGCGGAGATCCTTTTGGGAAATGTGCACATTGGCGCACAGCACTGGGAGTGATGTTTTCTAACAAGCTTTGCATTCACTGCACTTGGACTCCATTTGTTTTCTTTTTAATTACACTATAAGCTGATCATAGAAGTACCTGTTGATATCCAGTGGTAGAATAATGGCTGTAAACAGAAGTAAAAGGATATGCAGAAGGTTTCACATTCTCCAATTGGTCAGCCAAGTCTGACATGGGTATACCACCAAAGCCCTATTCATTTCTTTCACAGTTTTCCAATTCTCTTCATGAGCACCACACTTTATGAAGCATGTGAAGGCTTTGGAGAGGGTACAGAAGACATTTATTAGAATAGTTCCAGGAATGAGGAACTACAGTTGCGTGGATAGACTAGAGAAGCTGGGGTTGTTCCCCTTGGAACAGAGAAGACTAAGAGGAGAATTGATAGAGTTGTTTAAAATCATGAAGGGTTTAAATAGAGTAACTAAAGAGAAACCGTTTCCAATGGCTGAAGAGTCGATAATGAGAGGGATTTAAGGGGATTGGCAAAGAACCAGCGGCGACATAAGGAAAAACTTTTTTGGGCAACAAGTGGTTAGGATTTGGAATGCTAGAGTGGTGAATGCAGATTTAATAGTACCCTTCAAAGGGGAATAAATGCTTGAAGAAGAAAAAATTGTAGGGATATGGAGAAAGAGCGGGGGAGTAGAACTAACTGGATTGCTGCGAATGGCCTCCTTCTGTGCTGTACTATTTTATGATTCTCACATGTGAAATCACTGAGGGTATTTCATGTTCCACATCACCTAGTCTGCTGCAATTGGTGTGGGAATAGTTTTGTTAAGACGAAATGTTTTTCACATTTAGATTTAAGTGATTATTACAAGTTTGGGTGATACTTTAATACTCCTTATTGCAGTGTCTAAACTGCCTTTAACCTCTCTCCAAGCACAGTTGGTTTCCTTTTTGAAAAAATTATAAAGTATTAAATTCAAAAAGAAATCACTATGTTTTTCCCCTTGAGTCACAAAACTAATACAAATATTTAATTCGATGACCTGTGAATAGAAATAAGTTGAACATGTCACCACATTTGCCATCAGCTCCCATAAAAGAAATAGTCCCCCTGTGGTTTAGTCCAGCACACCATACCTGGTTTAACACAACCTGCACCAGAATACTCAGGGGCAGAAAGATACTTCAGTTGTGATGTTACCACATAGTGTGATAAGTTCCGAGTCCTACAATGGCCTGGCATTTCACTATTTAAAAGAATTTCTCCCAACAGCTGATGTATGAACAGCATTGCCGATCTAAACCACAGTTTGAATTACAGCTATGCAAAGAATATTTTATTTGTATAAGACAATATTAATATTTTCAACAAATTACTAAGTTAAATTAATTTTATTCCAAGTTAAAATCAGGAAATTGATGAATCTGTAAAGGCACAACAGAATGGTGAGTTTTTTTAAAGGAGTAAACAGACTGTTCCATCACAACTTGAACTAGAGCATTCCCAACATTTATAGGTTTTTAACAAAAGCAACTGGGGCTACACTAATGGTTCAGCTGGTTAAAACAGTGAGTAACTGAACCATTAAGATCACAAAGGTCTCAGGTTTAAACCCTTCAGGCAAATCAGCTACGATTCCCACTCATCATTATCCACCGACTTCTGCCAGAGTGAGCACATGCGAACGTTAGGTGAGGAAAGCATCTGGTTCAGCTGTCGAATAACCTGCCAGCACTTAGGCCACAATCTCGCCAACTGTGGCAAGACCAGGACGGCCGGGGTCGTGGCGGGTCGCAAAGCCGCTCCTCGCTCCAGCCGGTACTGTGTGAAGAATCTCCCGTTGGTGGGGCTTGTTAAGCCCACCCTATGAGGCTCCCGGCTAATTAAAAGGAAGCGGGCCTGATGACGTCATGGCCACATTGATTTTGACAGTTGTTCTGTCAGTGTTCTACAAGCGCTGACAAGCACTACACAAAGGTGCATGGCTGCACCCAGGCTCTCTCATGTCTCCCTCCAGATGCTTATGGAGGGAGACACAGCACACATGGAGGTTCTCTTCCCTTCCAAAGGGCAGAAGAGTCCTCCCCACGACACCAACGCAGCCTGGTTGCACATTGCACAGGAGGGCACAAGCAGGGATGTCGTCAGGAGGAGCTGGCGCAAACCTTTTAATGATCTCAGTAGATCATGAAACATTACTGCAAAGCCACACTCAACCTCATCCTGCTGTGCCACTCATCACATCCTCATCACTCTGCCTTCCCTACCCTACTCCTGCACATCCTTACCCACACCAACTGACCTTACACCTCCACCCATCCCTCACTCTCTTTCTACATTACCAGATCCTCATCTCACTAGCCACACCTCATGTTCACCATCATCCTTGACCAATCATACCAACTAACACAGCACATGGGTAGGCACTTGGGTCTTTTAGCCAATGTTCTTGTAGAGTTTCTGCTAATGTGTTTTCAAACATTGAAATCTTTATTTTGAACATTGTGTTCTTGGACAGATTTGTGTGAACCTTTGGAAGTGGCTTAGTGAGTTGTAGTGAATGATGAGACATAAGGGTATCCCCGCAATGGTGATGAGTGTGAAAGGAATGGCTTGGACGTTGTAGGGATGCTTTATGGTGCTGGTGTGGGCTAATCGTGGTGGGATTCTGAGGACCAAGGTGAGATTTTCTCAAGGGCACTGATGTGCTGGAATAGATGGCAACTGAAGTTGAGATGACAGAAGCGATCTGTCAATGGTGAGAGAGGTTGCTCCAAAGAGGTGACAGTGGATAGAGAGTTCACTGCAGACACTTAGAACTGTATCCAGCTCAAAGGTACCTTCCAAATCCTGAAGGCTTCAGCCTCTGAGATTGGAAAGTGAACAGCTGTGAAATGGTAGCTTTTATACCACATTTTCAGCTGTCAACTAGTCAAAGCAAAGGAGAATCACTTACCTGACGTGAAGGCCGAGCGATAGAAAGCTGCTGAAAAACTTGGAAAATACCTGGTAAAATTATTTTTAAATATCTCTAAACTACATCTTAATGATCTCAATTGGCTGGCCCGTTGCTTGGTGTCGGGTCTGTGAACCGCAGTCAGACCCATCACTTTGGATTCTGATAAGGAGGCGGGTTCAGAGCGGGATCCAGCCCCGCTGTCAATCTCGGCCATTTTGATAGTGGGCCCACCTCCAAACCCGCTTTAGCAGGGCTGGTAAGATTCCAGCTTTATTGTCTAGGCTCACACATAATGGGATAATGAGGGAATGGATAGCACTTCAAACCCATGGAACTGCGCCCCAGCAAGTAGGGAGAAAATTGCTAGATAAAAGGAAGGAGGAAAAATGCATAACTGAATGTTAACATAATGGAAACACCATCAAAATCAATAATTTACTTACAACTTCATTCCAGCATTTTCTAAAACCAGCTCCTCCAATTTAGTGGACCAACTGATCACATAGAGAACCTGCTCTATCACATCGGGGCTCTGGCGGTGACAAGGAATATTACAAAGCATCATTTGCGTGCCATCAGGTAGATTCCGTCATAAAAAATGTCCCTATTCAAGCTTATCTTTCATCACCATCTTGAGTATCGCCTGTACTTAGGTTTGTCAACTTGCCAATTTTCCACCAGCCCAGGTGAATTTTTGAAATCAACACTAGTTACTGTTGTCCAAAGAAAGTAATGACAATGGCTAGAACTGTATTTCCCATAAACTTCTCTCTTCTACAGGAAATAGGTCAAAAACCTGACCCGACACCCGCTCCCATCACCCCCCCCCCCCCGCCCCTGGACCGGACCCGACACCCGCTCCCACCCCCCCTCCCCCGCCCCCAGACCGGACCCGACACCCACTCCCCCCCCCCTCCCCCGGACCGGACCCGACCTGACCTTCCTCCCCCCGACTTGACCTCCCTCTCCCTCCCTCCCTCCCTCCCTCCCTCCCCCCGGCCCGAACCGAAAAGACCTCCCTCCCACCACCCCCCCGACCCGACCCAAAGTCACCTACCTGTAAATCTGGTGCTGGGGACGGGCCCTGCCCGAAGTCTCGGGCCCGGCCCGTTCAGCCTCCCTCCCCCTTCTCCTTCCCCCCACCCCCCCAATCTCCTTCCCCCCCACCCCCCCCAATCTCCTTCCCCCCCCAATCTCCTTCCCCCCCAATTACACCCCCAATCTCCTTCTCCCCCCATCTCTTTTCCCCCCATCTCCTTTCTCCCCTTTATCCCCTTCTCCCCCCTCCCCCCTTCTCCCCCTCCCCCCTTCTCCCCCTCCCCCCCTCCCCCTTCTCCCCCATCCCTCCCCCTTCTCCCCCATCCCTCCCCCTTCTCCCCCTTCCCTCCCCCTTCCCTCCCTCTGCTCCCCCCCTCTCTCCCTCTACCCCCCTCCTCCCCCTCCCCTCGCTGTCAGAAACACAGACACTGACAGACAGAGAATGAGAGACACACAGACAGACAGAGAGATAGAGAACTGACAGAGACACACTGAGGGGGGCATCCTAGCATGCTGTTGGAGGGCTCCCGGTGCTGCAGTCGGTAAGTAGAAAATGTTTTATCTATTGATTTAAAAAAAAAATTATTTCTTATTAATTTTTTTTGATTGATTTATTGGTTGATTTATTGATGTATTTATCATTTATTATTGATGATGGCTCTTTATTTGTAAAACTGAAGTGTTTAATGTTTGTAAACTTCCCTTTAAACACCCCCCCCCCTCCCACCATTCCCTACGCCTGATTTGTAACCTACACCTGATTTTCTAAAGTGTAGACAAAGTTTTTTCGACCGTACAAAAATCTTCACTTACTCCATTCTAAGTTAGTTTGGAGTAAGTTTTCACTGACGAAACTTTGAAAACAGGAGTAAGTGGCCGGACATGCCCCCTTTTGAAAAAAAAAATCTGTTCCAAAATGAAATTGTTCTAGCTAACTAGAACTGGAGCAAACTAAATGACGAGAATTCCGATTTCTAAGATACTCCGTTCTACACTAGTTGCTCCTAAAAATCAGGAGCAAATCATGTGGAAACTTGGGGCTGTTATGTCTTCAATTACTCATATCCTTATCCCAAATTATAATTTTCTGAAAGAAATCTATCTAATTTGCATTTGAATGAATCAGTGCTATCTGCTTGCACCATCTCCCTCTCTCGTGTTCCCTGCTCACTCACGTTCCCAATTCACTCTGCTGTACACTTGCAGGTATTCCCTCTAATAAATACCTTTTAGACACAAAACCAGTTTCAGACACAACCGTGATGGCTGGTCAGTCAGCCCCGAGCCACACAGTATCTAATTAACACCTGGCCAGTGATTTACTTACAGTTAACTGCTAACTGACTTTCGGTTTAAGTTATAAAAAAGCTAAAGTTAAATTTTAGTTTGATAAAAACACAATTTATGTACTACTTGCGCATTATTTACCACTGGATTCCCACTCACAGCAAATTCCTTTTTTAAAGTCCTCATTCACTCTGTTATGCTCTGCGCTTGAGCTGTCTTCACTGTATAACTGCCAGTTCCGACTTGCAGTAAGTCTCCATACTAGTCTAAGTGAACTTTAAATAGTCTGAGCAATGGCTCTCCAGTATTTAGCCTCATGTTATTATCATCATATGCAGTCACTCGAAACGAGGATGACTCGCTTCCACGCCAAAAAAGGATGAGTTCACAGGTATTTCAATGAAGGACCTCATATTCCAGATCCCGAACTACATCCTGAGGGGTGGATGATGTCTGTGCCTTGATTTTTTTTAACGTGGGGTGGTCGTTGCACACCAGCCACCACACGGGCTTGACAGAGCTAGGTCTTGGTCCAGTGGCAAAGATTAACCAAGACGACTGGAAACCAGTGTGGGCTGGCCCGTGCTGCCCCTGGGCCCTCGCCTCTTCTGGGCCCCGAACTCATGCCTCTCCTGGGCCCCGATCACGTCTCTCTACAGTCTCTCGCCGCTCCTTCGCCCTGACCTCGCCGCTCCTGCTGTGTCTGTCCACGCTCCAATCAGTGACCTGGACCTTGATGACGTCCCTCTTCCCTGTCGTCGCCCTCCTGTATCAGTTCGCGCTGTACCTTGTAGTGTATGCTGCCACGCTGCCAATGGCCGCCACTCGCCACTCCTTTTATGGCCCCGACCTGCCACTGATGGTCCCTCGCAGGTCGGGGCCACATGTATGGAGCCACATGTATGGAGACTTGAATGTCATGTAAACAGTTAGATTGACATCGACAAGCTGTCCATCATATGAATCAATCATAATCACAATGACTAACCATTTACCACATGATTTACTCAGTAGGACTCAGGGTTAAATCCCCGTTCATAAATGAATACACGCAGGAGGCCCTAGACCTTAGTTTTATAACTTTAAAAAACTGCAAGTCAGTTAGCAGCCAACTAAAAGTAAATCACTGGCCTAGTGTTAATGAGATATTGTGCTTCAGTGCTAGAATTTATATGTACTGCCACTCTGCCTCCTTTCATCCACTTCCACTCAAACCAAAAGTATTCAAAGTAAAGCGAGTTTTGCCCAGACACATCTTTAATGAAGTTGTCTGGTTCACCTGATCTGACTGGTAATATTAAGTGAACATTACCTCTTAAAACATTTGACTGTTAGTCGACTGCTGATTCATTAGTTTTACCAATTTCAAATGAGAATTTAGTTCTTAAAAATCTCACTCTCCAACTTCCTTCAACGCAAGGTTTAAATTGATACAAGTGGGAATTTTCTGCAGAACCTGTTCCACCTCTGATGCAGTTATAAATGTGAACTAGTGTGGAATAATGCTTGCTGCACATTTGGATTTGCAATGTGAACCAC
Source organism: Pristiophorus japonicus (assembly GCF_044704955.1). Taxonomy (NCBI): domain Eukaryota; kingdom Metazoa; phylum Chordata; class Chondrichthyes; family Pristiophoridae; genus Pristiophorus; species Pristiophorus japonicus. The sequence continues at coordinate 120,971,926 of NC_091989.1, forward strand.
ATAGTTTTGGGAATATCTCTGGATTACTTTGTTTTTAGTCAGATCTCTTCTGCCACCTGCAAACAGCACTAAAATTCTTTTACTGTATTTCTTTATGTTAGAGTACAAATGTAACTTCTCAAATTACGTTGGATATTAGGCAAACAGAAGATATCAGGGCAGCATGGACCAGTCTGCTACAAGGGGCTTGCTCCCCATTATTAAAGTGTTTATATTACATTTTGTAGTATGAATAATCAACTAAATTTAGCATTAAGACGTCAACCAAATATCAGATTATTTCCTTCACTGCAATCAAATATTGGGTCACACATAGGAAATAATTTGGAGAAAAACAGTCTTTGTAATTAGCTGTTGTTAATTTGGATTTAAAGCTGCTAATTACCAGGCTGTAGACATGATTGCAACTGCTTTCTACACTCTACAGTGTTGCTACCCAGAGTTTTTGCTGGACTGATTCTTGGTGTAATACATTTAATTTGTTCCAATAGGACTTACCAGCCGTAAATCCTTGGAGAAAAGCTTTGTAAACCACTGGTTAAATGCCAAGGTTGCCACACTCAATGCCACATCTCTGTTAGACAGAAAAGGAATTAACGTTTGATCAAATGAATAAACATCATGAAGCATATTTAGAAAAGTTTAATGGATTAACTCATTTCAGAGGATGATTTTTTTAAATTACAATCTTTTTGAATGTAATTTTGTCAGTATTCACATGTTTCTCTCCCCAGAGTGAAGATATAAAAATGGTTGAATGCAAAAATGGAAACAGCTTGGGGGATTTCTGTCAAGGTTTTCTTTCCTTTTGCTGTTTCTGGTCTCTCTACGCCATACAACAGGTACTTGTGGTGGCTTCTAGGAGTGGCCTAGGGTCACTCTTCCTCTGGTTTTAATTCCCTCCCTCTAGAGAATGGCCTGTGGTCTTTATACAGTCTCCTCCATCATAAGGTCAGGTGTGGGGCTATTCGCTGATGATTCCACAGTGTTCAACTCCATTCACAACTCCTCCAATGTTGAAGCCACACAGGCCAGCCTACAGAAGGGCCTGGATAACATACAGGCTTAGGTTGGTCAGTGGCAGGTAACATTCACATCATGTAAGAGCCAGTTAATGACCATCACAAACCAGAGAAAGTCTAGCCATGATGGCATTCTCTGTGAAGGCTCACACATAAGGAATGCCCACTGGAGGTTAGCCAGCTTCAGTAGAACTATAACATCAACAAGAGTACCTTCAGGAAAAAATGGGGAGAAATGAATAATATTCAGATAACTGTCAGTAACAGGAACTATGTTTTTTGTCCACCTTTCATATTGGCTAATATCCTCCGTTTTAAATTATTTTTCCTTCCAATGTTAGTCACCACCCAACTATGGACTATGTGTTTTTCCCTTACTACAGGGCCTTGCCGAGTGTCCACCTAAAGTCAATGGAACGGAATATCGGGTGGGGCGTATAACGGGAGGCTGATGCAACACCACCTGTTTTACAGTACCACCAAAGATAAATTTCTATTTCTATTGCACCTATTGAGAGAAACTTTACTTTTAATTTTAGCTCACCTAAGTGATGTGAAAGGAAGAGTTGGCCTTAACTTACCGAGTGTCCAAATGGCTGAAGTCTAGCAGGTTAAACTCGCGGGTGTTCTGGCTGTGGTAGATGGTGTCTACATCCTCGGGGGAGAAAAAGAGAGAATCCAGCTGACTGGTCACGTTTGAACTGCATCACAAACTGCTGGTAATTAAACACATTGGCTACAAGAGAATTTACTTTTCTCACGGTCATGTAGAGGACACCTGGGCCAGAGAGATAAACTAGGAAATTATAGGCATATTAGTCTAATGTCAGTTGTGGGGAAGATACTAGAATCTGTTATTAGGGACAAATATTAGTCATGTCCATCAAACCTAGTTGAATTTTTTGAGGAAGCAAATAAAATGGTATATAAGGGAGTGTCTGTCGATGTTATTTATATGGACTTCCAGAAGTTTTTCAACAAGGTTCCACGCAAGAGACTTAACAAAAATGAAAGCGCTTGGAATTGGAGACAAGCCATTGGCTTAGATAGGGAATTGGATAGGAGGTTGTAAATAAAGAATAGCGAATATGTACTCAAATTGGCAGGGTGTGACTAGTGGTGTTCCCAGGGATCTGTACTCGGGCCACAGCTATTCACTATATTTATAAATGTCTTGGATGAAGGAATAGAGAGTTGTATATCTAAGTTTGCTGATGACGCTATGTTAGGTAAATAGTGTAGATGGGAGCAGAAAGTTGCAAAGGGACATTGTTAGATTAAGTGAGTGGACAAAACTGTGGCAGGTGGAGTTCAATGTGGGAAAGTATGAGGTCATCCACTTTGGACCCAAGAAAGATAGATCAGAGAATCTTCTAAATGGCGGCAAGCTAGGAATTGTGGAGGAGCAGAGAGATTTAGGGGTCCAAAAATTACTAAAAGCTAGTGGACAGGTACAAAAAAACATTTAAAAGGCAAATGAAATGTTGGCTTTTATCTCACGAAGGCTGGAATACAAATGGGTGGAAGTTATGTTACAGTTGTACAGAGCCCTGGTTAAACCCTATCTGGGGTACAGTATTTAGCTCTAAGTACTGCACTTTGGCCTTGGAGTGGGTGCAGCACAGATTCACCAGAATAATACTGGGGTTAAAAGGGTTAATTTATGAGAACAGGTTGCAAAGACTAGGCTTGCATTCCCTTGAATATAGAAGATTAAGAAGTGATCTAATTGAAGAGTTTAAGATGATTAATGGAGTTTCCTCTGGTGGGAGAGTCCAGATTAAGGGGGCAGAACTAAAATTAGAGCTAGGCTGTTCAGGGGTGATGTTAGAAAGTACTTCACATGAAGGGTAGTGCAAATCTGGAACTCTCTCCCCCAAAAAACTGTTGAGGATTGGTCAATTGAAAATTTCAAAACTGAGATTGATAGATTTTTGTTAGACAAGAGTAATAAGAGTTATGGAATCAAGGCAGGTGGATGGCAATAAGATACAGATCAGCCATCCACCTGCCCACTGAATGGCCTACTCCTGCTCCTATGCTCCTCACAGAGCTGTCAAACTGACAATTTATTCCATCACCCACAGAGCATTTCCAAATTTGACTTGAGGCAGTGTGGATACTCATCTCAGTGCGATAGAGAGTGAAGTAACGTGTTGAATGACAAGAATATACTTACATATTTGTTGCTGTAGAAGGTCTTTTTTGTGAATCAATTAACTATCGACAATAACCCCAAATTGGCTGAGTCAGCCAATTTCAGTTAAAGCACTACAATTGGCCTCTCACCCCTAGCCTATGAAGGGAGGGGGGGAGGGGAATCACAGCCAGAATTCTCACTCCTCACTGTTATCCAGTGAACCCCGCTGAAAAGTGGGGATGTTGGGTGATAATAGATTTGGGCTCATTTGTTATACCCCTGTGATCAAATAGCCAGATGGCACTCATTGTCTAGGCTCACACGTTAAAAAAGGCCACTGGAGAGTAACCAGCATGTGTGGAACTGTAACATCAACAAGAGCTACTTGAGGAGAAAATGGTGGGAATTAATAATATTCAGATAACTGTCAGTTGCAGGAAATAAATAATTTCTACACCTTTCATATTGGCCAATATTAATATTTTTAATTATTTGTCCTTCCAAATTTTAGCCACCTTTGACTATGGACTATGTACTGCAAAGCCTTGTCCAGTGCCCATCTGTACCAGGCTACAAGGAGTGATGTGGAAGAGCAGTCTAGTTCGTTCACTCTCCAAATTTCCCAACTTTCTTGTTCTGCAACACTTTTCCTGTTGGTCTGATGGTACAAGACATTGTAAGACATTGTCATGGGCAGCGAATAACATCACCTGGAAGTTCCCCTCCAAATTACACACCGTCCTGACTTGGAAATATATCGCCGTTCCTTCACCGTCACTGGGTCAAAATCCTGGAACTCCCTCCTTAACAGCACTGTGAGAGTACCTTCACCACGCAGACTGCAGCAATTTAAGAAGCCGGTTCACCACCACCTTCTCAAGGGCAATTAGGGATGGGCAATAAATGCCGGCCGTGCCAGCGATGACCACGTCCCAGGAATGAATAAAAGAAGTCATATGCTGTACCATTGGTGATGCAGTGCTTCTATGTGTATGTGCCAGCCTTTACATCATCATCATTCTCCTCACTTCCTTCACAACATGACTGCTGCATATTTTGCATTCATTTATATAACTCCAGCTAGTTATTTTGTATACACTTGTGCGCAATGTAGACATACCCACTGGATCTCTTCCTTGAAGGGGAACCCATTGTAATCGCACAATGCAGCATAAGTCTCTGAATAGCCACCTGCAATTTAAAATAGAAACATGAGACTTGCTAGCTAGTCTGCTGTGCAGCACATCAAAGCCATTTGAATGGACAGTGATTCATACCCCTGTTCCTCCAAGCTGCTGATCTTGATTTTGTCAGTGCAGCAGTCATTGGGGCAAAGTTACTGAGCTGGCTGGAGGTAGGAATCCTTCCAGGTAATAGCTGGGCCATGAAAATGGGACAGTTAGAGCTGACTGGAGACAGCGAGAAAGACCGTACTCCCTCCCACCTCACACACTTGTCGTGGTGACACGCTGATCTCAGCTGGGTTAGCAGAAGCAACACCCAGGCATGGCAAGGTACTGAGCTCAATACAAGCTGGGAAAAGTTTCTTTCCAGTCTCATAGTGAAAGGCTGGAGCCCATCAGCATTTATTAGGGCAAAGTAACATGCCAAAGAATAAAAACTGGAGAGGTAGGGACTGACCTTTTCCATTACAGTAATTTCCAGTACCCTCAGAGTGGAGCTGGTATTGATTGGAAAGTGGGCTTGAAACATAGAAAATAGGTGCAGGAGTAGGTCACTCAGCCCTTCGAGCCTGCACCACCATTCAATAAGATCATGGCTGATCATTCACCTCAGTACCCCTTTCCTGCTTTCTCTCCATACCCCTTAATCCCTTTAGCCGAAAGGGCCATATCTAACTCCCGCTTGAATATATCCAACGATATAATGACTCTCCAGTGTAGAAATAAAACCCACATCTAATGTAATTAGATCACCTCCAGTATGTTAAAAGAACTTATTGCTTAGTTCCGTTAGATTCTGAAAATGTGCACTTTTGCAATGGAGATTGTCAAGAATACAGAGTCACATACTCATGCTGATGACCTCTTTACTCCTCAGTTTTTTCCAGTTACGGAGGCACAATCGAGGCCTAACACAAATTGAAGCAATTTTATCCCCACCTCTTCTGTGAAGATATTCACAGCAAATCACATTAGAAAGATTTTTTTTTGAACAGATGTGCATTTTCAAGTCTTTATATCAATAAAATATAATTATAATGTGCTGCACCTTTAACAGCTGGTTTAGGTACTGGCCCTTGCCCTAAGCCTCTCGAGACACAAATACAAAACAAGTGAAGGCTGACTCTTTTCTTGCAATTCAAAAGACAACCTTGACTTTTACGAGACACCTTCCTGTGTTCTTCAGGACACTCCCAAGTGCTGCACTCAGTGCTAGTCAATCTACCAGATTATTTCTTCTAAATTTTCATAATTTAATCAGTTATGTGAATCTTTTGGGCTTACACTACGGATATCAGAGATGTTGGCTCCGCAACACAGTGGCTCATTTACATACCACATGGCCCCTGATTAGAGTCGGTCTGTTCTTCCAGTGCTGTTGTGATTTTTTTGATTCTCTCTTGTAACTCAGGGGAATTTTTCTTGAGTAGCTTTCTAAGAAAATGAATTAAAAATGAAGTGATTCATTGTTACAGTTAAGATTAACACTCAATCTCATAATTGGTTGCCTTAAAATAAGTAATTGTTCTCTGAGTTTAATCTTCTGTCAGATATTGTACATCAACTATTATACATAGAACAGCAGATGATTACAGTGCTGTAATTTAATCAAGATGTTCTCCTACACCGTGAAAGCAAAGTGCAAGCAGTTTGTAAAAGTAATTTGAACCTTTAGATTACAGACCTTTAATGAATTAGTGTTCCATTTTCTCTCCTCTCCATAAGGTGCTGACTTTCATGCTGGGTTATAGTTCGCCATGTGTTGGAAGCCCTTCAATATCCTTACCCAAATGACCATTCTTCAGGATAGATGTTTACTGGCACCATTGGGCAGAAACAAGGCAAGAACACCCCTGTTGGGGGGCAAAGCTTACCTCAAGTTTTTGCTCTCAATCCAGCTGACAGCCCCTGTTATGGGACGTTATCGACCCCATGGAATTTTACAAACTGTTTTGAACTGGCGTGATCTGCTGTTTGACTCTAGTTCTCAGCTGGGAGATAGGGGCAAGAGAGTGGTCAGGAATAAGCAAAGTAAAATAATTTGTTTGAGGACCCAGTGTTATTTGTACAATACAATTTACACCGATTCTGCCCCATCAGGGCAGTGGAGTACAATTGTGGATTATACTACCTAAAGGATAGTACAACTCTAAAATATTTTAAGCTAGAGTCACATGAAACACCAGGGCACAATGAAAGTGAAGACCATTTCATGCCACATGTCAGGCACCCCAGGAAATCATCTCTCCGTTCCAAATTTTTAAAAAGACACAAATATAATTAGCAGTTAGAATGCAGCCAGGCCCCTAAACTCACTGATTCTTCCTCTTGAATGCATTATGGTACCCATGACAACATGCACAGGCAATATTAATCAAGCAAAATGAAGCCATTGGCTAATTTATACCAGTATCGGGCAAAATATGATTCCTGGTAGGATAAACAATTAAATAAGGGCATCATGCGAACCATGGGGGTGGAGGGGGGGTTGGAGGGAGTGGGGGGGGGAGGTCGTCCTGGCTGCCTGCTTCTCTTCTGCGGTCTTGTCCATGCCCGGGTTGGTCTGGAGAGATTGCATGTGATGTTTTAGGGCTTTTGTGACCAGTGGATGCCACAGGGAATAGAGTGTCTAATAGTCATACATAATTACATTATGATTTCTTTTTAGAAGTTTCCTTTAGAGTCTAATGAAATTGGACTTTATATTTCAATTCTCATATTAGCTGTGCCTCCTTAATACGAAGGGCCATGTGCACATTTGTTTCTCTGTTGATGACACTGGGGCAAACCAATGTCATCTTTACGGGTCAATTAAAAAGAGGCAACTGAAGCCTTCTCTTGAAACTCCATGTTTAAATAACAAGGTGAATGAAATCATCAGACAAGGTTAAACTGCAAAATAACAATCAGCCAATCAGCTGTCTCATACTGAGCAACAGTAATGAGTTGCCCAAAGTACTCAGATGCTACTGAGGAGGCAGCGAAAAGTTATTGCTCAGATCTCTGGAGAAGAAGCAAAGCAAAAAAAAAAAATCACTATATACAATGTAAACACTGCCAATGCATCAATGTATTGGACCGGGTATGGGTACTGTATAGGGAACACTGGTTAATTTGATGCACACAGTGGTCTGATAAAGGATCATCGAAACCAAGTGCATGCAGCTTTCAAGATAGGTTAATGAGCCCCATCTCACCAATCATCAAACTGTAAATCATCAGAACCATCTGCTTGCCAGAAAGGTCACTAGACCAATAGAGGGTCCTCCTGGACAGTAACCGAGGGAGATCAGTAGGCAGTACATCCACAATCAGCAGTCTTCATCTGCAAATTCCTCATCATTGTTTTGAATTTTCAGAAGGACATGTTTGCAAACTAGGAAAGTTGCAGGCGAAGGTTGAAAATATCCGTGCCTCCTAGCAGAAGTGGTCTGGGGATGCTTGTGCTACGAGGTGAACTCAGCAGCACTAGGGGCTGCACAAAACCAGCTGCACATGAAAAAACCACATCAGTGGCCCATAGAAGCAGGCTAAGCATCCACCCATCCCACGGCCAGAACATGCGGCGGCAGCTGACTCACAAGTGTGACTGCATTGCCTCCAGAGTAGCAGCTGCCTGCCAGCTCTTGATGTGGTTCTTTGCTTCTCCTTCAACAGCAGCACTGCCTTCATTTCCATTACAGCACTGCTGCCAAAGTCAGCGGGCTCCATCAACCCTAACCGTCACTCTGTGTATAGTAAATAGGTTTATAATCAGCAGTGTCTGTTCAAACATAGAAACATAGAAACATAGAAAATGGGTGCAGGAGTAGGCCATTCGGCCCTTCTAGCCTGCACCGCCATTCAATGAGTTCATGGCTGAACATGCAACTTCAGTACCCCATTCCTGCTTTCTCACCATACCCCTTGATCCCCTTAGTAGTAAGGACTACATCTAACTCTTTTTTGAATATATTTAGTGAATTGGCCTCAACAACTTTCTGTGGTAGAGAATTCCACAGGTTCACCACTCTCTGGGTGAAGAAGTTCCTCCTCATCTCAGTCCTAAATGGCTTACCCCTTATCCTTAGACTGTGACCCCTGGTTCTGGACTTCCCCAACATTGGGAACATTCTTCCTGCATCTAACCTGTCTAAACCCTTCAGAATTTTAAACGTTTCTATGAGGTCCCCTCTCATTCTTCTGAACTCCAGTGAATACAAGCCCAGTTGATCCAGTCTTTCTTGATAGGTCAGTCCCGCCATCCCGGGAATCAGTCTGGTGAACCTTCGCTGCACTCCCTCAATAGCAAGAATGTCCTTCCTCAGGTTAGGAGACCAAAACTGTACACAATACTCCAGGTGTGGCCTCACCAAGGCCCTGTACAACTGTAGCAACACCTCCCTGCCCCTGTACTCAAATCCCCTCGCTATGAAGGCCAACATGCCATTTGCTTTCTTAACCGCCTGCTGTACCTGCATGCCAACCTTCAATGACTGATGTACCATGACACCCAGGTCTCGTTGCACCTCCCCTTTTCCTAATCTGTCACCATTCAGATAATAGTCTGTCTCTCTGTTTTTACCACCAAAGTAGATAACCTCACATTTATCCACATTATACTTCATCTGCCATGCATTTGCCCACTTACCTAACTTATCCTAGTCGCTCTGCAGCCTCATAGCATCCTCCTCGCAGCTCACACTGCCACCTAACTTAGTGTCATCCGCAAATTTGGAGATACTACATTTAATCCCCTCGTCTAAATCATTAATGTACAGTGTAAACAGCTGGGGCCCCAGCACAGAACCTTGCGGTACCCCACTAGTCACCGCCTGCAATTCTGAAAAGTACCCATTTATTCCTACTCTTTGCTTCCTGTCTGACAACCAGTTCTCAATCCATGTCAGCACACTACCCCCATCCCATGTGCTTTAACTTTGCACATTAATCTCGTGTGTGGGACCTTGTCGAAAGCCTTCTGAAAGTCCAAATATACCACATCAACTGGTTCTCCCTTGTTCTCTACTGGAAACATCCTCAAAAAATTCTAGAAGATTTGTCAAGCATGATTTCCCTTTCACAAATCCATGCTGACTTGGGCCTATCATGTCACCTCTTTCCAAATGCGCTGCTATGACATCCTTAATAATTGATTCATCTTACCCACTACCGATGTCAGGCTTACCGGTCTATAATTCCCTGTTTTCTCTTTCCCTCCTTTTTTAAAAAGTGGGGTTACATTGGCTACCCTCCACTCGATAGGAACTGATCCAGAGTCAATGGAATGTTGGAAAATGACTGTCAATGCATCCGCTATTTCCAAGGCCACCTCCTTAAGTACTCTGGGATGCAGTCCATCAGGCCCTGGGGATTTATCGGCCTTCAGTCCCATTAATTTCCCCAACACAATTTCCCGACTAATAAGGATTTCCCTCAGTTCCTCCTCCTTACTAGACCCTCTGACCCCTCTTAAATCCGGAAGGTTGTTAGTGTCCTCCTTAGTGAATACCGAACCAAAGTACTTGTTCAATTGGTCCGCCATTTCTTTGTTCCCCATTATGACTTCCCCTGATTCTGACTGCAGGGGACCTACATTTGTCTTTACTAACCTTTTTCTCTTTACATATCTATAGAAACTTTTGCAATCCGTCTTAATGTTCCCTGCAAGCTTCTTCTCGTACTCCATTTTCCCTGCCCTAATCAAACCCTTTGTCCTCCTCTGCTGAGTTCTAAATTTCTCCCAGTCTCCGGGTTCACTGCTATTTCTGGCCAATTTGTATGTCACTTCCTTGGCTTTAATACTATCCCTGATTTCCCTTGATAGCCACGGTTGACCCACCTTCCCTTTTTTATTTTTACGACAGACAGGAATGTATAATTGTTGTAGTTCATCCATGCGGTCTCTAAATGTCTGCCATTGCCCATCCACAATCAACCCCTTAAGTATCATTCGCCAATCAATCCTAGCTAAATCACGCCTCATACCTTCAAAGTTACCCTTCTTTAAGTTCTGGACCATGGTCTCTGAATTAACTGTTTCATTCTCCATCCTAATGTAGAATTCCACCATATTATGGTCACTCTTCCCCAAGGGGCCTCGCACAACAGTATTGCTAATTAATCCTCTCTCATTACACAACACCCAGTCTAAGATGGCCTCCCCCCTAGTTGGTTCCTCGACATATTTGTCTAGAAAACCATCCCTTATGCACTCCAGGAAATCCTCCTCCACCGTATTGCTTCCAGTTTGGTTAGCCCAATCTATGTGCATATTAAAGTCACCCATTATAACTGCTGCACCCTTATTGCATGCACCCATAATTTCCTGTTTGATGCCCTCCTCAACATTACTACTACTACTGTTTGGAGGTCTGTACACGACTCCCACTAACGTTTTTCGCCCTTTGGTGTTCTGCAGTTCTACCCATATAGATTCCACATCATGCAAGCTAATGCCCATTCTAACTATTGCATTAATAAACACAGCACTGCCGTGAAACATGGAACAGTGAAGCAAAGACACAAAATAAAAGCATGGTTTTGGGGGGCTACTTACCCAGGTGATGAATCTGGAAATATTTTTTTGAGTGATGCAGTGACATGGCTAACCACATGCTCCAGATCTTCAAGGGACATGAGTTTCAGAGAGTACGAAATGTTCTCAGTTTCTATGACAACCTGTGGTAAAAGGACAGTTTACTCAATTCCCATAGAATTACTAACCTATTTACCAATTCCCTTTTTGTTTTTAAAAGAACTTCATTCTGGGATTTCGGAACACAACCCACCAGGAACACAACCAACATAAATGGTAAATTTGTAACTGACTGAGCAGCATGGATTAGATTTGCGTAGAGATTAGCTATGTGCTTTTTCTGTATTAAGTTTTTTCAGCTCAGATGGTAAATTCCCAACAATATAATCTAAAATGCCATCAACCTATTTACGATTGCCTGAATAATACACATCCCTAATTTCTTTCACTGATTTGCTTCCATTTTTATCCCTTCGACTCCTGACTCTTTGCTGTTGCATGTCACTGGGTGCCTTGCCCAAGTAACCATCATTCCTGGGTGATCCTTGACAATCATTATTGGCAGTCTATTTGACTGAGGAGGTCCAGCACAGACGAGCCCACCCCTGTGTCCTCACCCGATGTTGATACATGGTTTGCAGGCGAGCAATCAGGGATGGAGCTTCAGTTCATTTTCCTCTCCCCAACACAGGCAGATTATAGTGCCCCTACTGCCGACCCAGCTAAAATCAACGAACTCAGCACAGACCAGGGGTGACTAAGGAATCTTCCTGGTCTGTATTGCTCAGCTACTCAGTGACTAAACTTACTGGGCTATTAAGGAAACAACACACTCCTTGACCTGTGGCATCTTCGTCACGGTAATACATAGATTAGCAATCTGTGGTTACATACCTGATGGAAAAAATGCCAGATGTATTTTTCATAGAAATAAACCAAACACGTCCTACATACCTTGGAATATTTTGTATTCCAAAGCTGCAGGCTAAAGATATTTTAATCCTGTTTTGAGTTGATATTGTCCAGTTTATGTTCCTTCCTTGCACTCAATTTAGAACATTTTAAGCAGCTGCTATGATGCCTTAAATGGTAATGGCCATTCAGCAGCTGAGCCAAGCAGGGCAGGAAGGACCCAGCTCGACCATCGGTGTGTGCAGTTAATTGATCTCATCTAGAGTGGAAGTAGGGATGTTACAATTGATCTCGATGCTCTTGGGCTGGAAAAGAGAAATAAACACAAAAGGGTCAGGATTCCCCAAACCTGCCTGCTATCCTGTGATCCCTGCTGGAAAGTGTATATGTGTGGACGTCAAGGAAGAATAGGATTGTGTTTGGCTGTGGTACCGCCATGGGTCAAGTACCGGCGAACGTTTACTGTCTGAACTCACACGTGCACGAGCTACTGGAGGGTGGCTGGACCCATGGGACCATACAGAAGGACATAAGAACATAAGAAATAGGAGCAGGGTAGGCCATTTGGCCCCTCGAGCCTGCTCCACCATTCAATAAGATTATGGCTGATCTGATCTTGGCCTCAACTCCATTTCTCTGCCCGCTCCCCAGCAAGGAGTCAACACCTTCAGGGGAGAAGAGTAAACTGGTGAAAAAAGTTTTTTTTTTAAACTCCCACGTCTTAAATACTGCCGATTGGAATTAAGTTACAATATACTCTCAAGTAAGTAAAAATAAATAAGGAACATCACTCATTTAATGCAAAATCATCCATGTCTGAACAAGAACGACAGGGATTGATTTTATTGATGCTTGTGCATGTCAAAGATCATGGGGTGCAAGCTAGGATATGCACTCCAATAAATGAGGAAAGTCCAATTTCATAGAACAGCCCTAAAATGTACCATCACTTTATCATATAGAAATTTTCGCATATTTGTAACTCCAATCAGGGAATACAAGAAATCAATTTGGTTGGAAATTATTGCAGAACAAACTGTGCTTGTGCTATTTCAAGAACAGTTCTTCAAAAAATCGAAGGAGGAAGAACTTTAAGTAAAATTAGTGGTTATGCAAAGCAGTGTGAAGCAGTTATGCCCAAGAGGTAATGAGTCTGTTTTCCATTGTGCAGCAGTGATAAAATCTTTTGACCTGAGCACATTATTTCCTGTTACATTTCAGATTGAGGCCGACATGCATATGTTGCCATTTCAGTAGTTTTGCTGCAACATAAATGTCTTTGTGTTCAGTGAACGTCATCTTTAACTTTTTGTTTTACAATTTTTTTGTCCCTTACAACTCTAAACCACAAAACGCAAACGGTGGAGAACTTTAACAGGTTTGCATTTTGCTTGAAGGGGTGCTTTTGTTTGGCAATTTTAAAAATATTTTTCTCTCCTCCCGAGGGGCATTGACTCCTTGACTAGGTATGGTTCAGTGCACACCGGGTGACCTCTGATAGCTCATCTGAATGGCTATTATTTGCGTGTGAGCTTTCAGAGTGCGTCAGCAGGCCATCATGAGGTGGATCACAGCCAAGCCCAACCCACTGTGCATACATCTGCACTTTCCAACAGGTGGATAACAATCGGAAGCAGAACCCCGGGCTGTGTCTTCCTTTATTAAAGCACAGATACTGAGGTTAATTATTGCCACTCTGACTCTATCGAAACCTTTCTTTGAAGCACCTCTATCAAATTACCTCTTAGCCTTCTCTAATCTAAGGAGAACAATCCCAGCGTCCCCTGTCTATCCATGTAACTGTAATCCGTCATCCCTGGAACCATTCTAGTAAATCATTCTGTACCCTCTCCAAAGCCTTTATATCCTACCTAAAATGTGGTGGCCAGTTTTGGACACAATACTCCAGCTGGGGCCAAATTTGTGTTTATATAGGCTTAGCATAATCTCCTGGCTTTTGTATTCTGTGCCTCTATTTCTAAAGCCCGGGATCCCATACACTTGATTAACTGTTTTGTTAACCTGTCCTGCCACCTTCAGATTTATGGGTGATCTTATAGAAACATTTAAAGTAATGAAAGGGATAGGCAAGATAGAGGCAGAGAGGTTGTTTCCACTGGTCGGGGAGACTAGAACTAGGGGGCACAGCCTCAAAATACGGGGGAGCCAATTTAAAACCGAGTTGAGAAGGAATTTCTTTTCCCAGAGAGTTGTGAATCTGTGGAATTCTCTGCCCAAGGAAGCAGTTGAGGCTAGCTCATTAAATGTATTCAAATCACAGACAGATAGATTTTTAACCAATAAGGGAATTAAGGGTTATGGGGAGTAGGCGGGTAAGTGGAGCTGAGTCCACGGCCAGATCAGCCATGATCTTGTTGAATGGCGGAGCAGGCTCGAGGGGCTAGATGGCCTATTCCTGTTCCTAATTCTTATGTTCTTATGTTCTTATGCACAAACACTTCCAGATCTCTCTGTTGTTGCACCCCTTTAATATTATACCATTTACTTTGTATTGTCTTTCCTCATTCTTCCTACCAAAATGTATCATTGTATCTGGATAGGGTAGACATGTTGAGCCTAATTCCATTGTCATATGTTTGTAATAGGTTACCAAAGCTCCATAACTGCACACAGCACTCTAAATCAGGACTTATACAGCAAAACTATAAATATTTTTAAATTTTTATCCTATCCCTCTGCTAAAGCAGCTCATTTTTTTACTGCAACTAAAGATTGTCGTCAGTTTTGTAAATTTAGACTCCCTTTTCCTGATCAGCATACTGTATCACTTTCATTTAACGCAAATTGCCTCTTTAGGTTCCATAGTAAATATTTTATACTTATCTACCTTGAATTGTATTTGCTGCCTATTGCCTTAGTTACCTTAAAGATCTAAATCTTTCTGAATATATCGATGCGTAGCTTGATTAAGGGCAGCCAGCACAGATTTGTTGAAGGCAAATCATGTTTGACAAATTTAAGAGTATTTTGAAGAAGTGCCAGATTCTTTAGATAAAGGAACTGTAGTAAGTGCAGTGCAAGTCGATTTTCAGAAGACATTCACAATAAGGTGTCTCACTGGAGGTTGTTACAAAAACTTACAGCTATGGCATAGGAGGAAATGTAGGAACAACGATAGAAAGTTGGTTGATGGACAGGAAACAAAAGGTTAGAGTTATGGAGAGAGAACAGGGCAATTAGATTATTTTTGGATTTCTCTAGCAATGATCTATCCTTGGCCCCCTCCAATCTCTCATCTACATGCTGCCGCTTTTTGACATCATCCAAATACACAGCGTCAGTTTCCACATGTACGCTGATGACACCTAGCACTACCTCACCACCACTTCTCTCGATCCCACCACTAACTCTAAATTGTCAGACTGCTTTTCCAAGTTCTGGAAAAGCAGATATTTTCTCCAATTAAGTATTGGGAACACCAAAGCCATTATTTTCGGTTCCTGCCACAAATTCCCTAGCTACTGACTCCATCCCTCTCCACAACTTCTGTCTGAGGCTGAACCACACTGTTCGCAGCTGTGGTGTCATATCTGACCCTGAAATGGACATCCGACCACATATCCGCAACATAACTAAGACCGAGTATTTCCACCTCTGTAACATCGCCCGTCTCCACCCTTGCCTCAGCTTATCTGCTGCTGAAACCCTCACCCATGTCTTTGTTACCTCTAGACTTTACTATTACAACGCACTCCTGGCTGGCCTCCCACATTCTACCCTATGTAAATTTGAGGTCATCCAAAACTCGGCTGCCCGTGTCCTAACTCGCACCAAGACCTGCTCACT